>NC_133020.1:12543560-12846590 GCF_048564905.1 Vicugna pacos
GCATGTAAAGGGTAAGGTAGAATGTGTCACAGATATAACAACATTTTATAAAATGCCTTTAGTGCAGAATTCAGAGATTAAGACTTTTAAAAATTCCACAAGTCATTCACTTCAGAGCAGAAAAAAAGGAAAGAAGAAAAGATAACTTGCTTTTAATTCCACTATTGTGAGTTAACCACTGTTCACAATATTTGATACATTCTCTTTGTAATCTTTTTTTTCCTCCCGCTTTCCGGTGTCATTGAATATCATTATATGGTGATTTTTAACTTTTTATTAATAGTGAAGGAATATTTTAAATTGTAGTTAGGGTGAAGTTTCTTTAAAATGGTTTATTTTTGTTTGTTCCCTGCAGGAATCTGATGTCCAGTTTTGAACACTTTGCTTGTTTCTGATCAAATGTAAAGATTGCATTTTGTTTTTATCTCTAACTTTTCCTGCTTTTAATTTTTTATTTATGCTGATACTTTTTAGATATCAGTCCTTTTCTTTTTCATGCTATGACGTAGTCTTCCTACTCTTTGCTTTCAGTGTTTTTAATTGATAGATTTCAAGTCCTAGTCCTTTCCTTTTCTTACATTACATACACACACGTTCGCCCACTACTTTTTAATTCTTCTCCCCATTCTTCTGTTTTCATTTATCTACTTTAATTCTGCAGCAGCTCACTTGAACCATGGTTTGTATAAGAAAATATAAGATCCAGGATAAAAAGATGATAGTCTTTCTCAAGGTCTTGCTTTAGATGCTTGAAGTTTTGTTGGATATTTTAGCACTGATCTGATTTAGATAAAATTTAAGTTAGCTTTTCTGAGTTGTACTGAACATGTTTGGTAGTTATTTGGATCATCACAAAACAGCCCAAGTTAATGACAAGTTACAAACCTTCAGACATCTGCAGTCATATGTAAGGGGAAAAGGTAGAATTTTTGTTAAAGTACTTCATTATAGTACATCCCTGCTGGGAATTACTGCATGAAATTGTTTGCAGCTGTTAGTGATTGAAAATATTTTCTCAAGAAAAATTCTGTAACAGAATAGTTGTAAACATTTGAGACGCAACATATCCAGGGAAGATGTGAAGTTCTTCTGTGCCTCACTACAGCCTATTCAGTGTTTTCTAGATACATTCCTAAATGGTATTTTAAAAAATATATATTTTATTTTTTAGATTTATAGAAAAAGTGTAAAGATAGTAAAGTGACTTCTAGAATACCCTCATATTTAATTTCCCATCTTACTACTATTCTACATTAGTATTTGTTACAATTAGTGAACCAGTATTGGTACATTATTATTAGCTCAAGTTCGAACTTTATTTAGATTTCCTTAGTTTTTAATCTAATGTCCTTTTTCTGCTCCAGGACCTACCACCTAGGATGCCACATTACACCTAGTTGTCACATCTCCGTAGGCTCCTCTTGGCTATGACAGTTTGTTAGACTTACCTTGTTTTCGATGACTTCCACGGTTTTAAGGAGTACTGGTCAGGGATTTTGTAGGATCCCCTCTATTGGAATTAGTGTAATACTGTTCTCACGATCAGACTGAGGTTTCTGGTTTTGGGGAGGAAGATCACAGAGGCAAAGTGCTGTTTTTACCACGTAGTATCAAGGTACTATTAACATGATTTGTCACTGTTGATACTGACCTTGATCACCTGGCTGAGGCAGTGTTTGTTAGTTTTCCGTACTGAAAAGTTACTCTCTTTCTTTCCATGCTGTTTCTTAGAAGGAAGAGCAGTGTACAGCCCATCCTTAGTAAGTGGAGAGTTATGCTTCTCCTCCTTGAGGGAGGAGAATTCTGGGAATTTTTCTGTGTGGCAGATTTGTCTCTTTCCCCCATTTATTAATTTACTCAATCATTTGCATATATTGGTCTGGGCTGCTGGGTATATGTTTATACTTTGGATTATAACCCAATACTACTTAATTTTGTTCTTCAAATAGTTTCGGCTTTGGCCATTGGGAGCTCTTTTCAGTTAGTTTCTGTGCTCTTTTGACATATCTCCGTTAATGTGAGTTTTTTTTTTTAAATAATTTCCTTACTTTCTAGCATTAAAAGATGCTCCAGGATTATCTTGTATATTTCCATTTCCTGCCCCAGGCCTAGAGTCAGCCAGAAAGAATCTGGTTCATTTTCTCAGGAAATGGTGTTAAAAGCCAAAATCTGGGTGCTAGGTGTTCTTGTTGCTGCTGAGGTGTCATTACTTCTAGTCTCTCTCATCTGACAGCAGGAGATACATATGTGTGTATACAGACCTCTGTATATACACTTACCTATACATGCTTCTCTGTATAACAGTGTGTATCTGTTTTAAGCTAAATATGAGTTCATGTGGATATCTCTTCCTGTACCTCATCATTCTGGATTTCTCTTCTTGCTTATCTATACAGTCACTCCAGCAAGGTGAAAAAAACCTGGCTCCTACCATCTACCATCCCTTTACTTAAATTTTCAATTCCATTACACATGGATAGTGGTATCAGAGTTGTTAACCTGTACTTCCTTTACAGAGAAGGGGAAACAGCCTGATCCACTAGAGTACAGTGCTTATGTACAGCTCCTTTTACAGGTTCCACTTAGCCTTACAGATTCCACTCCTTTCCCTCTGTCCCCTTTAGCGAGGTTATTATACACGTTTATGATACGGTTAGATACTTTTGTCACAGTCTGCATTCCATTCTGGGATCCCCTGACCTTCTAAATGATTTCTTCAAAATTTGCACACATTCAGTTTCACTCTTTGTCCTGTAAAGTTCTATGGGTTTTGGCAATGTATAATTTCATGTAGCTATCATTATAGTATCAAAATATCATATACAATAATTTCAACACTTAAAAATCCCCTGTGCTTCACATATCACTCCCTTAGCCCCCTCCCCCTGGCAACCACTGTTTTTGTTTTTGTTTTTGTGTTTTTTAACTGTCTCTATAGTTTTGCCTTTTCCAGACGTTATATAATTAGAATCATATAGCCTTGGCACAATACTTCTTTCACTTAGGAATATGCTTTTAAGGTCCATTCTTGTCTTCCTCTGGCTTGATAGCTCATTTCTTTTTGTCATGTAATTATATTACATTGTATGGATATATCACAGTTGGTGTATCTATCCGTCTTTTGAAGGATATCTTGCTTGTTTTTGGTTTTTGGTAACTATGATTAAAACTGCTATGAATGTTCGTTGGCAATTTTTTGTGTGGACATAAGTTTTCAGATCAGTTGGGTAAATACCTAGGAACAAGGTTGCTGAATCATATTGTAAGATTCTGGTTAGCTTTGTAACGTATTGCCAATCCGTTTTCCAGAGTGGCTGTATACCTGGTTGCATTTCCACCAACAGGGAATGCAAGCTCCTTGACAACATTTGATATTATCAGTTTTTTGGATTTTATCCATTCTAATTGGTATATAGTGATAGCTCATTGCTTTAATTTTCCATTCCCTAATGACATTTAATGTTAAGCATCTTTTCATATGCTGTTTCCATCTGCATGTTTCTTTTTGTGAGATGTCTGTTCTGAACTTTTGCCCGTTTTTTAAAAATAGGGTTGTCTGTTTTCTTATTGTTGAATTTTAAGAATTCTTTATATCTTTTTGATACAAGCACTTTATCAGATATGTGTTTTGCAAAAATTTTTTTTCCGGTTTCGCTTGTGTTTTTATTTCTTTAACAGTGTCTTTACAAAGCAAATGTTTTTAATTTTAATAAAGGCCAACTTACCAATTTCATAGGTAGGCTTTTGGTGTCGTACTCAAACACTCAACACCAAAACCAAGGCCACCCAGTTTCTCTCCTCCCACCAGAAGTTTTACAGGTTTTCATTTTACTTTTAGGTTTATGATCCATTTTGAGTTGATTTTTTGAAAGGTGTAAGGTACATATCTAGATTCACTTTTCTGTCTATGAACTTCCAGTAAATGTGATTTTTAAGTTAAGTAGATTATAAATTAGGTTTAGGATGGAAAGGAAAGCATTTTTATTTGATTTTTTTTAACATGTTTTGCAAAATTTCTTAAAAGAAACAACTGAGAAATGACTTGGAAACCAGAATGGAATAGTGCCTGGACTGTATGCGGAGGTGGGTTCCTGGACACTGTTTATAAGTCATTTCCCTCTTCCTCACGAGCTCAGAGATTCTTTGTGAGAAGTAGAATCCTTAACACAATGACATATGCCAGTTCTTTGAGATCTAGTCATAGAAATAATTAATAAATCTTTATTTTTCACAAAAATGATCTGAAATAAGGGATTTGCAGGGTGTATGCCAAAAAGAGGCAGATGATACATGCACCATCTAGAACACTGAGACTTAGCTACATGGACGTGAATCTTATCCCATGCCCCTCGTCTTGCCTCTTTTCAAGTGGCTTTTTTCAGGTGCCTTTCTTTTGGTAAACACTTTGTGTTACTGACACTGGGGCCAGAAGTACTGCTGTTTTACAGTTGACCGGTGCTCTCCAAGTAGCATCTGGAGAGATCAGAAATCATAAAACTAGCATCGTTGGTATGGCAGGCGTTACATGTGGTATCCCTTTCAACTCTTATATAAGAGCCCTTTAGGGCGAGTCTCCTTATTTCCGTATTACAGGTAAGAAAGAGGCTCAGAAAGATAGAGCAGTTTGTCTGTGGTCTGTATGGGGGGAAAGGGACAGAGTCGGGATGGAAATCCTGATCTTTCTGACTTCAAAATCCATGTCCTTCTCACTTTGCGATGCTGTCTCTTGTGAAAGAAAAAGTGCAAGGATACTATCAGGGTGGCCTTGACTTCATTGTTTTCTTTAACGCTGTGCACTGCTTAAATGACTACTGATCTAAACAAGAATGGCTTAAAAGATTGTGTTTTTGAGATCCGTGGAGATGCTTTTACTATTTTTTTTTTCCCTATTGACTGATCTGCATCCCACTGACCCAGAGGTGTGAGGTGTTGGAACATGTTTATAAAGAATGAGGTTCCCTTAAAGGGAAGAAATTGCCGGGGACTAGGAAAAACCGAACAAGCAATTAGCTAGTTGTTTATCACTATCCCCTGTTGAATTACGTTTCTGGAGGACAGGGAACTGAGTCTCAGTTGTTCTCAGCACAGCACAGTGCATCACATGTAATGTGCACTCACGAAATGTTTGCTGGATGAAGTCAGCAATAACTCTTACACTCTTTACACATGTATGTTTAGAATATTCAGAAGGGGATGAATTTTTCTTCACAGGGGAAGTTGAACATAATTGCATTTCATTTATTCGTTCATCATGTATCGAGTGTTTGTATTATCGAATACCTATTCTGTGCCAGACACTGGAAGCAGAGAGATGGACAAGACAGGATCTCTGCCTTCTGTCATCAGGGAACCCAGAGACTGGAGGCACCCAGGCAACCATCTCAGTAGAGTGTGGAGCTAAGTGGAGTACATATTAAGCAAATAAGCAATGGACTTTGGAATCAGAGAGACCTCACCTGCCTTGGTGTTCTTATATACAACGTGGAAATGATAGTAGTACCTACTTGGCACAGTTGTTGGGGGTAGACTTAGTGAAAAAAAGAAAAATATATATACATAGTGATATTTATATCTCAGTACATAGGAAAATGGGGAGGCTCACTGTGGTTGAAGGAATCAGAAAGTCTTTATGGGGGGATGTGACATTTGGTATTTATAGGATAAATTTTTGAGATCAAGAGTGAGAGTATGAGGTGGGACTCTAGGGCCTTCCAGGCAGAAAGGTGAATACGTCTGACACGTGTAGAGCGGGTAGACATTCCGCACATTCTCACACATGGAGCCTACCAGACCATTAGGAAGAACTGAATAGCCAGTTATTTTTCATTTTTATAAGTAACTATACAATAGAGTATTCACTGCACTGGAGTAGGAGAGAATAAAGGTACCAAACCTGTGTTAAGAATTGCATGAATCCCTTCTTCTAATCATATGACTCTCTGAATGTAGTCCTTTATGTGGTCGATAAATTCTTATGTTCTTTTTCAGTCCTGTGACACTCAAGTGATTTTATTAAGAAAGAGCACTTGTGTGTTTTGGGTGAAATCAGAGGTCCTGTCTCAAACCATTCTCACATTTAGTAGCATAGCAACATAAAAATCTAGTGTCCCACAAAGGCAGGATCTAGTCCTATTTGAGCCAATCCAGAATTCTAAGACCCATGAACAGTTTCTCAGCAGAACTTGAAACGTAATACTTGGGAATGTGCAAAAATGATTTGTTAGGTGAATGAATTATGTGCTTGATAGAGGTCAGAGTTCTGTAGTTCAAAGATTGTTTTTAATATAAGGGGAGAAAAAAAAGAAAGAGAAAATAGGAAAAAAACAGATCAATAGAAGGAAGAGAAGTTTATATTTAAGTAGAGGGGAAAAGATATTTTTAAAGTCCTCTGTAGAAGGCTATTGATAAGAATTTCATTTTATTCAGAAAATCTTTTATTAGCACCATTAGAATATTGTCCCTTATTCTAAAAATGCATGCATATAATTGATATATCTATTGGTTTAATGCAACAATAGAATGTTTCCAGTGTCTGAAATATGATGTTCGTGATCATTAGACACTAATTTTTTCTGTGGATTCTAATATTTTGTAATGTTTTGTAATATTGTAATTGTTTCTAATATTTTTCATTAGAAAATAAATGTTTTAAAAAATATAAGCCACAAAACAAGTCCATAAAGAAAAATATGGGTAAAATTTGTCGCTTTTGAGAAGACATTGAGCACCATTACATTTTCTACAATAATTTTTGACATTTGAAGTTAATCATAATTTTAGACACAAACATACAATAAGATGGTTTTAAGTCTATGTTGATTTTTAAATTTGAAGAAAGATATGCTTGTGATGATAGAGAAGGTACATTTAACTTTTATATATGGAAGAAAATAGAAGATTATTATAGCTATGTAGATTTTTTCCCCCAAATAAGCGTGCTCATGTTTGTGTGTGTGTGTGTGTGTGTGTGTGTGTGTGTAAAATCTCCTATTTCTCTTTCCAGTGTGTTTTAAAAACACTTAACTGTTTTATGACCAACTGTATATTGGGATTTAAAAATATTACTCTTTAATTTAGAAATATTGACTTAGAAACCCTATTTTTAGGTTGATTTGTCTTTATTATTTTGGTGTGTTTATTTACGTTAGCAGAACTTCTACTGTGAAGTCTGTTTAGTTTGTGAACTACCCGCTAGGTTATATGTGTACTTTTATGTCACAGGATCCTTTTAGTCAAAAGAGAACATTAATTTTGTTGGTAGTTCTTTTATTTAGCTCTTTTGTGGGACCTTGTTAGACTCTGAATAATGTAAAAGCAATAGAATTCTTTCTGTGATAAAAATCTAGTCATTAGGCCAAATCTTGGAGCATTATTCATATGATACTCATGCATATAAAAGTGTAGAATTAGTATGTATGCCTGAAGGATGTATATTAGAGAGGGTGCTTTTAATTATGGAGGAAAATAGCCCTCTAAAGATTTTAATGTGCATGACTTCACAGATTTGCTTAAAGTCTTATCTTTTCTCTTTTTAAATGAATGAGCCAAGATAGCCAAGCCGGAACAATAATGCGTGAAGAATAATATAAAAACGTTTGTAACTTCATTTAAATTTAGGAATAATCAGTTTCCTATTTTTTTTTTTTGTCGATTAGGATATTTGCTATCGTCGTAGAATTACAGAATAAATTAAATGTTGAAAGTGCCATCTCTTCTTTTTATGTTACTTTACATTTTCATGTATTTCTTATCCAAATGACTGAAACAAAAAGTTTCAGCTCCATTTACGACAGCGTCCATGCACTTGGCTGTATTTCACATTTTTCACCTTAATCTTGACTCGCTACTTTCCATGGTCTCATGAAGAAAATAGTCTTATAAAAATCTTGAGGCAGGCAAACGACCACGTGGGTTTCCCCACAGCACCCCTTCTCCATCCAGCTTCCCTCCTCCCCGAGTTACACCGTCCTCCAGCCCCAGTGTCTGACAGCTTTTTTCAGCATGTTGTTAGTTGAAAAGTGTATCTTTCATAACTTTGCTATCTTTCCAGTTACTGTTCGAACTCCTTCTCACTGCCTGGTGAGATCTCAGCCAGGGAGAGTGAAATCTGAATAAAAGAGACATTCATGGTGCTTATGACAGTGAAGGTTAAGTTTGGGCTGTTGGGGAGCTGGTAACAAAGGAGCGATTGAAGCCCTCATCACCTTCATCTTCTTTGGGGAGTAAGTACATCATTTTGGAAGGAGTAAAGTCTCATTATGAAGATAATGAAACCTTGTCCTGAGTAAATACATTCACAGTGACTAACTTCAGCTGGAATGCATCTTAAACCATTCAGTTTTTATACTAATGAGAAAAGATCCACCCTGGTTTTGTTTGTAGATTAGAATATGTGCTACTGACTTTTTTTTTTGTTAATACCTTGTTTTGTAGGAGCCCCTTAACACTGTAGGAAATTTTAGAATTTGAATTCAAATTTATGTCTTTCAAAATTGTAGAACAGATAAACAAGATTATACTGTATAGCACAGGGAAATAGACACAAGATCTTATGGTAGCTCACAGCGAAAAAAATTGACAATGAATATATATATATGTTCATGTATGACTGAAAAATTGTGCTTTACACTGGAATTTGACACAATATTGTAAAATGATTATAAATCAATAAAAAATGTTTAAAAAAAGTGAAGCTATATAATATAAAAATAATTTTGTGTAGAATAATCCATGATCTTCTAAAGGGTCTTCAAACAGGAATAAAAGTAAGTTCTCATCTTACCTCCAGAGTCACCCCACCCCCACCTTTACCTTTGTCTTTATCTGTGACTGTTTCCATTTTCTCTCTGCCAGGCAGTTCATGAAATATTTGAAGTGTGATTTTGTGAGCTGTCACTGTACTCCAGAAGAGGAGGCTTGAGAATATGGAATAATTTAGCCCAACAGCTACCAATTATATTTTCTGTTATATGTATGCTTTTTGTAGGCACTTATGTGGTCAGACTAAGATTCCAAACCAATGCATTAAGTGGTAAAATGATAGGGAAAACTAGTGGTGGTAGAATCTGATAATAAAATTGTTCGGCAACAGCAAAAGTAGAAATACTGAAATTTGTCAAGAACCCACAGGCCGTTTTTACCGCTAGTGTGCTGTCCATGAGCTACATACGGGGAACTTCGATTTTATATACTGTAAAGAACCATGAGTCACTTGATAGAAGTATATACTAAATATTTATTCAATAAATAAACATTGCATAAAAGTCTTTGGGTTCCAAACTATTCCTTTTCTTGCAAGATTTAACAGATCTTGCTAGCTAAAGTTGATTTTATTAGGCTAATGTGGACATTAGTTGGATTTTGGACATTAGGTGTAACACATGCTTGCAATCCATGGCAGCTGATTTAGTTCTGTGATGCTGAGAGGGTAAATATAAATTTGAGGGGGCGCTTTAAGATGAGGTAGTTGATCAAAAGCTGCTGGGTTTTTGTCTCTTCCAAAGGAGGACGGAAGTGTATAAAATTTTACAAGGAATTGATTTGAGAACTTGGGTTAATTTTAAAGGCAAAAGAAACTAAATTGGGTGTATTTTTTTTCCCTGAAAGAACCTTTAAAAGCTGTGATCACCTTAGCTTCCTATTTCCCCTTACTCTTACTAAGTTTTTGTTATTACTGTCAATCATAGCAGTCACTGGGAAGGAGAATACTGGGTAAAATTACTTTTAAAAGGAGAATTATTGAAGAGGGATGTGTACACAAATGGATATTGAATGTAATAAAGTACATATAGAACTGTTTTTTGTATGTGAGGGTGAGTTCTGTTCATTGTAGTGGTGATAGATCTTGTCTGATTCATTTCAACGTTCTCCAGTGATCCTTTTGTGATATGCATATATGAGACAGTTATGCAAGAATAAGGATTTGGCTAAACCGTTAGCAGCCCCGCTGACATGATTCAACCCAATCTAATTTCTTGTTCTAACAGTTCTGGACATATACTGCTTTATTTAATAGGAAATAATTTTGTTTCAGTGAAATTTATCTGTCAATAAAGAAGTATTAAATGAATGCTTATATTAGTAAATAATCAAGATACTGTAATTAAAAAGACAGGCAAGGTTGCTGTCCTTACTGAGTGCACAGTGTCAGAAACCTAGATTAAAAGAAGCATAAAAAACTTAAAAGAAGCATCAAATTCTAGATAAATGGTCAAAAATGTGGAAAGTAAAGAAAATCTTTCTGGCTTCTTTCTCTCTCCCTCTCTCCTTCCTTCCTCTTCAGTTTCTAAGAGAGTGAAGGTATTCACATTTTGTGTTATATTTTGCAACACATACTGATATTGTGGATTTATAAAATAAGTTCATTTCCAAATTACGTATGATTTTGTAATAATTCCACAAAAGAACATCTGTTATTTATGCACAGCTTTGAGAAAAATTACGGTATATCAGTACTCCTTTTGAAAGATTTTTCAACTGTTAAGTTCAGTTTAAGATCAGATCAGACAAATATGGTTTGTGTTAGTTTTATAGACACTACTCAGTATTTTTTTCTCGGAAACTTTTAGGAATGAAGAAGTCATTATTCATAAAATGAAGTCATACGAAAGATCTCAGGCTGGTTGTAAAGTGGTAATCTTTAGAGATGGGGAAACATTTTATTTCTTACTGTGAATTTGGAATGTGGGTAACTTTAAGACCCTCTGTCATCTGAAGCCTTTGCGTTTTACTTGCGAGAAAGAAAAATGGGGACTCCTTGTCTGGTGGAGCCCAGCACTTCCTAACACGCCTCTCAGATTACACGCCACTGAACCCATCCCCACACTGTGTTTGGCTCATGTGTTTCTCGTTAGCTACTATGAATGAAAGATTCATAACTATCTATTTCAAACAACGTGCTTATTTGCATTACATAGAGCTTGTTTGGAACAGGAGCAAGAATTGTTTTTAAATTATAAGTCAGCATGTATGGGTTGAGCCATGATTGACACTGGACTTTTAAAAAAGTCAATTCTGATCGAATGAATATCTATCAAACCATGGATTACTCTGTGGGCTACAGAAGGATTAGAGTGCCTGCCTGAGTTTTCCCCCATTCTTAGTGATTTGGGCCAGATATTTTTGTGGCTCTTATAGAAATCCCTGCTAACCTTCCCTTTATCGTGCCTACCTGACGGTATATGACAGGATCACGGAAAGGAGGAGAATAATTAGAGTCCCTTTGGCAGCCTCGTCACCTGATTTTCCCACCTAACTGAGAGTTACAGCTGGACGCTGATAGCTTAAATAACCCTAGGCTTGTATACTAGTTGGGGGGATGGGGAGGGATCGGGGGAGGGGTAGACATTTAAATCCATCTCTGCAGTTTTGCTAAATCCATAATATAGAAGCACTTTTTTTCCGGAAGAAAACTTAATTCATTATTTCCTCAATTTGGTTTCTCCTTATATATTAGCAAGTCATTACCAAACAAATCATGGCCAGAGGAGCTTTTTTTTTTTTTAAATTGATGGCATACTAAAAGTTCGTTATTTTGGAAGACTTTTTCTTAACGAAAAAGGTAAAATGTGAATGAACTGGTAAGAGATGGTGGAATCATTTCCATGCTTTTCTGCTGCAGTGAATTAGTTTGTGCCTTTCCAGCAGCAGTCTGCAACCATCCGAATAAAACGAGGCTGCTTTTCTCTCATTAGGCATTTTATAAATACACATCGTTGGTTATGTTATTAAAGTCGCATAAGATTTCCAGCCTTTGTTATCCATTTCATAAGTAGTTTCTACAAAAATGAGAATTTTAGATACCAACATGAATCAGTTTTGTCTGGTCACACACTGACTTCTAATTACCATCTCACCTCTTATAAATGCTTGCAAGACACGGTTGGGAACTTTTTTCTTTTTCTCAGGTATGTATATAGTTCCTGTCGTATGCTATGTTGAAACATCTCGTACTGAGATTATTTGCTGGATGATAAAACTGATGCAGACTTTGGTTAGCTAGACTTACTAAAATCACATGATTTTTTTCTGGTAAGTATTTGAGCTTAGAATATTTACTTGATTCTACCATACCATGTCTCTCTTCCCACTCCTAACACTTTACCATTCTTCAGCATCTCCTAAAGAGACTCCAAAACCCAGTTCTAAAAGATTTCACGCGTCTTTCTTTAACAGGTAATGGGCCCCAGGCATAGCTTTAATCCCAAACTGCATTCAAGGGTCTCATTTGTTTTCCTTCTTCCTCTGAAGATGGTGGAAGTTCTTGGACCTCATGACTGCCTTCTGATTTTCAACTTGACTTAAACCAAATTAATCAGAGAATCATTAATAATCAAAATTAGTAACACTGGAATGTAACTTTAATCATTTACATCTCTGTCTCTTATAAAATGTATTATGGAGTCAGTTTAAAATGTTACTCTTCTCTCATGTGTCTGTGTCTGTGAGAGTGTTGATATAGTAGGCTCCTGGAGTTCATGTGTTCTTGGTGTGGTTATTATGCGTATCTGGAAACTGTTCTCTTAATGTCCTCTCGCTGGTGCCTTATTTCTGTCTTGTTTCCAGCTAAGATTCTTGATGAGAAGCTTATACCTGTTGTTTCCTCCTCCTCACTTTTCCTACATCAGTCAACCCACTGTAGTCCGATGCCTGAGCTCATGTGTCTGGGTTATCTATGATCTTCTAAAGGCCAAACCAAAAGGAATGCATTTGATTTTTTATCATACTTGAATTTGCTGTAGCATTTACCTGTGAGCTCTTAGAGAACATGGGTTGTGTTTTGTTCACCATTGAATTTTTATCACCTAGATAATCTAACACTCTGTAGATTGATGTTTGCTGAGTGAATATATGATCACCTTTTTCTTTTTTAAAGAATATTCTCTTCCTTTGGCTCCCATGGTGTTATTCTTTCCTGATTTCGTTTGTTATCCATCTGCACTTAAATGTTCATTAAGAAGCTCTGCTCCTTGGAGTTTAATAGATATCTAAAAGTTGTTCCAAAACAGTAATCTTCTCAAGTAAGTTGTAGCGTCTTCTGTTGGTAGCAGGGAGAGCCAGCATGTTCTTCTTTTGTGGGGAAGTGGGGAGGTCTCAGTTCATCGTTTTGTTCATAATCTTAACACAAGTTGAGAAGTTTCTGAATTTTGCTCAGTTTTTCTCCTTTCATGTCTCATTATCTTCCAAGGTGACTTCAGTCACTCACATTGTTTCAGTGAGAACATTGACTCTCAATTCTTTATCTCCAGCTCCTGCTGTTCTCCTGAGCTCTAGCCCTTTAGTTCTGACTGTACCTGAATGCTTTGCACAGGCCACTTGGTCTTCACATGTCCCCAGATCTATTGTTGCCTTTTTCCTAACCCAGCTCTCCTCTCTCCTTTTCCTGCTTCTCTGCATGGAGCCACTGATACCCAGATGGTAACATTGGGAGTCTGTGAATCTTTCTGGACTCTTTACACCTTAACCATTGCTCTGTTCCACCTGTAAGTGATCAGTCATCAAATCCTGTTGATTCTTGTTACAAAATGGGTGACAGAGCACCCCTCTCTTCCCTTTCCTCACTGCTAATCATAGTTTTATGTTGCTTAAAATTCTTCATTGGTTCCCCATGTGTTCATTATAAAGTCCACTTCCTCCTTGTAATGGTACCCGATGAAGGCACGGGTGACACGGCCCCTACTTTCCTTTCAGGTCTCATCCTTTGACTTTTGTGCTCCACAAATGCCACAACAACTGCCATTTCCTGAATATATTAACTTCATTCTCCTGTGACATTGCACACACTGTCTTCTCTGCCTGAGTGTCCTCTCTCTCATCCTTATCTTACTGTCTGCATCATTTTATGTTTGGCTTAAAGATCACTTTTCCAGAAAGAAAGTCCTTTCTTTGTACCCAAGTGGTATCTTATACTTCTTGAAAGTAGTAATTATGATGTGTTTTATGGTTTATTTACTTGTTTTTCTCTCTAATCAGTCTGAACACTTGCAGGTAGAGGATGTGTCTGAATAATCGTTGTCTGTCTTGTGCCTTGGCACAATGCTGGATGCACAATAGGTACCCAGTTTTTGTTTTAATACACATTCAGTAAATAAATGCTTAAAATGCTTTTTGGTGTTAGTGAGATTCCATTCCCTGTGCTACATGTAAACAAAGTATGATTTTAAAAAACTGAGCAGGATTCATTTACTCACTTTGTGACCATTTTACCTGCTCTCTTCCTAGAGCATTCTGGAGGTGAAGTTGTAAGGTAAACAGAGTTTGTTTCCAATGGAAATCATTCTGTTTCCCCATCTCTTGTCATTCTTTCATATATTGCACCATAGATGCCTCAAGGTTGTCCCTCGGCTGCCGAAGACCATGTATCATATATCACTGTTACCTTTTTTTCTACCCTTGTGAAATTTACTGTTCAAGTTAATTCTGGCTGGAGCCTGTAATTTGTAGATGAAATGCTGAGATTAGGCCAGTTTGGAAATTTTTGAAATTGAACCTTTTGATTAACTACCTTTTGTAACCCTCTTTTCTGCTAAAAGAAGACCTATAGTATTTGCCAGTGAAGGATCAGTACCCAACCATAAAACCTATTTAGAGGTGACTCATTTTTTATCTTAATTATTTAAAAAAAACTCAATTTAAGAAAAAGAAAAAGTAGTCTATGAGTAATCAAAATAGATGGTAAAGAATCTTAAAATATATGAACGCTTTAGAGATTGTTTAGTTCAGCTGTCTTATTTTACTAATGAAGAAAATTTAATCAAGACATGTCAAGTGATTTGTCCCTAAGTGATACAACTAGTTTATTGAAGAGTTGGTCCCCCACATCTAAGCATCTTAAGCCTTCACGTGACTATACTATCGTAAGCCTGATGCTCTCTTGAATTTGATTAGGAAGTTGAAAATCCATTTATTCAAAATATTTATTAGCTACCTATTTTTTTTTTAACTAGAAATAGTGCTGAACACTGGGGATACAGATGGTAATAAGGTGGCCCTCCATGGCTGGGACTAAATCATGGAGTGAGGGAGGCATAAAAAATGTTTTAAAAATGATATAAATGATAGTCCATTCACTCAAGTCACAGGTATAACACTTTGATCTTTATGAAAAATCTCTTTATTAACCTTTTAGAACAAACTTGCTTAGCTTTTTTCTGATCCCAGAACAAAGGGGAAAAAAGAAAATAGAAGGTGATGATGAGGTTCTAGAGGGGTATATAAATAGTCATGTGAAGCTGAAAAGCTGAGAAGAAAGATAAAAATTATATATTACAGACGTTATATATTACATACTTTTATATATCATATATATCAGTGAGAAGAGGCCAACTCATTGCAGACTCAGAAATAATTAAGGGCCACCGTCTGAGCAGAGCATCGGTGGCTAAGTGTCCTTTGGACTGTAGAAGGATGATGTCATTACATGGGGGAATGTGACTTTTCTTCCCACAAAGCGTTATCTATTTTGACAATCACCTATGGACGGTAATGCCCTTGTGGAAGTCTGGTAGTCCATCAGAGAAGTTTCAGCACATCATTCTGAGGGAAAGAAAAAGATCTGAGATCACATGTAATGAAGAGGCTGATAGGAAGAGTTTTACTTTACCTGCATCATCCCTCCCCCAAGGTGGCACAGTTCAGTGCCAACAGGGACCTTCCTGGCACATGATTTCTTCCTCAGGGGAGAGTGAGAGGGTGTTAGCGAGTGCCTGGCACCCCCAAAGCTGTGTGTGCCTCATCCACACAGAACTCCCCACTGCACCCTGTGGCCAGCTCCCTGTACATCCCTGAAGCAATAAGAGTGAAGCTTTGCAGCTGTCAGTGAGCACAAGCAGAAAGCCAGCCTGGCTGGGAGGGTATAGCTCAAGTGGTAGAATGCATGCCTTGCATCCACGAGGTCCTGGGTTCAATCTTCAGTATTTCCTCTAAAAATAAATAAATAAATAGACCTAATTATCTCCCCCGCCCCCCAAATCAAAATAGTTATTTTAAGGAAGCTCAGGGACCTACAAGAAAACACAAAAAGATGATTCAATGAACGTTTTTAACACCTCCCCCCCAAAAAATGAACAAAATGAGAATTTTAACAGAGAGAGAGAAAAATCATATAAAAGAACCAAATAGAAATTCTGGAACTGAAGAATGCGATGAATGAAATGAAAAATGTAACAGAGAGCACCAGTGTCAGACTGGGTCAAGCAGAAGAAAGAATCTGAAGTAGAAGACAGATCACTTCAAATTATCCAGTCAGAGGAGTACAAAGAAAGAAGAATGAAAGAGTGAAGAAAGTTATGTGAACTATGGGACACCATTATGAGAAACAATCTACATACTGAAGTTCAGAAGGAGACGAGAGGGAGAAAGGGGCAGAAAACTTATTTAAGGAAATAATGGCTGAGTGTTCACCAAACATGGAGAGAAAATTGGGCATCTAAATTCATGAAGCTCATAATCCCCCCCTCCCAAATTTCAACCCCAAATGACTTACTCCTGGATACATTATAATAACACTATCTAAAATCAAAGACAGAATTTTAAAAGCAGCAAGAGAAAAACATTTCTTCCATATAGGGGAATGAGAGATACAAATATGATCACCTCAATAGGTGCAGAAAAAGCATCTGACAAAACTCAGCATCCTTTGATGATCGCAGCTCTGAATAAATTGTCTAGAGAGGGAATGTACCTCAGCATAATAAAGGCCATATGTGACAAGCCAACAGCTAACATCATAGTGAGAAATGCTGGCAGCTTTTCTTCTAAGATCCAGAGCAAGGCAAGGGTGTCCACTTTTAACCACTGCTATTCATTGTAGTACTGGAAGTCCTAGTCAGAGCATTCAGGCAAGAAAAAGAAGTAAAAGGCATCCAAGTTGGAAAGGAAGAAGCACCTGTTTGCAGATGATGTGTTCTCGTATGTAAGACACCCAAATACTCCACCAAAAACTGTCAGAACTAACCAATGTGTGCAGTAAAGTCACAGGATATGACATCAGTATACAAAAATAAGTTGCCTTTCTGTACACCAACAACAAACTATCTGAAAAAGAAATAAGCAGTCCCATTTACAATGACATCAAAGTAAAACACTTAGGAATAAATTTAGCCAAGGAGGTGAGAGATCTCCATCCTGAAAACTGTAAGACATTGATGAAAGAAACTGAGGAAGATACAAAGGGAAAGAAATCTCTTGTTCATGGATTGGAGGAATTAATACTGTTAAAAAGTCAATACTATCCAAAGAAATCTATAGGTTCAGTGTAACCTCTATCAAAATTTCAGCGGCATTTTTCACAGAAATAGAAAAAAGACAACTATAAAATTTGTATGGAGTCACCAAAAACCCAGACTAGCTGAAGCAAACTTCAGAAATAAGAAGCTGGAGGTATCACACTAATTTCAAACTACAGTTGACCCTGAAGCAGTGCAGGGGTTAGGAGCTAACTGCACAGTCAAAAATGTGAGTGTAATTGTATAGTTGGCCTTCATTCAAAGTTCTGCATCTGTGGATTCAACCACCCTCACATTGTGTAGTACTGTAGTGCCTATTTATTGAGAAAAAATTTGTGTGTAAGTGGACCTGTGCAGTTCAAACCCATGGTGTTGAAGGGCCAATTGTATATTATAATGTTACAGCAGTAAAAAGTATGATTCTCGCATAAAAACAGATACATAGATCAATGGAACAGAATTGAGAGCCCAGAAATAAACTCAGGCAACTAATATTTGACAGGGCAGCCAAGAATACTCAGTGGGGAAAGGATAGTCTCTTCAGTAAATGTTGTTAGGAAAACTGGATGTCCACATGCAAAAGAATGCATCTATTTTACACCACTCACAAAAATTAACTTGAAATGGACTAAAGACTTCAGTGGAAGACCTAAAAATGTAAAGCATGTAGAATGAAATACAAAGAAAAACTCCTTGATGTTGGTCTTGGTAATGCAACAGAAGCAAAAAGAAACGAGAGACTACATCTGACTAAAAAGCTTCTGTACAGCAATGGGCACAACAAAATCAAAAGGCAACCTACGGGATGGGAGAAGATATTTTCAAACCATATGTCTGACAAGGGGTTAATGTTCAAAGTATATAAGGAACTCATAGAACCCAATAGCAGAAGCAAAACAAAATAAATTACATGATGTGACTCAAAGTGAGCAGAGGATCTGAACAGACGTTTTTCCAAAGAAGACATATAAATTACAACACGTACATGAAACGGTGTACAGCATCACTAATAATCATCAGAGAAATGCAAATCAAAACCACAGTGAGATGTTACCTTACCTTTGCTAGAATGGCTATCATCAAAAAGACAAGAGAGAAGGGCTGGTAAGGATGTAGAAAAAAGGGAACCCGTGTATGCTGTTGGTAGGAATTGGTACGGCCATTATGGAAGCAGTATGGAGATTTCTCAAAAAATTAAAAATGGAGCTATCGTATGATCCAGCAATCATAGCACTGGCTAGATAAACACAGGATATGAAATTAGGATGTTGAAGAGATACCTGGTATCTGACGATATCTGATACCATGTTCACTGTAACGTTATTCACAACAGCTAAGACATGGAAACAACCTAAGTGTCCCTTGATGGATGAATAGATTTAAAAATGTGATACATATATAAAACAGAATATCACTCAGCCAATGGAAAGAAGGAAGTGCTGCCATTTGCTGTAATGCGGATGGATTGAGGGCATTATGCTAAGTGAAATAAACTGGACAGAGAAAGACAAATACTGTATGAACTTATTTAACATGAGGAATCTAAAGAAGTCAGACTCATAGAAACAGAGTAGAATGGTGGTTGCTGGGGGTTGAGGACATGGAGAAAATGGAGAGATATTGGTCTAAGGGTATAAACGTCCAGTTATAAGAGGAATAAGTTGTAGGGATGTAATGTACAGTATTGTGACTATAGTTAAAATGTGGTATTACGTATTTGAAATTTGGTGAGGGTACATAGTAAATATTCCCACCACACACACAGAGAAATGATTATTGTGTGAGGTCACGGAGGTGTTAACTAAAGTTATTGTAATTATTTCATGGTGTATAAATGTTTCACTTTATCACACTGTACACCTTAAATTTACATATGTGTCAATTATATCTCAATAAGGCTGGATGAAAGAAATGGTTATGTTATATTCAAAATTCTCTATGCAGAAAAGTTGACAAATGGAGGCATTAATAAAATTACTTAAATGATTAAATAAGAAATATCTTATAATATGCAAATATATAAATAATGACAATAAATATATTTTAGTTTGTATACAAATGGAAGTAAAATTAACCAAAATAAAAATTATTTTCTTTTAAGAGGTACTCAGATTTATTTGGAAAAGTCATATTTGGGGAAAAGGTGTAGAACTGAAATGGATTAAAGAGTGATCTGTCATATCATTTATATTACTGAGAAGCTATTATTTGTTTACTTATATGTATATCTATATATACAAATACATTTTTGAAGAGCAGTAATTTGAAAAAACTTTTTGTCCAATGTCAAAGTTAAGGCCTGATTCATTGTAGAGATTCTTAAATGTATTGACTGAATATTGAAGAAAAGTCTTACACTTGAAAGTATTTTCCCCCAAAATTGTAAAAATGTTATGTTTGTAGTTGAGTTTGAACAAATTTATTTAATCCTCAGTAGAGTTGAGGTTTCGTGGTTCAAGTTTTCTATTTTGATAATTGGAACAAGAATCATAAAATCCATCTGGGGACCTGAGAAACATATCCTCTCCTTGTTGCTAAAACCTCTTGAATAATATTCTCTCTAACCTTTCTCATGTGCTTAAATTGTGTTTTTTCCCCTAGAGAGGGATTTTCATCTCTCTTTTTCCTTTGCTGATTCGGGGGTAGAAGAACGTCTCCTTCTCTTGCCAAAAGAAGATAGTGTTTTCTGTATGATAAAGTGAGTAAGTTGGTTTATCTCATTTTAGCTATCCTGATCTTAAATCATGTTTTGCTAGTTAAGTTTGTGTGGTGTGAATATTTTTTGTAGCATCCTATTTCCCAAAGTCTCTCTGTACTGATAAATTGTTGCCTTTTCCAGATCATCTAAAATGATTTGGCTGAAATTAAATGGAATTAGAGGCTGGTGGTAAAATGTTGTAAAATTAAAGCAAAAAGGTAAAGAGCATGAAGGGCAAAAGTTTGCTCAGCAATGTTTCATGGAATCAGTTTGCTCTTCCTGGTGACAGAGTATTCCTGTGGGTTGCTGGGGCAAGAACTTGCACTTTGGTTGATGTCCAGAAGTCGAGCTCCCTTGTTTTGACAGAGTGGGTCTGAATCCACAGTTCTCTAGAGAGCAAAGCTTTTCCACTCAGAGTGCTAACCCTGTGCTTCTTCCAACCCTCACTTGGCCTTTGGGCAAAAGCTTATTCTTATATTCTGTGGCTTATTGCCTGGAATTCAAAAGGAAAGTTATGATCAGATGACCTTTGAGTTTTGTGTTTCCTTTGTCAGCTGAAGGACTTGTATGTGGTTTTCTATGTTTTCTCTAATTCATTTCAAAAGTTCGGAGAGAAAAAGGACGAAACGGTGAAGGGAATTTCGGATCACTTCCTTATATCTCATTTGACTCCATGGTTAAATTGTACAAAATAAGTTTCTTTCCCTCTTTACTATGTATTTTGAAATTAGCTCTCAATACTGCACCAATAATCTGTACAGTGAGTTTGCTTCAGACATAGTTCAATGCCAGGGAGGATGTCTAGTCCAGTAGAGGAACACTCCTGTGACCCCTTTTCCTTTACCTGTCATAGCCAGCTGGTTGCCAACTCCTGCTACTTTCACATGAAAGTTCACCCTTGCTTTTGCCCTGTCTGCCCTACGGCCACATTCATGTCCTCTTAAGCTGTTGCCTCCTACGTGGTCTCTACTCCTGCTTGTCCTACTGCAGTTCCTACTTATTGCTACTTCCAGTTCAGTTTTGCTAAAGCTGAGCTCAGATGATGTCAGTCCAGTACTTAGAAAACTGCCCACAGGAGCAGGTTCCGTTCAGGCCCTCCACAGCCTGGTTGCTTCCTTCCATTTCTACTTCAGCCTCACTACTCTCTTTCTGCACATTACTGGTTAGCCAAACTGAAGTACTCTGCCCGTCCCCCTGAGTTCTGCAGTCTTTCCAGTTTCTCTACCCTCAGTGTCACTCTTCTCTGTCTTTATTTGGAATGTCTTTGGACCTTATCTTCATACGCAAATTTGTATTGTCTTTTGGCAGATTTATTCTGTGTCATCATGGAATTGTCTTTCCCTTCTCGGATACCTCCCCTCGCTCCCACCCCTCCAGCTGGTTTTCTGAGGCCCTCTCTGGCACGGACTTCTGTTGTGTCCTGTACTTTACATGTGTATGTCTTACCTGCCACCAAGGTAGACTCCATGTCTGATTTTTACTTCTGGATGGGCCACAAGGCCTAGAGCAGTGATTTGACGTATGATAAGAGCTTAAATAAATGTGTTTGCTAAATGGTGGGAAAAACCAAACCTCTGTCTTGTGTAGCCTATCGTGAGTCTTATACCAAGAGCACCTCATCTCCCAATCCGAGAGGAAAAATTATACAAATGGCCGCAGTTTTTAACTGAGGCTACACTGAAATGCTCTGAAACGGTTTCATCATGGGGACAGTCAGAATGTACTCTGTCATTTAGGATAAAACCTGTGGCAAACACGCCTGTTTTTCAAGTTCTCAGTTTTTAAACGTGGGCTATGATTATTCCCTTTGAACATCTCGCGGATTTAATAAGTGAGCCATTGTGTTAAAGTTTTATAACTCAGTCCATGAAGAAGCTGAACTCTTGAAATAAAAGGCCAACAAAGGTGAGAGGGCTGGGATCTTACACTTTCTTTTCCATCCATTCCTGTCATTAAGAGAACAGTTTTCAACGTTTGTGTAAAAATGCCGATCTATGAGTAAGGCAAAGAGATCTGATACTTCGATTAACCAAACTCTCCTAAAAAGGGCCTCAGCAGCCACCCTTCAGCATATTGTTTCTAGCAAGCTCCATGGTAATTATGAGTATTTTAAATAGTATGAATAATGCTATCCATTCTTTTCCTTTTTCTTTTTTTCCCCGGAACTTATTTTGCACAGTTTTCTCTGGTGGAGTGAATTGGGTTCACTGTTGCTTGTTAGAGTATTACTTACTGAATGATTCTCGATCCAGGTTTTTATAATGAATAAAATCCAATTAAGAATATGAATATTACAAGTAATTATGGCACTGAAACTACCTGGGGTATTGTTCAGCTGCTGAGAGTGAAACAAGTGTAACTGCAAAACAAGGGTGAAAAATAAAGCGAAGCTTTGGCCAGAATGCTTAGGAAATTTTTATGCTGTGTTCCTTTGTAATTTGCTCTGTACTCAGACTCTGGTGTCTGCTAGCGTTAGACAAAGGACTGAAAATATGGTTACTATTTAGAGATGTTCATTGTTTGAGGAGAAATTCAGCAGGATCTTGAACATTCTTACGACACGTGTGGAATAATTTTATAGAGACTGTTTTAAATTCTAAATGCATTTTAGGTGTTAATGTCTTAAGAGTGTTTTGCTTTCCAGATATGATACTTAAGATATTTCTGTGGAAATGTTTTATTCTAATTTTTGCATTCAGTTGTGTCTTATATCATACTTGTTTAGACACTGGAAAGTTGGTTGGTAATCATAATGCTGGTTTGCTTGTTTTACCTAAAATTCTGAAGAATTCTCTTAAATATTTTCATGAAAATGTCTTTTTCATTTGTTTCTTCCTTATATTTATGCACCAAGTGTGGCATTTATTTTAATCAGTCTGTCAATATAATTTACGGAAGTAGAATTGCTATTTTGTGTTGATGATGGAAAAATGGCTTGTAACGTGTGCCTGACAGTGTCTCTTATTTTGTGTGCTTTTTGATAAGCATATGTCAGTCTATTTTGCCAGCATTATTCTCTAGAAAGAGAACTCCCATCCCTTCCTAGTGGTTAGTTCATGTAGCTTGGTTAATGGAACATAAAGTGAGATCTTACGGGGTGACAGAGTTTGGTTTAACTTGGGAGCATTAGGGGAAGAAAAGGGGACATCCCTTCAGAAGGAATTTAAATATCTTCTAGAAAACTGTTTGCCACTGCAATTGTGAACAACTGTAGTTGTGCCTAATTTTTATTTGATGTTTTAAATGCTCAGGTCATTTTTATTTCATCTATAACACTTTGAAAGTATAATCCGATTAAAATAATACGTTTCTAAGAAATGGTTTTGGTCCCTTTAGTTTTCCCTTTTTTTCTTTTCCTCTTTCTACTGAATCAAAAAGTGTGTAAACCTGGAGAATGTGCAGAGAGTGTCAGACCTCTTCCTTCTGTCATCTTTTGCTGTTGTATTTTCCTGGTTTTATTGTTAATATGATTTCAAGAGACAGCTGTCACTATTGTTTAATATTAGCATCCACCTATAAGAGCAAGCAAAAAAACAAACAAACAAAAAAAAGACTTTTCGTGTGGAATGACTGGGGATAGCCAAATCACTACCATGATGGAAGGAGATTATATTTGCTTAATATTAATATGGAAAAATTTTTTTCCTCTGATAATTTTGTGACTTAAAGTAAAGAACCCAACTTTCAAAGTGCAATTCTTTAATTAGTATTTCGTAAGTACAACATACCCTATAACCTGCTGGGAAATCACTGTTACCTCTGCTCTTGAAATTCCATCTTCCCCTATTTCCCCAGGGTTATTCAATAATGAATTGTATAATCCAGAACAGTTCTGAAAAAACTATATAGCTTCAGGATTCCTTCCAACTTTTAGATTGTGTTAAGTCCTTGATGTTAATTTAGGTCAGTTCTCTACTTCAGTGGAAGAGTAGCATGATTCTGATTTGTAACGTAATATTTACCATTTCTTTGTATTATCCTAAATTAAGTAGAAAACTTTATTTGTAAAATAACAAGCAGAAAAATCCAGCTTTTATTCTCTGGAGAAAAATAATATAGTATATTTTTCCACTTGAAATGCTTTTACTTTGGGAAATCCAATTGGGAAAATAGATTTGCGGACAGCTTGAAACTGACAAATGGGTGTTTTGACAGGTATTCCTGGAAGGAGAGCTGTAGCCACCAAGCATTTCCATTTCCTTATTATAACAACTATGTTTAGCAGAGAACAAGATGTACCTCAGTTTGAAACAAGCTTTTAGTTTTAGGAGAGGTGAGCGAGTTTAAAACTTTTTTTTTTTAATGTATTGGAAAAATAGAGCATTTAGTTCACTGTTAGGAAGAATAGAGAAACTAACCTTGTCGGTATAAAGTACTTTTTTATGGCCTGAGACTGGCTTGATACTGTGAACTTTTGTGTCTTCCCATTCAGCACGATGTTCCTAGAGCAGGAAGCACACTTGTCTGCCATTTAACAGCTCTGTCCTATATAGCCTGTGGCTTTAGAAAAGAAAGCTTCAAAATAAATTTCATACCAGAAACGATTGATTGATTGATTGATGCATGAAATACCACTGGTGAGCAGTATTCACCAGACCTCCACAGAACTAATCTGTTTCTATAAAATTACTTTGTGAAAAAGGAGGACCTGACCTTCCTTGGTTCTATTTATATCTCCTTCTCCTTCCATTTTGTAAATGTCTCATTAGCCTGTGTGTATTGTAACCCATATTCTTTAGGTTTTCCTTGACCATAGAAATAGTTAATTTTTGGGTGGGATGCAAGAAGCAATTATGCATGCTCTCGTTCTTCACACAAAGTGTTGGCTGCTGTGCCATCATTCTTTCCCATCATCATCATCGCCACTGCCACTTTTTATTTTGTCATCAATATATGTATTTAAAAACCAGAGATTGCTATTTGACTGGTTTGTGGAATTTGTGAAAAATATAAATCTGAAAATCTTAAAATGTGACCTGGTGTTTAAAGTTAGAGGAAATATGAACAGTTACAGAATTTAACTAATTCCCTTCAGCAGTACTGATAAATGATTTTGCCTATTTCAGAGAATCAAGCTACATTTATGTCTGCATGACCCCGTGGAGTCTTATTTTATAAGCTTAAGCCTGGATGAAAATAAGTTTCCTTTAGCTGTTAACTAGGACCAGGATCTCATCACACAATGTCATCATCACATTCTTTTCCTTATTGAAGCATAGTTGACTTACAATATTATATTAGTTTCAAGTGTACAGCATAGTTATTCTGTATTTTTACAGTTTACACTCCATTAAAAGTTATTCCGAGATAATAGCTATTATTCCCTATCATATGCAGAATATCCTTTTTGCTTACCTATTTTATATAAAGTAAGTTTGTATCTCTTAATCTCATACCCCTAATGTGCCCGTCTGCATGTCCCTCTCTTCACTGGCGATCACTAGTTTGTTTTCTGGGAGGCCTGTAACATCAGTGCAACATTATTAGTGATGTTCGATCACTTGGCTAAGGTGGTGTCCATCATATCTCCAGATCATAAATGCCTTTTCCCTTTTGTGCTTAATAAGTAACTGAGAGAAATTTTAATTTTGCAAAGGATAGAAGCTTCCAACAAGTTTCTTGTCAGCACCGTTTCACTATGAGTCATTGTTTTGAGTGAACTGAGTAGCCTGAGTAATTTCCAGCAATCTTAAAACTCATTTTACCTGCTTTCCTCATTTTGCAGCCTCACTTAATATTATTAGGTTTCCATTAGAGGTACTGCCTTGAAACTAGGGACGTGGAAATAACCTGAGATGTGACTTTACTGCCTTGGCGCTTACGAATGAAAACGAACGTGCCTGGAATTCAGAAGGGTTGCTTGGGTGATACTGAATTTGTGTCCCAAGATGAATTGACTGAGAGGTTTTATTTTCCAAAAGATTAAAATGATGTCATTATGGTAACTATATAGTCTATGACAGAGGTGCTTTCTGAATTACGCTTCTATCAGAATTAGAATTAAAACCAGATTTTTTTAAGAGTATGCTTTTATGTTAAAAGTTCTGTGAGTCCTGTATTTTAGGGGTTTGCATGTATCTTTTTCTGAATATATAAATATTGTATTTTAAAATGTAACTCTAACTTGGTCCAAACTTCTTCTTAAATTTATTAGTAAATAACTAATACTGAGCTAAATGAACATATATGAGCTGAAGATTGTAAGGGTATCATACTGTTGTATGATATTAACAAAATACGGGGTATAATGGATTAAGGAATCATGGGCACCTCTAACCTAGTGCCCCCAAATAGTTGTTGATGGAGTTCTGTACAGATAAGCCATGCTTTACAATTCCTTTCGCTTATTATGAATAGAATACATATAAATCAACTGTATAGAGATTTAAAAGTTTGTTTTGCCAATAAGAATCCATCGTTTTATTGCTGTTTACTTATTTTGTTCTGAAATGTAAGAATGTTAGAGGCACTTTTTTCCTTTGGGTTTGTTTTGATTTTGATAATGGAAAACTTTTCTGTTCCACATTTATAGTTCTTGGTGGACATATAATTTAAGACAAATAAGAAGGAATAAGCCCCACACTATAAATCCTGGAATTATAACTGCATCTCTAACAGATAAGTAATGTGAAAAAAAGCAGTAAGTGTGCCAAAATGTGTATTGTATAATCAAACAGTCATACATGTGGTTATTGAAATAGTATTACAACTTTCCCCCAAGAATGACTTCATCCCTCTGCATGTTATGGAAACAGAGAAAACATCTAAAAACTTTCTCGGCAGATTCTCATCGCACATCTGTGATGCTGGAATTTCCTTGGTGTAAAAACCCTCCTTGTGAGCCCTGCAGTGAGGATTGATTTCTGCTATTTATTGCTTTGCTCATCTTAATGTATATTTGTGGGTCTACTTAGAACATTTCACTGTTGTCTCTGGCGAAGCCCTGTCGGTTAGACTGCGTTACTGATGTCGTCAGGTTCGAGATATTTAATTCCCCTGTGCAGTTCCACCTGTTATTTGCTCTCAGACTGACTCTGTAGCAATATTTTCTTCTGTGTAACTTGGGTTACAGGAAGAATTCCAGGAGAGAGTGAGTGGATCAATCAACAACTTAGGAAAGTAAGTCAGAATACAACTGTGGCTGCTTCAGAATCTAATGAGAAGACGGGAGTGATGCTGTCTGGCTGGGGAAGGAGCAATCAGAAAATGAATGGCTTCTGCAAATTGTAAAATTCTGAGAGGCATGTGGTGATAGGAAGACCTATGTGTGAGGTAAGGGTGAGAGACTATCAGGCCATTTAAGACATGGAGCAAAACTGCAGAGGAAAGAATCAAGGGAGGACAGGGAGGGAGTGTGAGGGTGGACTTGGACGCTGGCAGACAGGACAGGAGGAGAGGGGAGAGGAAGTGTGTTAAATTTTGAAGTGGGGGTGTGGGATTGGGGGCTTAGAAAAGACACTAGTTTAGGGATTTGCTGAACAGGAAAGCCGTGGACTGAGACACCGCTGCTTCAAGGGGTTTCAAGATGAATACTTTTAAGTGTCAAGGAGGAAGGGCTGGCTTTCCAAAATCCTGAGACAGAGGCATTGGCTGACAGACTGAAAATGAGCACATGTGTGAGTGATGTCATCTACCTGAGCCTTGGAGAGGTGGCATCTATTGAAGCTGGTCTCCTGACATCTTTCCCCACTAGGATCAAGTGGACTTGACCTCTAGACAGCCTTCTGGCTGTGTGCACTTCAGGCCAGTGTGGTATCTGGGTCGAGAGGTAGTGAAGGGGAGGAACTGCAGTTTCACAGGCTTAGGCTTCAGAGGGGGTAGGTGGGCAGCACTCCCTCTGGGCAGACCTGGGAGAGGTGGGGTGGGAGGCGGCTGAGTGGCAGAAGTGCCCGGGGGCTGAGTGATTGCCCGGCATCAACACATCACAGCATCACGGGACACGTTGCTCAGCCAGCCTCCATCCCCGTCTCCAACATTTGGGAAAAATCAAGTTAATATTGTTGCTTGTAGAAATTTTTCTCTTTCTTTTGCGGGAGTAGGGCGGTGGTTTCTTTCACATATTTCATTCACATTTTAGCTAAATCTTATAGACAGTTTGCTTGGAATACATGGGGCTGGCTGTTCAGGGAAAGGGGTCATAGTTTTCAGTTATGGAAGAAGGATTTGAGGGTTATGTGGCTGTCTTTATGGCTGTTAGGATTCATGACTGCTAACTCTGTTTGCCCAGGATCTTAAGAGGAATAATATTCACTTATTCCTCATTTACTACCAAGCCGCACCAACCGCTTCATCCCCACATCAGCTTCCACAGGGACGCGTTGTTATGTGACTCATCCTTCTTGAGTGTTTTTCCCCTGTATTTCAGATTTATAATGGTGTGTGAAGAGATTCAGGATTTCCATTCCTGCTTTTCTCTTTCCTGCCAAGCTCACGACCCCTGCCAACTCCATCCTCTTCTGCAATTTCAGTTAGGGTTCTGGACTCTCTGGGACTTTATAGAACAGGAGTCATTTAAACTCCCTTTTTCCAAATGGGACAAGTATCTTAATTGAGGTCAGGCGAGCACCAACTGTGACAGAATCTTCCCCCATCCTCCTGGCACATGGAGAGGAATCACAGAGTAGAAGAATGGTGTGAAACTGTGTGTCCAAACAGTGTCCACTGGGATAAAGCTAATGCCAGTTGGAGGCACAACGCAGTGACTCTTTCGCCAAGCTCTGTTGTCCTGCTTGGTCCCCAGCCAGATGGCAACCTGGTGGGTGAACCATTGGTGCTGGCCTTTCCCCAGCCCCCTCAGGTCTAGGATAAAATGCCCAGCTGTCCCTTTCCTTGCAGGATTTACTTTGTGGAAACAGTAACTGTCCTTACTGTTACTTAATATTTACATCACTTTGTTTCACTTTGTAACTGCTATACTACTAACATGGTTTTACTGGTGGTATGAAAGCTTTAAATTGCTTGCTACAATTCAAGAATAGGATGCATTTAGCACCAGACTGTTTAAGGATTGAAAGAGCTTCTGGAGGGAGCATTGCAGAGGAAGTGGGAAGATCTGAATTAGATTGTACTAAATGTACTAAATGTAGTTATTTTTTGATTATTAGAAATACTTCTACTGAGAGTTGTGTTAATGAAATAGTTTTAGTACCTTTTCGCTTGTACCCATTTTCTGACATCTGTAAAACAGGAATGAGCATCCAGGATCTCGCTCAAGGGGATATATATCCACTGCATCTAATGGTACTTATGCTCTTGTGCCCAGATTATATTGTAGTATTAAGTGTGCCTTATCTGAATAATGGTAATAGCATTTATAGCTGCTATGATTTGTTTTCTTTTTTTTTATTAAGAAATCATTTCAATTTTATTAAAGATGCACTTTATGACAGATGAAGGAATGGGGCTTGGAGAAGCTATGTGTCTAGCTAAAGGGCAGCGGTAAGAGGAAGCCCTCACCCCAGCCCACCATCCTGCCCTGGGCAGGGCTGCTGCTGCTCTCAGGGTACTGGGTTCCTGCAGAGCAGTATTTTGAGTCTTCCTGAGAAGGCGAGGGAAGTGTCTTCCAGGGGCTGGTCATCCTATACTTTTCTTTTTTTTTTTTTTTTACATTTTTATTGATTCATAATCATTTTACAGTGTTGTGTCAAATTCCAGTGTTCAGTACAATTTTTCAGTCATACATGGACATATACACACTCATTGTCACATTTTTTTCTCTGTGATTTATCATAACATTTTGTGTATATTTCCCTGTGCTATACAGTGTAATCTTGTTTATCTGTTCTACAATTTTGAAATCCTAGTCTATCCCTTCCCACCCTCTACCCCGCCCCCCCCCCCCCCGGTAACCACAAGTCTGTATTCTGTGTCCATGAGTCTATTTCTGTCCTGTATTTATGCTTTGTTTTTGTTTGTTTGTTTTTGTTTTTTAGATTCCACATATGAGCGATCTCATATGGTATTTTTCTTTCTCTTTCTGGCTTACTTCACTTAGAATGACATTCTCTAGGAGCATCCATGTTGCTGCAAATGGCATTATGTTGTCGGGTTTTATGGCTGAGTAGTATTCCATTGTATAAATATACCACATCTTCTTTATCCAGTCACCTGTTGATGGACATTTAGGTTGTTTCCATGTTTTGGCTATTGTAAATAGTGCTGCTATGAACATTGGGGTGCAGGTGTCATCCTGAAGTAGATTTCCTTCTGGGTACAAGCCCAGGAGTGGGATTCCTGGGTCATATGGTAAGTCTATTCCTAGTCTTTTGAGGGACCTCCACACTGTTTTCCATAGTGGCTGCACCAAACTGCATTCCCACCGGCAGTGTAGGAGGGTTCCCCTTTCTCCACAGCCTCTCCAGCATTTGTCATTTTTGGATTTTTGAATGACGGCCATTCTGACTGGTGTGAGGTGATACCTCATTGTAGTTTTGATTTGCATTTCTCTGATAATTAGTGATATTGAACATTTTTTCATGTGTTTTTTGATCATTTGTATGTCTTCCTTGGAGAATTGCTTGTTTAGGTCTTCTGCCCATTTTTGGATTGGGTTGTTTATTTTTTTCTTATTGAGTCGTATGAGCTGCTTATATATTTTGGAGATCAAGCCTTTGTCGGTTTCACTTGCAAAAATTTTCTCCCATTCCGTAGGTTTTCTTCTTGTTTTATTTCTGGTTTCCTTTGCTCTGCAGAAGCTTGTAAGTTTCATTAGGTCCCATTTGTTTATTCTTGCTTTTATTTCTTCTAGGAGAAAATTTTTGAAATGTATGTCAGATAATGTTTTGCCTATGTTTTCCTCTAGGAGGCTTATTGTATCTTGTCTTATGTTTAAGTCTTTAATCCATTTTGAGTTGATTTTTGTATATGGTGTAAGGGTGTGTTCTAGCTTCATTGTTTTACATGCTGCTGTCCAGTTTTCCCAACACCATTTACTGAAGAGACTGTCTTTATTCCATTGTATATTCTTGCCTCCTTTGTCGAAGATGAGTTGACCAAAAGTTTGTGGGTTCATTTTTGGGCTCTCTATTCTGTTCCATTGGTCTATATGTCTATTTTGGTACCAATACCATGCTGTCTTGATGACTGTAGCTCTATAGTATTGTCTGAAGTCTGGGAGAGTTATTCCTCCAGCCTCTTTCTTTCTCTTCAGTAATGCTTTAGCAATTCTAGGTCTTTGATGGTTCCATATAAATTTTATTATGATTTGTTCTAGTTCTGTGAAATATGTCCTGGGTAATTGGATAGGGATTGCATTAAATCTGTAGATTGCCTTGGGCAGTGTGACCATTTTAACAATATTGATTCTTCCAATCCAAGAGCATGGAATATCTTTCCATTTTTTAAAGTCTTCTTTAATTTCCTTCATCAATGGTTTATAGTTTTCTGTGTATAATTCTTTCGCCTCCTTGGTTAGATTTATTCCCAGATATTTTATTACTTTGGGTGCTATTTTAAAGGGGATTGTTTCTTTACTTTCTTTTTCTGTTGATTTATCGTTAGTGTAAAGAAAGGCAACTGATTTTTGAACATTAATTTTGTAACCTGCTACCTTGCTGAATTCTTCGATCAGCTCTAGTAGCTTTTTTGTGGACCTTTTAGGGTTTTCTATATATAGTAGCATGTCGTCAGCATATAATGACACTTTTACCTCTTCTTTTCCAATTTGGATCCCTTTTATTTCTTTCTCTTGCCTGATTGCTGTGGCTAGGACTTCCAGGACTATATTGAATAGGAGTGGTGATAGTGGGCATCCTTGTCTTGTCCCAGATTTTAGTGGGAAGCTTTTGAGTTTTTCACCGTTGAGAACTATGCTGGCTATAGGTTTGTCATATATAGCTTTTATTATGTTGAGATATGTTCCCTCTATACCCACTTTGGCGAGAGTTTTTATCATAAATGGGTGTTGAATTTTATCAAATGCTTTTTCTGCATCGATTGAGATGATCATGTGGTTTTTGTCCTTTCTCTTGTTGATGTGATGTATTACATTGATTGATTTGCGTATGTTGAACCAGCCTTGTGTCCCCTGGGATGAACCCCACTTGGTCATGATGTATAATCTTTTTTATGTGTTGTTGGATTCTATTTGCTAAAATTTTGGTGAGGATTTTGGCGTCTATGTTCATCAGTGATATTGGCCTATAATTCTCTTTTTTTGTAGTGTCTTTGCCTGGTTTTGGTATCAGGGTGATGGTGGCTTCATAGAATGAGTTTGGGAGTATTCCCTCCTTTTCAATCGTCTGGAAGAGTTTGAGAAGGACTGGTATGAGTTCTTCTTTGTATGTTTGGTAGAATTCCCCGGTGAAGCCGTCCGGTCCTGGACTTTTATTTGTAGGGAGGTTTTTAATTGCTATTTCTATTTCCTTTCTAGTGATCGGATTGTTCAAGTGTTCAGTTTCTTCTTGATTCAGTTTTGGTGGACAGTATGTTTCCAGAAACTTGTCCATCTCCTCTAGGTTATCCAGTTTGGTTCCATATAGTTTTTCATAATATTCTCGTATGATATTCTGTATTTCTATTTTGTTTGTTGTAATTTCTCCATTTTCCTTTCTTATTTTGCTAATTTGTGCTCTCTCTTTTTTCTTCTTTGTGAGTTTGGCCAGAGGTTTGTCGATTTTATTTACTTTTTCAAAAAACCAGCTTTTGGTTTGGTTGATTTTTTCTATGGTCTTGTTAATCTCTATTGTATTTAATTCCTCTCTGATCTTTATTATTTCCTTCCTTCTGCTGCTTTTTGGGTGATTTGTTTTCAATTCTCAAATATAGTTGGAGGTATATGGAGAAATCAAGAAGGAATTCTGAAAAGGAAACAAAGACCTGGTCATTTCACACAGAGCTTCATCTCTGTAGATCCTCTGTTTTAATATTAACATGTTTTCTACGATTATGATGCATAACAAGTACCATTCTTACAACTGCATTTTGTTTAATTTTTGAAAGTAACAGAAAAGCCCAAGAACTTTATTGGTAATGTTTCTGAGACACGTAAATGTTTCTAGACAAAGCTAAATTATTTTGGTAGATTGGGGTAAAAAAGGTTTTTTCCTGCTAGTCCAAGCTGGGGTCTCTCGTTCACCACCAGATTTGCAGCTTGAGGAAATATTCTGATTGCCTGATAATCCAGTTACAGCCTGAGTCACGTTTCTGTAAGACACCAATGGTATGCATAAGTAATGCCCCTCCCACGATATACATAATGTAACTGAAATGATGGGACTAATATTGTTGATGTCATTAGAAAAGTAACGATTGCCTTGCCTTCCTCATGGGATTCCATGAAATGAAATAAGCTAAGCTAGTAGATTAAGTGACCAATGAATATAATGAGACATTATGATTATTGATGATATTTACAATTAACTTTTCTATTATTTTATCACTACCAGCATCAGCATTATTAACTCCTTCACTGTTGGAGTATGATTTCTCATATACTTTGGACATTGACCCCTAATTAGATACAGAGTTTACATAGATACACTTTTTAAAATTCTGTTGCTGGGAGAACTTGACCTCTGCTTCAAGGATCAGCCCAGTCCAGAAGCACCTGCTCTGTCCTTGGGAAGATTTTAAGAGCCTGATTCATTAGCTTCTTACTTGATGTCAAGCACCATTGCTGCTGGTTTTGTATTAACTTTGTGCCTCAGTCTGCTCACTGGGTTTCCTTCTTGCCTTGATGATAGAATCCTCAACTGCATCCCAGGCCTGGTCAGTGATTTCCCATCTTAGAAACCTGCCAGAATCCCTTAATTCTCTTTGATTTCCCAAATTCAGCTGACCACCCTTCCCTGCCCCCATACTCCAGAATTAAATCTTGCTTGAGCCTCAGTTTATTCACCAGCAGTCTGGTTAACATCTAACATGTCTGAACTGTGGTGTGAGTAGAATTGGTAAGACTGGTGCTGACGGGGAGGGAGAGTGCTGAGAGGTTACCCAGGGGAGAGGGGAGTGACGTGAACACAGCATAAAAGTGCAAAGGGACAGGTACACATTCCTTCATTCACAAGGCTGTGTACTTTGCAAAGGCAGGAAATCTTGTCCATGTATTTACTACTATGATCTCTAGTGTCAACAAATGTGCCTAACATTTAACCTACCCAGCAAGTATTGGTTGAATGGGTGTTTGGGGGGCACGCTGAATTGACTGGTGTGATTGGAGGGCACGCTAAGGTAACTTATATGGACTGGGATCACTGTAGCTTTGTTTGTTGCCATTGCTTCATATATTTTTGCTGAATGAGTAAGTGTTGGGATTAGTGGAGCTGAGGCTGGAATGCTGAAACTGATAATCCAAAATCTTAAATGCTGAGACAAGGATTTGGTTCTTACTATGACAAGGAAAGAAGCAGAGTTCGAGATCTTTTTGTTTACTTTTACTGTCTAACAAAAATTTTGTTCTCGAAGTGTACTTTTATTTGATCTGAAGGGTTCAGGAAGAAAATCCTTTTGAGACTAAGGAAAAAAAGGGATATTTTTATATAAGATGCTGCTTTTTGAGTTAACGTTAGTCCAATATCTGAATAGGTGGACATGTTTCTAAAACATGCTTTTAAAAGTTTCTTGTGTGGATAGTCAACATGTTTATACACATCAATATCAGAAGTATATTCTGTTCAGTATCATGTGAATTATAGCTGTGGTTTCAAAGCACTCAACAAACTGAGGAAAGGCATCCATCGTTCTCACTCCTGCTGGTCTCCTTTGGCATCCTGTGGTGGTGAACAGTTGTCCACTGCTCGAGTTCCTTGAATCTGGGCACCAGAGTGAGTATTTCTACGTGTCAGATTCACCTCTTTCTCTACCATTATCTCTGGACACTGACATGGACCATTTTAGACCATAAGAATATATACTTTCCAAACCCAGCTACTCTGGGGAAGTGAAACCTGTACAGATGTTAAACCAGCTGATCACCTGAGGAGGAGAGCTTACCTGGGTACCCACCTGGGTACACCTAGAGGGATATCACCCTGAGGTTCGTGTCTTCATTGAGAACTTGCACCGCTTGTGGGATTGGATCTCCTCTGATTGTGATAAACAGTTTCATGTACAGATAGGAGATTGTGTGTGTGTGTGTATACGTGCGTGCACACCATAGGATAGTGTAAAGCTAGGCTTGCTGATCAAGGACAATTGCTTGTGCCAGCTATGAACTAAAACTGGAGATGGAATTAGGGCAGGGCCATGGCAGACACACACTGAACACCACAGTGGCAGGTGTGTCCTCTACAGGGTGGGGGATCATTGTCACTCTTGGCTCCCCACTTTCTCCTTATCTTTATCCAAGGACCCAGCAGGTTCAGAAAGATAGCATCCAATTCTCCAGGCAGTCGTCCTCGGCAGGAGGAAACAGGAAAGTTATCATCTGAAGTCACAAACGTAGGTGACAAAAGGCAGGAGGCTTGAGGTTTCTGAAGTGTAAGTATCCTATGACAGGAGATTCGTTTTTCTCAAATGAGTTATTGTAGTCAGTCCAGATTTTGTTTACATAAGACAACTGATTCTTTTTTGGTCCAGTGGTATATGGACGCACAACTAAAATTTCCTAACCAATATAGGAAAATCTGGAGGATAAAGAAGAAAGTAACCATCCGTAATCTCAATATACAGAGATAATCACTTAATATTTTTGTATCTAATTTTAATGATGAACAATGTCTATATTTTTTACATTATAATTGATTTATAATGTTTAGTTAGTTTCTGGTGTACAGCATAATGATTCAGTTATACATATATATATTCTTTTTTCATTATGGGTAATTACAAGATATTGAATATAACTGAAGTTATTAAAAGATATTCAATATATTGAATATAGATGTGTGCTATATATTGTTTTGATAAGGATAATTTGTCCTTCCCCCCACTATCACTGCTATGATTATTATCACGACCATCATCAAATATTTATTATTAATTCCTTGCTATGATCAAGGCAAGTTCCAGGAAGAGTAGGGAAGATAAATAAATGGAAGATGTGGTTTTTTTCTCGTAAGTAGATAATTCTCTACCTAGGACTGAACATATGTCCTAGAAAAATAAAATTATAGTATATGATTTATTCATTTAACTGATGATTATTGAGCTCCCATAGGTGCCAGGCACTGCACTCAGTATTTGAGAAATAATGTTTAATCTGAGATAGTTTCTGGCCTTGAATTTACTGACCAGGGGAGGTGATAGACAAGCAATAAGAATTTCAATGAATTATAATATGTGAATTGTCAGCCAAGGGCCACAGACAGCAAATGCTGTAGGAAGATATTGTAAGAACAGATACTGTTGAGTAACATATTGGACCGAGTTAGAAACCAGAATAAAAACATTCTTTGTAAGCACCTATTTCTCATGCTGTCCTTCAGCGAGAGTCTAAGGCATAACCTTAAATAGTCAAGGACTAAATGCATTCTGGTAGCAAGGAAAGTAATACAGTCAGATACACTGTATTCAGCTCTTCCAAAGAACACAGGAATAGATCTTGAGAAATTTTTTGAAATGGGCCTTAAATTCTCTCTAGTACCAACTGCCTTAATATTTGCTTTTGTCAGGAGTTTAACGTGAACTTTTGACAAGTGCATAAAGTGCTGATGTTTTGTAGTGTGGATTGAAGAGATCGTATGTTTAATATTCTGGGTTAGCAGATATCAAGGTTAGTATAATTCATTGTGAATTCTGGCAAACCTGATCTCCATTTAAAAGAAAACATTCTAGGGAATGGATGGTTCCACCTATGCAAGAAGGGAATTTGAATGAAAGAGGGAAGAGCTTAGGTCCATTGTACCTTGGATATTTTGCCCTCACCTGCCAGAAAACTTCTTGCAGAACAGAATTTTATATTCAGTTATTCCATTTTAAACCAGCTTGGTATGTTTTATTTTCTTTATATCTGATAAAAGAAATCAGAACTTACTCATTTATACCTTATTTGAGTTGCTCAGTTCCCCAGAGTAAAAAATACCAAGAGAGCTGTGGAATTTCTCTCCCTGGAGACCTTTTAGGAAAGGTGTTCAGACACTTAACTGCCTGAAATTGTTTGTGTAGAGTTTTGTGTATCCTCCTTTAAAAAAGCGAGATGTCTAAAGCCCCAGACTTAGAAAATTGACATCATTAAGGCTAATTTTTCCCTTACTAGTCCTACTCTCTTTAGTTTCCCTGCTAGGTGAATTTATTTGATAACAAATAAATGCTTACCATTGTGAGCATTTGACTTAAGAATGTTGTCACATATCTTAATTTGTATTTGTGAAGCATTTTTTCAATTTTCAAACACTTTTATGTTATTTTGTCATTTGAACCTCAGAGGTCTTACGTAGTAGACGAGGCTGGTATAGTGGTTATTCCCATTTTGCTGATGAGGAATCTTAAGGATGAGATGTTATGAGACTTGCCTGTGGTTATAAACTTTTAAGTGGTGAGTTTTGTGCAGTTCTTTTGTTAGCACATTTTTTGCTCTCTTTGGGATACACGAGGCACTAACTTTTTCTTTTTTCTTAGATGAGTATTTGTTCTGTTTCACGTCAGCATCAAGTTGGTATCGATTCTGGTTAATTGGACAGTACCTCTGGGCCATTGATTTCTTTTTTCTGGAAGCTGAATGACCACTGAGGGGAGAGAAAATATGTCTGGGGCTCCCCTACCCTCATTGTGTCATCAGTTGCCACTGTCTTACCAGTGCAGCCTTGTAGATGGTAATCGGGAATTCTCAGATAAGTTCACAAAAATAATTTAACTTGTCAAGTTGCCGAATTGGTATTATTGGAACTCACTTGCTGCTCATAAAATAACATGATTTGATGTGAAAAATAGGTTGAGTTTCTAGGAAACAGGGAGTGAGTTTCTTAATGTACTAAGATTAAGTACTTTCACAAACCACGTTAGCTGTATACAGTGTTCACTTCAGCTGAGCACTGATAGATTAGACTGTATACTTAAAAGACCAAAATAAAATCAGTTCGTGAAGTACTGAGTGCTTACATGGGAGCCATAGCTTACATAGGTTAAGTTTTAGAGTCAACAGGGCCAAATGTATACAGCAAATAAAATCCCTAGGAAGAAAAAGAAGATGTGTTATTGAGGTTAGGCTTCGTGTGTTGAGGTAATTTTACCCTGTAGTCCTGGTTTGGGGAGTCTTTTATTTTCTTCCTGAATATTTACCACATATATAATCAACAGTGACTATTGAGAATCTGCAAATATCAGAAAAGGACAAAGAAGAAAATAATTAACGCTTCTGTCTGAGAAGGCCTTTGGAAAGAGGAGAAGGGTGAAGTCGTTTTAGGAGAGGAGTTAGCGCAGCATGAGGATGACATAATTCAGGGGCACGTGAGGGTTGCCAGGGAGAACGTGCCTTGGGGATCATTGTAGACGAGATTGCTTAGCTAAATTCCAGCAGACTGTGAATTCCACGGTAAGAGGTTTGTTGTTCTCCAAGTAAGGGATTGCAGAACTTCTCCAGCCCAGGACTCACGTTTTCCGGGTAAGGAAACCAAGTTGAGTTACTCTGATGAGTTAGGGGGGAGTTGGGGCTGGAACCCAGGCTTCCCGATTATTAAGCTCGTGTTGCTCCTGTTAAGTGATCTCACCTGTTGCTATTGCTGGGTTTGAGACTGAGGACGGCAAAATAAAAGGCAGTGCTCTTTTAAGAGCAAATGTTCTCAGTCTTAGAAAAAAGAATTAGAAGGGGAAGTTATTTGACATAGGGAGGCCAGTGAAGCTTATTTTCATCATGAGGTGATGCGGAGTGAAAGAGGTGGAGGAGGCGCAAGAGTTTCAAGCTGCGTAATGAGGACAGAGGAGGTGCCATTAAAGTGAGAGGATGCTTGAAATTATACTTCGCCGATTATGCGGCTTGACCAGGAGGGCAGCATGTGTTGTTGTAGAACTAACGTCTTCACACTGTACAACTGAGGGCAGTTTAATTCTAGCAAATCCCCCTAAGCCTGTGGCTTCAAGAAAAAAAATTAATGATCTGTTAGACGTGTCACTGAATGAAACATCTGGTTAATTAACTGCTGTGGGCAGGTTCGTCTCAAAAAGACCTTTACTGGCCTGATTGTAAGATTATATGATGCTTCTTCTTCTCCAATAAAAGTATTAGTTTTGGATGTGCAGCTCCGTGTAAAATCTGTGTGTTACAGAAAATGGTGTTACCCTCAGCCTTGCTACGGTGGCTTTGTGATATTTTATGATGTGATCACATTTTTGGTCACGATCGTAAGTAATTCAGTTTAATAATGCTTAGGTAGTTTCACTTGGGCAATGTCTTGGCCCTAGTCACTCATCATTTGTTGTTTTTATACTTTGTATCAGCGAAACCAAGCAGAACAGCAGTTGACGTTTCTACTAAGAGGTGTTGAACCTGAGAATTATCTACATGGTTCAGGAAAATTTTAAAGATGGGGCCAGTGTCTTTGCTTACCTTCTCTTTCTAAGGATTTCTAAGACTTTTCACCATATTCATTAAGTTTATCCATTAGTAACCAGTTTACTTAAATTCTTGGTCCCAGGTGTTCCCTTCACCTGTATTCCAGTATTGTTCACACTATGTTGTCATTATCTGCATAGATTTGAATCCAAGCTTCATGCTTCGTAGCTGTTTGAATATGCAAATTATTCACATTTTCTGTGTTTCAATTTTCTCATCTCGAGGATAGAACGGTACTGCTACTTAACATCATGGGCTTGTGAGAATTACATTGTCGCTATGCCAGGCACTTGAGAAAGAGCCTGGCACATAGCAGGCTCTCAGATATTAGCTACTGCTGCTGTCGCGGGTCTGTTTCACTCCCTCTACTGTTCACGGTTCACTCTTGTGTACCCTGGACCTACAACTGCCTGCTTTCAATAAGATCTCCTACGGACAGACTGGATCAGGAACAGGGCAGAGGAAGGTATCCCAGGGTAGCACGTGGGGTGAATGAGGACGAGGGAAGCTCTTTTTTCACAAGTGCTGTTTCCGGTCTTGCTCAGTTCCATTCTAGGTGAAAAGTTTTTCCTTAGTCACTGAGACTTAATGTCACCGATCCCCATATGGTGAAAACAGTTTGGCTAATCTAAGTTGGGAGTGGCTAATAGTTTCCCAGTAGCTTTTACACTGTAAGAAATGTGTGCTAACCAAACAGCTCTCTCCTGGTGGTATTATTTTTGTTGCCATCACAAAGTGAAGGACAGGGCAGGCTACATGATTTGCAGAGTTCAAAGCAAAATTAAAAGGGGGATGTCCCACTCGGGTGGGGAAGTCCATCTCCCTTTCTCATGGGCCGCCACCCCACACTGCAGGTGGTCGACCTCCGAGTGGTTGCCCCCACATTTGCTTGTTGCCTTGACTGGGAATGGGCAGGAGGACCCCACAAGTCACCGTCTAATAGGCTGTGATGCTGCCAGCTCAGGATGTGGCTGGCCAGTGCCTTCCCTACCTGCCTCCCTGCAACCCAGTTACTGCAGCCTGGTTACTGGCCCTGTTAAGGAGGTGCTAGGAGGTGGCACGACACACGGTCCAAGGCTCTAAGCCAAGCCTCATTGTCCCATTGAATTTCATGTACGAAACACAGATTCAAAGATAACAATTATTAAGAATTTCAAAACAATTACTGTAGAACAAGATCCCGACCCTCCTGTGTATGAAACATTGTGTCCCTGTTCTGGTTGCTTGTCCGTGAAGCCTGCCCTGGTGAAGAGTATTTTTTTTCAGATATTCCTTTCTGGGTGGGGCCCCCTCAGTAGGCACTGGAGATCCCTTGCTGTTCATCTTCTGGGCCGCAACTCCTTTTGAATGTGCAGTATCTCTAAAAGCACCATTTAAAAAAAAAAAAAAGAGTGTTACCTTTTTCCTATCATTACATGGACGTGCTCAACTTAATGCTTTTGGATGACATGACGCCTTAACAGTTCTTCTCATCATTTTGCTACACAGGAGGGGGCATGATTTCTGTCTCACAGACCTGGAAACCGAGGCTTAGAGTGGCTGGTAAGAACCTCTGTTAAAGCCACACAGTAACTGGCAGAGCTGAGATGTAAGCCTGGGAAAGACTGACTTGTGCATCGGTCTGTACCGTTTCTGCTGGCTCTAATGGAAGTCTTAGTGTCAGATCTACATGGCACCTGTGTTATGGTGGCAGCTTTGTGCCTACGGACCTTCTTAATTAGTGAATTAGTGTGTATGTTTGTAGGGTGCTATAGCTTTTAAACTCTGCATCAGTGTTAGTCATCAGTGGGGATCTCGTCTTTGATGCAATAAGATTCTGCATCTGTCAGTGTGATTTTTTTTCCCCTGTCTTTTGTTCGCAAGATTTCTCAACTGCTCAGATTTTTTTTTCCCTTTGGGCAATTTCCATCCTCCACTCTGCCCTCATCTCAGAGAATTTTCTGTGTCAGTGGGTCCTTATGTGTCAGAGAACATAAGAGGAGAAAATGAAGGACTCCCAGAGGAAGCCGATGGCGTTTTTAAAAGCTCATTAAAAAAACATCTGAAGTGACCTCAAGGGACTTTTGGAGTCTCTTTTGAAAGGCTTTGTTTACTAGTAGCCTTCTGTTCAGAGGGCTCAGTGTGGGGAATATGGACTGAAGTCGGACAGACCTGTCTGACATTCTGCCTCTGCTTTTGTGACTTTGAACATGTTTCGTAACCTCTAAGTCTTGGCATCTTTACCTGTAAAATGGAAGTGATGCTGATACGTGCTCCCAGGTTATTGTAAAGATGACATGAACTACGGTATGTGCTGTGTTCGTATAGATCGAAGGCTAGGCTTGGAAGATGAACCCAGGGAGAGCGCCTGTGCTGAATTAAAGCAGACGTGCCCTCCACGGACTAAGGGCGAAGGGTAAGATCACAACTCCAAGTGTCTGAAGGTCCTACTCCCAGGTTTGGTAGACTTAGCCCCATCACAGAGTTTAACTGTGGGGAACTTAATGATACCCAGAAGTCCTTAGAGTGAAGGTATACATAGGTATATACTCATAGGTGAATTACAAAAAATTTATTAAGCACCTGCTACTGCCAGGCACTATGCAGGTGCAGGTGATACAAAAGGAAAATAAGTTTGCGCTGTTGATTTTGGAATTCACACACCAGCTATGGAACAGGTATGTAAACAAATGACTGATCTAACACGATGGGCTTTAAGGTGCGTGCAGAAAGCCCTAGGGCATCCGGCGAGTTGGAAGGAAGCCATTCTTTGTTGATAATTTATTTTTAAGGATAAGCATTTTCTTATGGTAGAAGCATTATCAGAAAGTCTGATGATTTGTCATTTTTAGTGTAGATTGATCCTCAAACACCAAATGTGTTTAAGATGTTAACTTTACATTGGCTTTTTAATGAAAGCATTCTATCTTTAAACTTTTTTAAAAAAAATGTATCTGTGCGGAACCTTCATGACTTCGATCAATAGAAGTTATAGGCACATTCTTGTTGTCCTGCTGATTGCATAAAGACACTCATAGCTTCAATGTGTGCAAGGGTTTTTTAAGCCCATCAGAGTGGATATGTTTTCCAAATGACTATTTGCATCCGTGGGAAATATTTTTAGCAATGTAGGGCCAAGTAGGTTTATGTTATCTAGCATAGTGGTAGTGTTAACCAGCATAATAATGATTAGATCTTGACAATTGGAATATTAGCTACTGTGTATTAAACATTAACAGGAATAAATATTATATATAAAAGATTAAAATATATTGAATATGTTGTGTATATAATAAGTCGAATCCACATATCACAATATTCTACAGCAGAAACTAATTTCCTTACTTTACAGAGGAAGGAATTTGAACTTGCTTGAAATCACATAAAACTACTAAGGAATAGAACCAAACTGAACTTCAGAGTCTTTGTTCTTTTCACCTTTTTAAGTTGAATACAACTGTTTTTCACTTAACAGGATTTATAATACAATAATCTAAATTACAAATGCATTATCCAAACTTGAAGAATTTGAGCCAAAATCTATGCTACCATTCTAACTCGTCTGAGTCTCCCTCGTGCCAGTTGAAGTGAACAAAAAACTTTGGAAATAAAAAATATATCTAGTCTGGCAATTTGCTTATATTTTTAAACCATCATTCCTTTTCCAGCTTCAAAGAAATTGCTAGCAATACTTAATAAAGAGCTCAGCCATTACGTATAAATGAAACAACATTTTAGGTAAAGAATTGAGACAGTATCTACTGGTTGATACATTAGTATTATTATCTAGTCAAAACATTTTTTTTCTTATAGGAACATTCAGTTAAAATTTAAATTGTTCTTAGAAGTACTTCTATTATACTACTTGAGTTCTATGATAATACTTGAGGTACCATTTTTTTTGATGTGCTATGCTGAATTTCTCAGATTAGAAATGATTTGTATTGTGGAAAATTCCAAATATACAAAATAGAAATAGTGTAACAAGCCCTTTTATAGTCATGATCTGGCTTCAGCAGTTACTAACTCTTGCCCAATCTCGTGTCATCCATCTCCCCATTTTCTTCCCTCTCTTGTAAAGCAAGGCAGATTTCAGACATACTGTTTCACTTATAAATCTTTCAGTACATCATTCTAAAACCTAAAAACACTTTTAAAAAGCATAACCATACTTTAATGGTCACACCTGAAACTAAAAGTGAACTGTTCTTTAATACTAAATATTCAGTTAATGCTCAGTTTGCCAGTGTTTTCATAAAAGTGTGCTTTTCACATTTTCTTTGAATCAGGTGTCCAGATAATGCCCTTGTGATTGGTAAATATATAGATATTCCACTCCATCTTTTCTTCTCCTTGCAGTTTATTTGTTGAAGAAACTAGATTATTATGTGCAGAATTTTCCACAACTAGATACTGCTGATTGTATCTTAATATGTTCCTCTGTCCTGTGTAGTTTTGATAAACTTGTAGAAGGAGCTAGGAGCTTAATCAAATAAAGGTGATGTTGAGCATCTTTGCATGTACATGTTGGCCAGCTGTATATCTTCTTTGGAAAAATATCCAGATCTTCTACCCATTTTAAAATTGGATTGTTTTTGCTATTGAGTTGTATGAGATCTTTATACATTTTGGACATTAACCCCTTATCAGGTATGTGATTTGCAAATACTTTCTCCCATTCAGTGGATTGCTTTTTCATTGGTATACTTGTTTATTTTTGCTTTTGTTGCTTTTGCTTTTGGTATCAGATTCAAAAAATTATCGTCAAGACTGATGTCAGAGAAATTACCACCTATGTTTTCTTCTAGGAGTTTTATGATCTCAGGTCTTACATTTAAGTTTTTAATCCATTTGGAGTTATTTTTGTGTATGGTATAAGCCAGTGGTGCAGTTTCATTTTTTGTGTGTGTGGCTGTCCATTTTTCCCAGTACCATTTATGGAAGAGACTATCTTTTCCCCATTATATATTCTTGGCTCCTTTGTCATATATTAATTCCCCATTATATATTCTTGGCTCCTTTGTCATATATTAATTGACCATGTATGTCTGGGTTTATTTCTGGGCTCTCTATTCTGTTTTGTCTGATCTGTCTGTTGTTAGGGTGATATCATACTGTTTTATTTACTGTAGCTTTGTAATATAGTTCGAAATCAGGGCACATGATGCTTCCAGCTCTGTTCTTCTTTTTCAAGAGTACTTTGGCCATTCAGGATCTTTTATGGTTCCATACACATTATAGGATTGTTTGTTCTATTTCTGTGAAAAATGTCATTGGAATTTTGATGGAAATTGTGTTGAATCTGTAGATTGCTTTGGGTAGTATGGACCTTTTAACAATATTAACTTTTCTAATCCATCATCACAGAATAACTTTCCATTTATTTGTGTTGCTGTCAGTCTCTTTTATTAATATCTAGTAGTTTTCAGTGTATAGGTCTTCCCTCCTTCCCCAGTTAAATTTATTCCTAGGTATTGTATTTTTTTTGATGAAATTGTAAAAAGGGATTGCTTTCTTAATTTCTCTTTCTGTTAGTTCATTATTAGTATGTAAAAATCACAACAGATTTTTGTATATTGATTTTGTATCCTAAACTGAATTCATTTATTAGTTCTAACAGTTTTTTTTTCTTTTTTGTAGAGTCTTTAGATTTTCTTTATATATTATTATGTCATCTGCAAATAGTGACAGTTTTACTTCTTCCATTACAATTTGGATGCCTTTTCTTTCTTTTTCTTGCCTAATTGCACTGCCAAAACTTTCAGTACTATGTTGAATAAAATTGGTGAGAGTGAGCATCCTTGTCTTGTTCCTAATCTTAAATTAAAAGCTTTCAGCCCTTTTCATTATTAGGCGTGATGTTAGCTGTGAGCTTATCACATATGACATTTATTATGTTGAAGTATGTTCCCTCTATACCCACTTTGTTGAGAGTTTTTTTTTTAATCCCAAATAGATGTAGTGTGCTTTTCAAATTCACAAACAAGTGAATTTCATAGCTGTATAACTATATGACTTAAAGTATAAGCCTTTAAATATTAGGGTTTTATTTCTATATTTTTAAACTATTAGAATGGTAATTTTTCTTCCAAGCATCAAGTACTCTCCAGCCTTACTAAATGGAATATTACTATGCATACTATTTATTTGGGTTGTGATACAGCGTGTCTTTGGAAGCTGTTGACATATGCATGATTAGATGGCTCTATATCAGATATTCTCGAGGTATTTTATAAATTTTTTTCTTCACGTCTTATGTTTTATTATTCTTTTGTTATTAAAACCTACAAATTTCTTTCTACTATCTCTAGCAACCCTAGCTTCCCAAATTCAAATTTAACGCTTCTAAGTAACAGTTCTTACGTGCTGTGGATTGATTTGATTATTAACTTTTTTAGAACTTTGTCTAAGATTTGAAAAGATCCAAACTGAACTTGAGGGTATCCTCTAAGAGCAAGATGCAGAAGGGTAGCACATAGACTCTGAGGAATCGATTTCAGTAGCCATGTAACTTTTTAATTTACTTTTAGACATTGCTGAGGTGTTATGGATGTGTGGCCTCTAGGCAAGTGAGATTTTATTATATTAGAATCCGAGCAGAAGAATGAAAACCGACCTTCAGTATGTCCATTATTTTGACTTAGAGAGTTGGGATTCAGATTCAGAACTCCCATACTCCAAAGTCCATTGCTGTTAGACTCATGTGATAGAGAAGTCAACACTGTTAATTATTATAGTTCTTTCCAATTATTTGGTATTAGTGATAGTTTTTTATTTAAAACACAAACTCTTTGTCCTTGTCTTATTACTGCTATCCTGGCTTTTAAAAAATGTTCACACATATGGATTCTTTAAACACCTAATAGGTAGATACCTATTTTAAATGTATTTTACAGCATTGTAAGATATAGGTCATTTAATAGCATGCACTTTTAAAATACCCTGGCTACTACGTTTATTTATAAGCCTTGAAGCTGAATATACAAATCAACTACATATAGGAGATAATTAAATATGCCTATTCTACTGACAGTTTGTAAAATGCTAGAAAATAACTACCAAATAGCAAAATAAAGTACCTTTGGGGTATTTGGGTTAGATGTGGATTCAAGTTCTTTTTTAAATCTTAGAATCGTTGTTCAGTACATCCCAGAGTTACTGCAAGGATTTAATCAGATAGCATGTTAATGTGCCTAGCACAATATGTGATTCTTCATGATCTCTTTCCTCTTTATCTTTTCCAGCCATGTAATTTTGAGTCTAGATAAAAAGAGAACACAAAGTATAAGTAAAAGAGAACAAAGTGTATTTATTAATCAAAAGCAACTGTTGCTTGCATGCTGTGCTTCAAAATGAGTGATATTTTACTTTTATTCATTTACTCTCACGTGATGTTTGTCTTTAATGCAGCTCTCATTGAACTGAATTGGAAACGTAAGAATTGGAGCATATTTTCATTTTTGTGGTGAGTTCATTTGTAGATAAATTAGTATATTTGGAGCAGTCTGCTGTTACTTGGGAAATTTTGTCATTTGCATGTGCTCATTGACATATTACAATTATCCAAGAGATGCTTTTAGTGTGAGTGGTGGCGAGAGCCTCCCCAGCCCCAAAAGCTGGCTGTGCCACAGGTGCCCTCAGTGTTGAATTCTTTGTGTCAACCTGACAGTTTTAAAATGGGAGTGATATTGCTGTTGGCTCTGGGACCTTCCAGATTCTACGTTGTGAGGATAAACTGAGATCATGGACGAAAGTGTTTTAATAACAAAAAAAAGTAAAGTAGGGGCCGTAATCTTGTGAACTGTATAGCGAATTAAATGGGAATTAATAGTTTACATGGAGAGAATCTTTTTAAGGATGAAAATTTTGAATATAATTGTAGCCTGATGCCACTGGGAGAGTGGCAATTGTACTAAGACAGGACCATCTTATATGTTGTTTCTGAGAAAAACTGGCAAGCACAGAAGAGAGAGAAAAGGAGGAAAGCAAGAGGAAGAGTGGTAGAAAGAATACAAAACAGAACGAAACCAATTAGATGGCTTTGAAAGCACCGGAGTTTCTAGAACTGCAAATTTCTTTACTTACTAGGAATTATTAGCAGGAACTATTCGTCTGTGAATTACTGACTGTGTATTTTCCATTTAAAACCTACTTACGTTATTTACAGTTTCTTTTTACTCAGAGTTTTATATTCTTGCTGTGGGGAAAAAAAAAATCTAGTTCTGATTTCTCCCTTCTGTAGAGTTTTAGCCATTCATCTGGATGCACTGATAAATGTAGTCTGGAGCTTAGTAAAACTTAATGAGTGTTTTTTCTAAATCTGTCAGTATTTTTGTTGGTTTGGTTTTCTTTTTAACTTCCTTTATTTTTCTTGTTGTTCTTCAGTCCCCCAAGTCCAAGTCATGGTCTGTCTCTGTTTGGGGGGAGGTTTTTCACATACTCTCTTATTCTTGGTCTCCCAAGAAAGTATACCTAGGTTTTTTTTTTAAAGGATCCAGGTTACTATATAGAAAACACGATTTCGGTATTTCTTTCCAGTAAGTGTGTTTTCCGAGTATTTTCCTACGTCTTGGAGGAGAAATACAGGCTGAGTGGAAGTAAAATTACTACCTCCGAGTGCCCTGTAGTGCAGGTGTTATCCCATCCTCATGTGGTGGTCGTTACTCTGTAGCGAGATGACTTGGTCATCTTTTGTCTGATGTTTCAGCTGATGACTATCTGTGTCAGTCTAGAGGAAGATGTTATGTTTTCTTGGCACAGTTTACTTATTATTCAGCTCCTTGCTAAGTGACTGAGGGGGCTGCTGTGTTCAGGGCCTTTCACAATGACTGGTGACTTGTCCTTTAATCTTCAGAGCTGGCGCAACAGTTTTAATTCTTCTGCAGCCCCTTTAACCTCTAATTTATTGCTTGGCTGAGTCATCAGGCAGCTACTTTTGTGTTCTCTTTATGCAATGTCAAGGCATACTCCTTTGTATCTTTAAAAGAAATGCTGTTTCTTAGTAAATAATTGACTTATTTAGTTTCACTTATAAGTCATTTCTTTGGTTTCCCCAAAAGTGATTGACTAGTCCAAAGAAACATAGTTCAGGGGACTTTTACCAATTTTTTTTTTCTTTTTAAATTCAGGCAGTGAATGTAGGATGTAGCAGAAGGGCCTGGGTTTATAGTCTTCACCATCTAATACTTGTAAAATTTGGGGCATGTATCCTCCCTGAGCCTCAAACTTTATAGTTATAAAATGGGTACAGTGTTACCTATATAGAATTGTTGGCATTAAATGAGATAGTATATAGAGAGTGCCTAGTACAGCCTGGAGCACAAATATGTACTTAAGGTAATTATTGTCATAACTGGTTTCTCCTCCTCCTGGTTGTCATCATTGTCACAATTATTTGGCAGAGCCCAAAGGGAGTTCTGTACACGTGAGCTCAAAACAGAAGGCAGCCTTGATAAAGGTCTCTTGTTGCTTCAGTAAATTACCTTGAGAACTTGTGTGCAATTTTTTGTTGTTGTTGCATTATTCATCTTTGTTAGAATGAAAAAGTCCAGGCTTAGAGATCATTCAACGTGTCTGACTGAGGTTACCACAGACTTATGGAAATGGGTTAACTGTTTGCCAATAAGCTGTTTCTGGCAACAGTGTTTGAGTTTTATGAAATACACAGTTTAACTTCAGACTTAAGTGCTCTCAGGGGTAGACAGTTATTTAAGCCATTTACCTTTGCAAGAACAACACTCAAAAAAGTACTAACCACTTAAAAATATCTACCTTTTCCAGAGTATTTCCATTTTATGGCTATGATGAAAAAATTCTACCGTGAAATCAGATTTTAAAGAGCAGGCATATATAGTGATGACTTACCAGCTTCCTTTTACCTACGAACAGGCACGCCTGACTTTCTGTCTGTGAGCGCACAGCGTGAGCGTCCAAGCTGTAGGGGGTTAAATCATAGCACGTTGAGTAGCTTCTTGCTGTCAGTTTGGGGATGATTGAAACTACCTGCACATTGAACTGAATGAAACCTTTTTATGCAAGAATACTAGGAACAAATGTTTCTATTCAGGATTTACTCTAGCTCTGGATCTTTAACATGGAATTCACATGAGGTGAAAAAGCCCGAGTGAAACATTTAACATGGTGAAAAGCTTATTTAAAAATTTTATGCTCTGAATTTAATTCTTCAAAATACCTTGAAAAGGCAGTAAGTATTTCCAAGAGGACAGAGACAGGGATTCTGTTTAGGGGATTTGATTCAGTCAGTAAAAAACTTGGGTGACAGTTGCCCAGAATGTTTTGATTATTCTATCCAACAAGGATTTATTTTCCTACCATATAAGGACATGCCTTTAAGATAGTACTATAAGATATATTATTGGCTGAATTTTTGCCTGAGATGCAATTCTGAAATGAGTAAGTGGAATATTTTAAATGTTATGTGGAAGCCTGTCATTTGTGAATCCATTTTTAAAGCAGCATATAATAGATCTTTCATGCTCTTGGAGATTTTCTTATTTCCGTGTAGATAACGGGGCTCATCCAGCTCATCTCCATTTTTTTTTTAAGTTATGTGAGAAGTGCAGTTATTTTCTGAGGCAGGTGAAGGAAAAGAGGAGCTGTATCGTAACCCAAGAACATAGTTATTATCGGGACCGTGTCGTGGAACCAAAAGGAAATGAAGGGTTGATGAGCTGCAGTCAGAGGGCAACTAACACTGACCTAAATGCATAGTGTGCCTGATTGTCAAGTTCGTCATTCTCCTTAGTGACACAGGAAGCCAGTGGAGACGAGGTAGAGGAGTGGTAGGCCAGCTTTAAAGGTAAGGCCCCTGCCCTCAAGAAGTTAATAGTTTCATTTACAAATCAGAATTATGGTGACACAACATTGTAAAATGATTATAAATCAATAAAAAATGTTAAAAAAAACAAATTAGAATTATCTATTTTAAAGCCCCTTAGTTTCTAAGCTCCCTGTGGACATGAGGAGTCTAGTCCCGGTGTATCTTATTGAATCTTTATCTTTCAGATTTTCTTCAAGTACCTACCTTGGTGCTTAGACTATGCATTGGCTGAACTAAACTGGCAGGACACTATCAAGTGCTAAAGAGACAGACTGTGTTTTTATTCTCTGTAGAGTGACTAGCAGCACACAGTACATCTTACCTGTAGCAGAATTAGATTGGTCTTCTCTCCAGGATCCAGGTAAGCAAGGAGAGGAGTGTAGAGTGAAATATTTAAAGTGTAGGAAAACCAAAACCAGAATCAGCAACCAAGAATTCTATATCCAGCAAAATTATCCTTCAAAAATGAAGGAGAAAGACTTTCTCAAACAGAACTACAAATACCCTTGCCTTGAAGGAAATGTTAAAAGAATTATGATTCCTAAATGTTCCAGTCAGTGGGTTATCTTTTTATTTTCTTGGTTGTGTTTTAGCACACTTTTATTGGCTTGAATATTTTGCTACCAAAGATCGAAATCAAGATATATTGTGCTTTGAATTTTTCTGGAAATAGTATCTCTGAAAAGACCATTTTTCAGTTAAGCTTATTCACAATCTTAAATAGGTAATGTTCTTTGTATTCAAAGTAAGTCACAGAGCATGAACTTTGGACTTTATTTTCATGCAAAAGGTATATGCTCTCCTCAAACAGATATATGGTGGTGTTAGGAGTCATGCCTAACCTTTCAAATTCAGTTAACGACTCAGCATCCAGGAGAATGCTCCTGATTATTGTTCCTGTGTTTTTGTAACATCCTCTAAGGCTCTTTGTTGTGAGAAACAAATTACCTTTTTGTATCTTGGGAGTCAGTGTTATTAAGTTTCTTTAAGCTTCATCTCTTGGACCGTTATTAGTTTGGCCCAGGACACTGTGTAAATTATATACATGTATACACTCCCAGATCACTTCCTGGTTTGCAGATGGAATCTGTGAATTGGCTCGTGTGTGTGTTTTAAGAGTTATTACCATGGTGATGAATAATCCGCGGAGTTTTACGGTTGGCATGACTCTCTCAGGTTGGGTCACCTGTGTTTTCTTACTACCAGTTTCCCACCCTTTGGGCAACAGTTAAATTTCCATCATTAAAAACCAAGTAGTTAGAATGCAAAAGTAGTGACTTAGTAGAATTAGCTACTTTAACGCCTTTAATCTGTTGATTATTTCCTTTCAGTGCTAACTAGCAGGGGCTTACTCCCTTCACACAGCCTTAAACCTCCCCTTTGCAGTCAGAACTGGTGGGGAATCACTCTCCTGTACTGCAGTTGTGAATTTGTCATCATTTGTTGACACATTATAGGGGAGGGGAGAAGAGAACTGACAAAAACATCTTGACGAAAGAAACCAGACTTCTCCATTCTTGATTTTAATGGGTCAACATTTCAAGTAATTTGCTTTCCTGTATTTACGTGTGCTGTGGCAGTGGGTCAGCTGTCTTAACCTTAAACCTTGTCCATACCTACAAACATTTAAAAGTCATGTAAAAGTTTTTCAGTTACGTTTCAAATATAACACAGGAATGAGGAAGCGTGTACACAAGTGAAACAATGAATTTGGGTTCATAAAGTGAGTGGTTGATTTGGGCGTATACACTGTATGCCCTGTGGTCAGAACGGATGTAATGAGAGCTTCCTACTTGGGGTCGATGCTTTCATAGCCAACCCAGCTCTGTACAGTCCGAGATATCTGGAAATTAAATCAGCCAGGAAAATAATCAGAACCCAGATGGCACAGGCCTCATGAGAAATTAAAACAGCCAGACTGTAGTTGCTTGGGTGTAACTCAGATTTAACCAAACAGCTTACTACAGTTCCCTGAGTGGAATGATGATGTTAAGAGAGCTAGCGAATTTCAAACCCCGGAGAAATACCACTTACGGAATTACAGTCATCCTCGTCAATTTAATAATTTAAACCTAAAGAGTCATATGCAGCACAGTTTCATTTAGTTCAGTTCTGGTTCTGATATGTCTTCTCTAACTCATAACCTCTCAGCCATCAAAATGGTTTTCCATTTAATTAATTTGAATTGAAGAGATTTTCCCTTTCTCTCTTTTACACCTACATTATTGAGAAAATTCATAATAATCATTTCTGCTTCTAGAATGACTATATGATTTCATTTATAACTAGTATAGTACACACTTCATTGTAGGGACTGAGTGTACCTTCATTTATTTATTCATTCTTTCAGGAGGCAAAGGAAGGCAGGAAAACTAATCACCAACTAGATAGATAGATGATTAGATAGATAGACAGACGAATGAGTTAATAAATAAATAAGTAAGATAAAGCTACAGATTGTCACTTCAAAACCTGCATCTTATTGTCATCTCACTGTTTTGAGAAATACTCACTGTATCATCAATGCCTCCAGCAAGAAAGCATTCTGTACGTGTGTGTACCTGTGTGTGTGTGTGTGTGTCTGTGTGTGTGTGTGTCTTCACTCTCTGCTGTCACTCCCTAGACATCCAGGCTTTTGTCAAAACATGGCAGTTCCCTCTTGACTGATTTTCACAAACCCACCTGGCGTTTATCACTGCATCTTGGTTGTTATGGTTCTTTTATTGGACTTTGGCACATAGTTGAGTGCTGCTGAGCGGATGCCGCCTTCTCCAGGTGATTCATTTTTAAGAGTTTCTTCTCTGCCAACCACAGGGACTGAATTTTATACCCCACAGAGGAATGCAGAATTCTCAGCTCAGCCCCCACCTCCCCAAATCCCACCACCCTGTCCTCCTTGACAATAATTATCTGTCTTGTTTCTTGCTGTTTTTCTGCCTGTATCCTTTGTTCCTCAGCTTGTTGTTAATCGGAAAGAACCACTTAATCCTTCTTGCTCTGTTAGACTCTTTAATTTCTGTTGTGACATCATCTTCAGATATTAGCTCTTCACAGTGCCTTCCTAACCTTACTGGAAGAGAAGTGGCAATTTGCTTCCCGAAAACTTTCTATTTATTCAGATTTTATGACTAACCCTTCCCTAGCCAACATCATAGGCTTTTGACCTTTTATTACTCTTAAGTATGATTTTATTAGGTTTATGCTGTGTTCAGTGTTCACATATATACCTGTGCTCTTTGTGTGCTTTTAGTGCGTGTGTCAGTATCCATAGTACAGAGTGACCTATCGGGTAAATTCTGCATCTTATTTATGAGCCAGCCAGCATATTCACGTGAGGCAAATTTCAACACACATCTGGTAAATTTATAATAAATATTTGTTTGTTGATGTGGCTTATGAGTCTTTAAAATTCATATTTTTTCTGTCATTCTTATTTTTTCCCTTCATCCATCCCTCTGTTCTTTGGTGGTGAATCAGGGCTATTGCGATGAGATCTTTACAGGTCTGCTGTCCAAGGTCAGTACTGAGTAGTGGCTGCGTCACCATATGATGAAGTCATTCATGTAACCCACTGTGTAATTTTTGATAGGGTGGCAAAAGCATGAGAATTAAGACGAACAGAGAAAGTGGAAGTGCTGTGTAAACTGCACATGTGTACGCGCACACGCTCTGGGAGGGATTCCGGGCAACGCGAAGTTCGTGGTGTGAACTGAGGTATGTCGTTGCTGTAACTACTGACAGTCCCCGCTAACGAGTAGAGGTTGGCTTAGACAGCTAGCGGGTGAGTATGAGAGCTTCCTGGTTTATCCTGACTTATTGGCGTGGATCTGTGGGCGAGTGGTGTCCCAGTGGAATGCACAATAGCGTTTGCCTTAAAGTAAACAAAGTGGATTTTTTTTTTAATGTTTCTTAACAGGATACCTAGGAATGCGTGATCTTTGATAGATACTGAATTTTATTTCATTGTTAAATGAATCAAAGTGGCATAAAGTAAACTGAATACTCATTGTTATGCATTTTATACTGTTTTAATTTGGGGGCTGGGGGCAACCTTGAAGATTGCTTGCTTTTTAAGAGTAGAGCAGTGTCCGTTGCTAGCAGATACGGAAATGTCTTTAAGCAGCCCCCCTCAGGAAGTTGAGGATGCGAGGAGAATTGCTGTGGGAGGCATACATCAGTGTGTGTACTTCTAAAAGATCCACATCAAAATCTACTTAAAATCCATGTATGTGACTATGTAATATGTACTTATTACACCATAGCAGCCAGATTTTAAAATAGAATTATAGCTGATTTGAATTAATGTTTCTATTTAAAGACAGAAAACATTTGATAAAGTTAACGCATGTTGAGAAAAGCTACCTTATCTTGTCTGATTCTTAGTCTTTTCTAATGTTGAGTTGAAGTCAGTTAAGGCAGACTTTTGAGTAGCATATTTGAAACATACCACAGATGTGAAAGACACAGCTTATTTTGGGAATCTGAGACGCGAATTCAATTTTGACATCAAGTTCTGGACGTTCATAGCCTCAGGGACTGACTGACCGGCGCATGGGTGATGTTTTGATTTTAAATGAAGAGGCCATAGAAGTTCTCTGTGTGTCAGTGAGAACCCTAATTCTCAAAGGCTATAAGAAATAAAGAGTGACAACAGGCATCCTTACATAAATGAAATGCTGCTTTAGGACCAGCAGAGTCAACACACTGGTTACCTTAAAACTTAATTCTGGTTTCACAGTCAAAGTTAAGCTGTGCCCTCTTTGGGGTGGAAGACGTAGCGTTAGGTTAATGTGTAAGCTTTATCGTCTGATGTACAAAATGACCTTCCTTGGGAGTTGGTCAAAAAGGCACTTCTGGTTTTGGATTAAATACAGTTAGAATAATCTGAGCAGGTGTAAAGAAAGGATTACCACCTACACCCGATTTATAAAAAGATAAATAGATATGATTTTTAATTTAGGGATAGGGTCTGATATTATTAAGAGTACAGAAAGACCTAATCTACCTTAAAAAAAAAGATGTACAATAGGTCTACTTTATATTTTTAAGTCAGAGCTGGACACCAAAACATAAATCTAAGCTGTATGTTTATTTTGATCTAGATAAAAAAATCTCACGCATGTTTATGCCTTATACATACACAATTAAAAATTCCATGCTGACAGCTAAGAGAATGAATCCTGTTGATCTAAAAGGAAAAACAAAGGTGAAAAGTCAGCAAGAAAATTTTGAAGAAGGTATGTGGAAGTAGTTTTAACAAGAGATCAGTTATCACTGTTAAACTAAGAGATGTGTAGAAATTTTTTCCTCTGTCAAATTGGGACAGATTTTTAAAAGAAGTGATGTGCAGTGTTTTGGGGAGAGTGTGGGAGAACAGAAAGAAACAACTTAGAAACCATTGGTAAGAGTGTAAGTATAGTGTCTGTGGAGTAGAGGGGAGAAGGGTGATTTCCTACGTCCTCTCACGGTCCCTGGCTGGACATGCAAATTGAAGTGACAAAGAGATTAACAGGAGAAAAGCACGCAAATTTATTTAGTAAAAGTTTTGTGTGACGTGGGAGCCTTCGTAAGGAAATGAAACGATTAGACGCGAGTGTTTTTCTGCTGGGTTGGATGGAGAATGGACAGCTGTGGAGGAAAATGATGGATTAAAGAGTATGAGATAAGTGTAGGAAGCAAAAGGAGGGGGAAGAAGAAGATTAACGATTAGGACAAACTATGAACTTAGTTTTTCAGTCCAGAGGACAGTCAGTCAGTCATTTCTAGATGTTGGACTCAAAGAATCTTCAAATGGAGTGGGAGCAAAACGCAGCAACCTGGCAGCTTTTCTTGGTTTGTGATTTGTCGCTGGGGGCGTCATCACGTGTTCTGAAGAACTTTCTGAGGGGCCCATGTGGCAACAGGCAGGGAGGCTGTGGATATGTGAGTTATTGTAGTGATTTCTCAGAAGTTTCCATTAGGTTGTCCAGTTTCAGCTTGCAGGGCTTAGGGAAAGGTGCAGTTTTATTTCTGAGTGGTTCCAAGTCAGAAGGATGGGGGGACATTGGAAACAGTTTGGAGAATAGTTGTAGCTAGATATTGGAGGAGCCTCGAAGAATTCAGGATCCAGTCTGGTTTTTAGGTAGATAACAAAAACTTCAAAGGCGATGAACAGAGCAAGAATTTAATTCCCACAAGAGTGTGCTATAGTTTTCCAATGAAACATAATTTTTGTCCCTATTGACACACCCATTTCTATTGAAGATATTCTAAGTAAGACTAATCATTAAACTTGGCCTGATTATTTACATCTAGTCCGGCAAGAACAGTGAGTGACCATATGTGCTCTTTTTAAGCATGCTTTGCTGGAACTACTAATAAAGAATCTCGGCTTAGACTTCTAAAAGATTCTTCAGATTAGGAAACCAAGCCACAGATTCACCATCAGCTTTTGCCTGCAATACTTACAGACTTGGGTGAATTCCGCTCTTTTCGAGGTCCCCAAAATATCCTGAGATTCCTGAGTCTGCCAGAAAATGACCTTCCTTACTCACCTCTCAGGCAGTCCTGTAAGCAAGATTCCAGGCAGTTTTTTGGAAGGGAGCTTTGTGAACATTGGCTCCTTGAAGTCAACCTTAGTTCCTTAAAGCTGTCTGATCGTATCTGACTCTGTGCACATCGTTCTCAGGTAGGACATTCTGGTCAAAGCCTTGCTGATATGAACGATGTTTACAGTTGTGTCCTGTTACAGGGAGAACAGATCCTTGTTGACTTTATGCAAATCACTACCTTGCCCTGAAAGTAAGAACACTCCCTAAATGATTTCAAATTCTGCAGGGATCAGGTAGGGAGAAGAGATAAATGCGTCAGTTCTGCTTACAAAAGTGTCATTTGCCAGATTGCTGTAAATTATCAGTAGCTTAAGAGAAAAAGACTTCCTTAAATCTAGGAAACGTAACATTAAAACACCAGCAATGCTTCAAACAAAAGTCACTGAAATTATAATCATCCACGTCAGTTCATTCAGTCCTGTGTTCTGCTCGATCTTTGGTTAGCAGTTCTGTGAATCCATCAGCTTCTTCATTAGTTCTGGAAACTCTTACACAGTCCAGTGGCGTGATCTCAAGGTTATTCAAGTGATGCTGTCACGGTGCGGTCTCACAGCAGCCGATTGATAAAACTTTCAGAGAAGAATCAGAGTAAACAATAACTGTCTGTGAATGACAGAAGACTTACAAATAGTTCTGGTTAAAATTCTGATGAGATTTCATCTGATAAGGAAATTTAGTCATTTCTGTGGCATATAACAATTTAAGATAGTACTTGGACAACTTATTAATAGGTATCGGCAAATTTCTATGAACTTAACACAATTTCTGAACTACTTATACTAGTACAATATTATCCATATATGTACAAGCTAGGAGGGTTTATCATCACTTCGTATTTGGCTGTCCTTCCCATGTAATTTAACATACCGAATAAACCTAATTATTTAAACATTTCTCTTTTATAAGATGAGAGACACATCCTTTGAGATTTGACAGGGACCCTCTAGGAAACCTTAAAACTATTTTGAAGTCAAAAAGACTTTGGGATTTTTATAGAAAATATCAGTTTGGACACTTGACTAAATAGGATCACAGGTCATTATGAAATAATACTTTCCTGTTTAACCAAAGTGAAAAAAGATTTTGAAGGCACATGCAGAAGGTTACACAGTTGTGAATAAAATTATAGCTCTTTATTGAGAAGACTCAGCTTTCCCAAGTAATCAGTGACCTGTTGATGACACCGTGAAGCACAGGAAATCTTATTCTAAGATATAATAGCTTGATTTCCGAGGCAGGTTACTTAAAAGGTAAAGAAACTCAGAGGAGTAGAGCTGTTTTGTAAGCTGTCATTTATTTCCGGCAGTCAGGCAGGCACTCTGCTGTTCTCCTCGCAGAGGCTGTATCACTCAGTCTCTCTGAGGAAGATTCTGTTACGTTCATTCCATGGATAAGCAGACAAACTTAGTGAAGCAACGTGGCCCTAGCCACACAGCTGTGAGTAACAGTGCGTGTCTCTGAACCGGTTTAACACAGGAAATAGAGTTTTTACAACCATGTTCTCTTGCCGATATTAATGATTTGCTTAAGGTCGTGGAAGACCAAATTGGAGAGCCAGGGGAGAAATGAAGGTTTTAGGATTCAAATCCATGGTTCTTTTCACCACAACATGCTACTCCTGCCATAGGTTAATGTAGTCTCTTTCCGTGGCCCAATGTCAGGAGTACAAGGAAATTAGAGATGTTGTCACTGAAAGATCTTGAACTGCAAACTAAACAAAGATTAAGAATTGGTTTGGAGAAAAGAATCTGAAAAGAAAAAATATAGATGCATATATAACTGAATCACTTTGCTGTACACCTGAAGCTAACATTGTAAATCAACTACACTTCAAAAAAAATAAAATAAAGTGCTGGTTTGGAGAATCGACATTTTTGTCAACTGAAAATAAACTTGAAAGTGCTCCTTAATATTTTGCCCCACTCGGGTAAACCTTCATTGTATTAATGCTTTTCAGCCCAGGGCCATAATGAACTCCTGCAGACTTGGCAGACTCCATCCAATGATCTTCAGAGAAGTTACAATTATACTGTATAGCACAGGGAAATATATACAAGATCTTGTGGTTGCTCACAGTGAAAAAAAATGTGACAATGAATATATGTCTGTTCATGTATAACTGAAAAATTGTGCTCTACACTGGAATTTGACACAACATTGTTAAATGACTATAACTCAATAAAAAAATGTTAAAAAAAAAAAAAGTGACACTGCCCCTGGCACTTTAGTATCAGTGCATCACCGTGGCTCATCGCCGTGGCATTCGGCCTCAGGTCGCACTGAAGTGTCGCCACAGTGGCTTGTCTTTATATGACCCCAGTTCTGTGTGCCGCTGACACAGCCTGATTTAAGCCCCCTCTGCCACCCCTACTTACTGGTAACATACAAACTTCTAGGATCATCTGATGTGCAAATTTAATTGCAGGTTTTATTTTCGAAGGATGATATAAGCAATATTATTCCAACAGCTCTTTGCACAGCCTTTTCTAAAACTGCTGCTCTGAAAACAGGCGTTTCATTCTGTTTATTGTAATGCTGCCTGATTTAATTTTTCAAGGCTGCTTGCTCCGCATTAGCTTGTTAAAGTATGTCTAGGGTGATTCTTTGTGGTATTTCAGAGGGTATGTGCTTTGCACTGAAACTTGGGCATTTCCCCTGATTTTTTTTTTTGCTAACTTAGTACCTTTATCAGCATTTACAACTCATTTTCTGTATTTGCTGATGCTGATTTCCCCCCACCCCTTCCTTCCCCCTTCCCTTTCTTCCCAGCGCTAGAGCACATGATCATCGTTAGGAGAGGTTAAGTCATATTGTCAAGCTGATGTGATAATTCCCTGACTGTACTGCAGAGGTGAAGATACTCTGGGAGGCATTGGTACTCTTCTATTAAATGTCTTTCTTTTCAAACCAGCACTTAAGAATCCTGAAGCACCCGTGGTTTTAACAGGCTAAAGTAATCCTATCTTTTTTTTTTTTTTTTTTAGAGTTAAACTTCACATGGAAAGCACAGGTTTGGGGTAAAGCTGTTATAAGTTTAAAAAATGCTGTTTTCCAGGGAACATCTTGTCAGCTCTTTTGATATGCATTCTCCGAGCCAATTACATGGAATGCGAGCACCATCTGAGTCAGGTGAAATGAGGAAGCTCAAAGTGAAATCTTCATCATGACAGGAAATATTGGTACCACATGCCAAAAGCTTTCATTTTCCCTGCCGCTCAGAAATTCATGGTACCTGTTGTGTTTCAGCAGCGTCCGTATTTCAGTGGGAATTTTTTTAGTAGAAATCGGAGGTTCTATCAAAATTGTTTCTTCCTTATTTCTGAGGTGAATTTACTGATGTCCTCATAGCAACTAATACTTTCCCCTCATTTATCTTTAGGTTTTCTGACTATTTGGTCATTTCATTTTTTTCTTTCCTGAAAATTTACCGTTTTATGTTGAAAAGAGTAAAACTGCCGATTGCTGTGTTTTAGCCCAAATCCAATTAAGTAGATTTTTAATTTTTACATTTGGTTGAGGTACGCATTCTAGAATAGCCCTGAATGGGCATTTACAAACTGCTCTCATTGATCTCATTTTACGGGAGAGGAAATGGAGACCGAGGGAGGTTAAGTTACTCGCCTGGGGTGCAGACCTATTGAGTGACAGACCTGGTACATAAACAGTAGCGTTCGTTTCCCAGTGCTGAGGTCGCTACACTTTCCAACTTCTCTTTGGTTATAGGACACGGATAGAAATAAGAAATCACCTTTTTCCTTCCTTTTCACTGTTCTTTTTTTTTTTTTCCAAAATTTTGTTGGTTTTTGATTGAAATTGCCAAATAAGAGCATGACTTTTTGGAATTCTACAGTGATTCCTCAGTGGAAAGTGAACATTTAAAATCCATAATCAAATAAGTTTTGTGGTTCCCTAATATATACCCAAACGTTGCCAATTTAAGGCAAAACTACCATTTTGTTCACTTACATACTGGTACATTATTTTGAAGTTCATCTTTCTCAAATCAGCATTTTCCTACCTTGTAATAAGAGACTTAAGCCATCTGTAGACTTAAAATTGAATTATCTCACTCTTCTAAATAACTTATGTGAAGAATGAATATTTTTGGTCTTGCTGTTTGTATTTGTTAACCCCAAGAAGCGCCCATTTATATATATATATATTTTTTTCTGTTTTTCTGTTTTCTACATTTAATCCAGTTTCTATGTCCAGACAATAGCTCCAAACCCATGATGACTCATTTAATCTTCTTTTTTCATATGAACAAATTGGTTCTTCCTCTCATTCACATACCATGCATGTTTGCCCTTTTGTACGCCTATTAAATGTTAATAATTTGACATGATTCTCCCCAAATATGAATTATATTGCACTCTTACTCCTTTTCCAGATGAGCTGTTAAAGCTTTGGCGTGGTCATTCTACCTGTATGGACTTAGCTAGATTAGCTTGTAAATAACTGAGATTTGACAATATACAACTTAGAGTTTAGAAACCTCTTTTGGATTCTCTCATACTTGTAGCATCTTAGTTCCTTACTCCCATTGAAAAAAAAAGGTTTCAAGTTAGAAGGAGAAGGGTTGGCTTCGAGAAGATGCAGTAGATTGTGATTCTCAGGAGAGGAAGACCAGTTGAAGAACTGAAGTTGAGCTGCACAGGACCTGAGAGTGGAGTTCTGCCCAGGTTTCCAAGATGAATGGATTGTGACAGTGATGGTCCATTCTGCTTGACTGTCCTAAGTATGTAAACGACTTCATGTCTTTTTGTATCCAATGGGCTTACTTTGATAGGTTTTCCTAGAGCTTATCTTGTCTGCCTCTATGTTTGTGGTTACAAAGTGTGAAAAGTGGGGCAAGGCTGCAAGGAAAGATGTGTGTGTGTATGCAAAAGTTTCAACTCCCTTCAATAGTCTTGGGAAAATGTACAGCAAGCAAATCTGTCACCTTCCAAATACATAATATTTCTCATGGTACTTCTGGACCAACAAATACCCACAAGCCGTGCTTAGATTTGTCCCATGTCATTGGCAGCCTGAGTGTGCATATAAATGACTGTGGTTTTCGTCCATGCAGTTTTTTATTAGTATTCTGGATACGCATTAGTCATATCCCAGACCATGCCAGATTAACCCTTTATAAAACTATCATTAACATCTTTACCAATGATTTGAAACTAAAAGATACACCAGAATTCTCTTACTGGGGACACGGGACAAATCTAAGCAAGGCTCACAGGTATTTGTCAGCTCTCTCCCCTTTCTAAGATAGGGCATTTCCCCAGAAGCACCATGAGAAATACTATGCGTTTGGAAGCGATCTGGTGCCGCACATTTCTCCATGACTAATACAGGAAGCTAGGAAATTGCACACACACACAAACACACACGCATACCACTGCTGACAACCTTGTCCTAGCATGGTGTTAAATGCTCCTGTTGACTTACTGTTATGAAAGTGACCATCTTAAAAGACTACCTATTTCTAAGCAGCGACAGTTTTGGTGTTTGGCAGACCTGTGGGCCTAAGGGCTTTATCTTCAAAATGACAGGGGTTGGAGCCGGAACAGCTCGTAAGATCTCTTTTGACCCTGTAGTTCCCAGATACACTGATGTGTTGGGCTGGAACTTCTGTGATTGTGTCATTCATTTGGAAAAAGGCTTTCCCTTCTACTATCAAAGAAAGAGATTATGTTAGTACTTTCTGCTCTTCTCCCCACTGGTTTCAAGGGTTTTTTATTCTTTTCATTTCCTTGATAATACCGCCCCACTATCCTGCCCTCTTTTTTTTTTTCCCCTGATGCTCCTCTGTTGCAGCCTGAGCTCCTCAGGGTGCAGACTCTGAAATGGAAATTAGTGTGCTGGAAGTCTCTCAGGAATTCCCTGTGCAATGGAAGGAGACCAGTGTCGGGCAGAGGGGACGGTGAGGCTGCCCTGTAGTCTCGACAGAGACGTGGCCCGTGGAGGTTCTAGAGCTGGGATGGTGCTCCCACTGTCTCCAGCTGGAGTGAGGGGGACACGCCTTCATGGTCCCCACTTCAGCCAGACTTTGGACGTGGGCTGTCCTGGGAGGGGAGCATGAGCTTACACGAGGAGACCGTTCGGCCAAGGCCATGTGTACAGAGCCGGTAGCTGGGGCCGGTGTGCTGGCAGCACTACAGGAACTGGGGGATAAATCCTCCAGTCGTGAAGGGGGATCCGGGTGCCACATCACAGTTTCCACTCCATCATTTTTTGCAAGGGTGTCGGACGTTTCAGAATGGCTTGGGGGCTGGGTTAGAATTTTCAGGAATGAGAAGTTGCAGGGCAGAGTGGTCAGGAGTTTTTAAGAAATGGTAGAGAAGGAAAGTCGGTGTGGAATGGGTTCTGCCAGACAATTGAGTTCTGGCATTGATTATTGCTTTTCTAAACAAGCTTTAAAAATTCTGTCTATTTATAGTGATGCTATTCCCTTTTTAGTTGCAGAATTCTGATGGAAACTCTGGGTGCTCCTTGCAGAGAAAAGTGCGTATCTTCATGCATATAAATTCTTTTTAGTTTTTATGAAACCTGTTTTTTCCATTTCCTATTGATAGGCTCTTTCCTTCCCCATCTCTTAATAATTAGGCTTTTTCTTTTTTTTAAAAAATTTTTTTTAGGCTTTTTCTTTTTTGTACCTTCATGTTAAAATATTAGTTGAGTACTAAATTTTCTGTTTAATGTATTTGTTAATGCTCAATCACGGGAAATCATTTTCTCACACATTTTGTAAATTCTAAATTGTAAGCTCATTTCCAGTGGGCATTCTCTTTTGCTTTTGTTGTGGTTTGGTTTTCCACTGTGGAAATCCACTGTGGCCTTGTTTATGGGGTGCTACTTTAAAATGGTTTTATGTTTGTCTAGTTCAGATACTCCAGGGACATCACAAGCCCAGGACTCCCCAAGTTTTCTTAGTTTCTTAGCTTGGAGATTCTCGTACAAATAAGATTCAGACTTCAGAACCGTTAGGACACAGGCTTAGATAGGGTTTTAATTTTCGGTTGTAAGCATTCCCCTGCCCTCTCACCCAGATTCTCAGAGACGAGCTCCACTGAACTCTTACTAAGACAGTGGGTGGATTTGTTCTGTCCCCCTTTTAACTGTGATTGCAGCTTTGACGACAGCCGGTTTTATCAAAGGACCTCAGTACTGACTTTATACCTTGCGTGCCCAAGACCTATCCTATCCAATCTGTCTCTCCCCGGGCACCAGGGCTGCTGCCTACGGTTGGGCAGGTTCTATCCTGTGTTGAAGGTGATCGGGGCCAGAAATCTAGCCTAACTCTGCTCTCCTGAGAGAGAACTTTCTTCTGAGCTCATTCCTTGAGGGGGCACCTCCTTACCAATTTCAATTAGATCTAAGCGCTAGAGAGACTCCAGTGATTATTCCTGGCGGCCACAGCTGGCAGTATTTCCTTTTGTGCTTGCCCCTCTGGCCATCAGTTCTGCCTTTGGTTTGGCACCAGAGGGATTTTCCTTTATTGCAGCTTAGAAACTTTTCAATGTGTTTATGGTGGAAAGTCTTCTGCACTAACTCAGCTGGCTGTATTGCTGTACCTAGAATTCCCACAAGTTACTTATTAATCTCTATTCCTCGGCTATCCCCTCTTTCAAATGGGAGTAATCATAGCCTATCTGCATCGTGTTAGTTTAAATTTAGAGTACGCAGTCATTTCCCCATCAGTGTCAGCCATTAGTATTTGTGCCATTTAAAGCCTTATTTTTACCACTTTAGAGAAGAGTTGGAAATGTAGTAGTGACTGTGTTTACTTACTTAACAAGAAGAGGAAGTCTCAGCTAACGCCCTGGAGAAACCAGAGAGACATTGTTCAGTGTTAGCACCAGGCCGAAACTGAAGCGTGGCGCCCCACCCTCTCTGATGTTGATGTGCCAAAGGTCAGTTGGCACCAGGAGGGAGCCGAGAGGAATGTCCTCTCAATATTGCCTGGAGGATTGCTCGGAGGAGTTTTGCCTGGATTGTGTAGGGAGGTAAGTTTGAGTTTGTGACTGTTTTCTTTGCCAAGGAGGGCTCTCAAAGGTGTAATTATGGAGGGTATGTGTAGACCTTGAAACACGTGGTAAGACTTTTAGTCCCAGTAAGCCCTTTGACAGTACTGTAAATTCCCACTCGGTATTCCGAGTGGGTTCTGAACTTGGTGAAATTGGTACACGGTCCTGCCTCCTACCTCCTGACTTCTTGCTTACGGGGGTGAGGATTTAAAGAATTTCCTTCCCTTGGGTCATAGTGTTTAAGAGAATAATTTTCTCCCTCAAATTACAGCTAAGAAGAAATCTGTTGACTATTAACAGTTGGGAAAGCACAGATATGATATATTAAGTTTTCTTAAAAGTACTTTTGAATTAATCTGATATGCAAAATACTGTGATTGTCCTATAAATATTACCTGCTTTGGATTATTATACAATGTTAGTTGTACTATGAAAATGTGCTTATTAACCACGTTCAGCTTTCTTAGGTTGTTACTGGCTTTGAGTCCACAGACTGAACACTGCCAAATTTCTGTGTAAACATTTTGCTTGGGACCGAAAAAGTAGTGAATATGTGTATTTAAAGTTTTTTTTTGTGACCCATGTATATTAATGCAACTTGTAAACTGTTCAAATAGTCAATTAATAGAAGTTTTTAAAAAACAACTCTTTGAAAAAGTCCATAATTTTTCATAAAACTCTTTCATAACACACCATCATTTTATATATATGGTATTTTAGATATAAAATTTGAACTAAATGGCAAATATGTATAATTCTTACTACAGAGAGATCTATTTTTTTGGTAGCTCTCATTGGTTTGGTACCTTTAATTTTATTCGGGAGGAGCCTTTTTGTTACTGTTCTCTTACTAATGATTAAGTACAAGGCTAAAATGTATACCATTGAAAACCATCAAGAGCTAATAATAGTGTATCACAATGTAGTAGATAACAAAAGTGCATAACTGATTGTATCACTGTTCTGGTGCTGGGAAGCGGAATGCATTCTTGAGCACAGGTGCCATGGTTATGTGCTGAACCTTTTGGAAATGGGTTCTTGGATATGTTGATGTTCCTGTAATGTCCCTATTATTTATTAAGACTCTGCACACCATAAGGAGTATTATCAACTCACACAAGTTTTAACTACTCATGCAGGCATTGTAAGCACCTTTTGGTCAGCATAAAAAAGTGAGGTTCCTTGAGATGTTGATGGCCTGATTTATTTTTACCCTTGCTGCAAAGCTTTGGTCAGCTTTTACAGGCCAAATTACAAGGCCCGTGTCAACTTCATGTTGAGTATAAATCTCACATGTGCTCTGGGAACGGGATGAAAAATATTTTGTCTTTTGACCCACTTATTCTCACCTTAAGAAGGATATCCCTGTACTACTGTACCTGGAGTGTTTTAAAGGAGGTTTCTGTTTTCAGCTCTAGACTTGGAAACAGTTTTTTCAGTTTAAGTAAATTGCATGTAAAAGGAAATGGCTTTGGAGGGGATAAGATGTTTAGACTCATTTTCTATGTAAACAGTCCTGAAATAAATTGTGTAGAGAGGTCTCCTTTTTAGTTTATTTTTTCAGTGTAATCATGTGTCATTAATTCATCAAGGTAGGTATGAAGTTTACTGAAGGAAACTGCCTTGGAGTTTTAAGGAGACTCCAAGTCAGCTCATTATATTTTAGATTTTGAAATAATAGCTTAGCCAAATTGCATAAAAATTTTATGAAGAGGATACAATGAAGTAGATTATCAAACATTCTTTTGATCATTTACCCTCTAGGGTAGTTCTAATTTAATTAAATGATTAACTGTTCTTTAAAAATTATTTTTTATTTTAGAGTTGAGGTTTGTGTATTTTTTAAGTGTTTAATTTGACATATGAACACTTAAAATGGACTTTTCAGTTATATGAAAAATTATACTTTTAATTTTTGTCAAAATTTGTGGGATTTGTATTCGGAAACTCATATGTAGAATATATTAACTAGGTTTGGAATTTGATTAGAAGAAACTTGTGGTAGTTTTAATTCTCAATATATTTTCTGAAATTTGAAAGCAATTTGTAAAATATTGTCTCTGTACTTGGTAATGTAAAATCTGAGCTGAAATGCGTGTGTGTTTCTTAATCTTGCTGTAGATCTCACACGAACGTTTGTTCAAGAACGTCTTGCTTTTAGGAACATTGGTGTATAGTCTCTTGAATATCGAAAAAGCATTGTGTCAGGTGTTTACATATAATTCAGAACCATCTTATTTAACTTCCCTAATTATATGATCCTAGTAGTCAGATTTAAATATCTCACAATGTTTTTATTATTACTGTCAAGTTGCATTGTGTTCTTTGTCTACCTTCATTGTTTCTGAAAAAAATACTTTCCCCTCAATAACTTTTCTTTATTCCACTTTTTTATACAATTAGCCAGACCCAATGACACAGTTACTATCCATTAAGTAGAGCCGTGAATATCAATCATGGACACAAAGCCTGGGATTGTAGCTCGGGGGAAGTCCTCCTGCTGGCCTGGCTTGGCATCCAAAGACTCTGAATGAAGTCTCTTAACTTTGACTCAAAGCCTGGATCTGTGAAAGCTCTTTGGGCTCCCTTTTGCCCATTCATAACTGGTGTTTCACTCTTCTGGTTAAAAATTGTCAGTGGCTTTCCCTTTTCCCAACGTATCAAATTCAAAGTCCGGTATGTAACTTATCATTTGTAGTTGTGCATCTTAATTTATGGCCTATACGTCTTGATCTTTATGCTTTATATGTCCAATTTCCTGCCTTTTTCTTTACTCATGCCACAATTGGAAAGTCTCTCTCTCCTATCCAAAATGTACCCATCCTTAAGGTCTACTAATCGCCCCCATTGAATTACTCAAATTTCAGTGTTGGTCCCCTCTTTCAACACTGAAAGTAATCTGTTTTGTACTTTCTGCATTTTCTTTAAGGTGCTTCATGTTCTATCTTGTGTTACTATTATTTTCACATGTGTTGTAATAATTTACACCCCTTATATAACATGGACTGACTTTAAATGATCTGCTTAGCTGTCTCTGTCTCTTAATGTGATGGAGTGAATGAATTTGGTTTCATATTGTATCCCCTATGTTTCCATGTATTTAGCAGAAACTCATTATAAATATTTGGTGACTGAATAAATGAAATGCCCTGGCAGTGAATTATTAACTACCAAGCATTTTACTCCTCTGCTGGAATGGATGTTTGGGGAAAGGCGTCAGCTGGAGATGTGAATAACTGTTGTTTGGCTGCCTGAATCACAGCTCCCCCCAGCAGGGAAGGCTGAAGAAGCAATCAGAGATGTAGTTAAGAAATGGTTTAGACCATATGTAGTAGCTCAAAAGTGACAAGGAAAAACAGCTTATTCTAGGTAAAGGCTTTGGGCTGATAGGAAATTGAAGGGTAACACAGACTTTGTAAATAGTGAGTACAGTTCTGAGTCAGGGAATGTTTTTCAGGAGTTCACAGATTGGGACTAAATACAGTCAATTCTGCTATCATGCTTACTTTGAAAATGAGGATTTACTCCTACATGATCAACATGAGGGAACAGTTTGAGTGTAATGTCAATTTCACATCTGTTACATGTGATTTAATCTGAGAAACAGTAGGTGACCACAGGACATTTCACCTAGCTGAACTGAGCCACAGAGGGATAAACAAAATGCACATGCGCACACCTCAGCAGTCTTCATCTACCTGGCTTCTCTGCATATCATCAGCCACAACCATCCATATCTCGTCTGATAACTTCCCCTGCAGTTTCCAATAACCCTTCTTCCACCATTGCTCAATAAGCCACAGCTGCAACCCTTCGACACCCAATTCCACAAGCAAACTTCAGGTCCTCTGCCAGGTAGGGTGCCGTATTTATTGTAGTTTTAATTTATTTTTAACCATTTAACATGATAAACAGTGCTCGGATCTTTATTAGGTTCTTTTCTTGTTTATGTGTCACTGATGGCCCTTTTCCCATAAGTTCTGTGGTTTTCCTGATGTGATTTCGCACAACATCATGATTCTGGGAATTCATATGCCTCGTTACAGCAGAACTGACTGTACTAGTTGATAATGTGGAGTATGTACTGACGGTTCTCTCTCTGTCTTTCCTTCATTTCTGCCCTCCCTCTCCCCTCTCTTTTAAGAGTGAAAGACAGTAAGTAATCCCTGTAAGAGGAACACAGTGCAACAGAGAAAAATGCCAGAGAACTTGTTTAACCAGTGTTGTACAAGAAGGGCATAAATTTCCCTGTGGAAATAGACATGCTCAAAGCACAGAGAGACTGAGAAGTTAACGTGAAAGGCCAGTGAGCCCCTGGCTTACCCTCAAATAATTATTACGTTTAACGTTTTTGTAAGCCTTTACTACGTGCCTGGCACTATGATACGCGCTTGACGTGGACCATGCCACAGAATCCTCACAAAACAGAATTGATGTTATCACTGTCTTTATTTTACAGGTGAGGAAAATGAGGCTTAAAGGGGTTAATTACTTGCCCCAGGTCAATAACTCATAAAAGTTCCTGAATCACATCTGACTTTTGACCCGGAGATCTCAGTGGTCTCTAGGAGTACTTCGTAGATTATAAATAAATAACTTCCACATGTGTTATTTCCTTTGCTCTTAACTGCATGTGGCTGGCGTCACAGGCTGTTCTGACCCCTATCACAGATGAAGAAACAAAGGTACTCAGGCCAAGAAACGCGAATATGGTCAGAGGCAGAACAATAACATAAATTAATTCGGACCCTGACTTCAGAGCATTTTTCCCATTGGGATTATAGGTGAAAAGGGAGAAACATTGGACCATTAGGGATCAGGTGAGCTGAGCTGAGGAAGAGAAGAAGAAATGATAGTTTTGGAAGTTGGAAGGAAACAGGTGACTTTGTAACAATGCATAGAATTGAAAGGAGAGAAGCCAGTGGAGAATGGGCCATCAGGGCCTTTAAGTCCACGGTGCAAGATGCCTAATCAGGTTCCCATCAAGGAACTCAAGCTAGCACCAACTTCAGCACAGGATCATGGGAGGAGAAGTCCGAGGGCACAAGCATAGATTGGTTACATTCTAAATCCGGATTAACGGTAGGCTCAGGAAAAAACAGAGGAAAGAGAGAGGTTACACTAGAGAAAACCTTCAAAAGGCTTTATTGGTACTTTTTTTCTTTAGGTAGTCAGTTACCTTACATGACCTTACATATAAACAAGTGTTTGCTTGAAGTGAAGTTTTGACAAATAGAGTAATTTTTCAATTGAGTGTTAAGAGCCTAATATTATACAGGTAATAGGATAAAGAAAGTTGGAATTGATGAGTATCTGTGAACTTAAAACAGTGGGTAACAAAACTGTGACCAGTGGCATGTTTTCTCACTACAAACCAAGAGTGGTTTTTACATTTCTGGTAGGTTATTAAAAATGAAAACAAAAATGAAGAAGATTGAGGAAATAATATGTGGCCTACACTCCCCAAATATTTACAGCCTGACTCTACAGAAGTTTTGTCAACTAGTCCATGAAGCAGAAAAGGTTTTCTTGGTTTATTTTAGGAAATCAGATCAGATAATGAAAACTGGTGTTATAGTTCACAGAGGGCTATGTTTTCAAGTGTGTACCTTTCCCCCCACCACAGGGCGGAAGGAACTGATGTTTATTTAAAATGATGTTTTGCTAGGGACTTTGCATACTCGGTATTTACTCCTCATACCTTTGAAAGATTTTATAGCTACTTTAGAACTGAGGAAGCGAGGCTCCCAGAGGCTAAGTAAGCCTCACTTTTATTAAGTAGCGGGATTCATATTTGTCTGGCTTTCACCAGATAAGAATATAGTAGAGAAAATTTGTAAAAATGGAGTGTAGTCTATTCAAAATTCTGGCTTGAAAATATCTAGACATCAGATATGGACATTTGTAATAATTTTAGCTAATATCTAAAATATTTAGCTAGTGTCTAAAGAAAACCTACAAGTCGTACACACATAAAATAAAATTTATTGAGAATTGTGTAATTTTGTTACACAAATTGCATATGAAGGAAGATTTTTGGATAAATTTTATAGTTACATAGAAAATGTAAAGAACAGAAAATTCAAGTCTCATATTAAAAACATGAAAGATGAGACTTAAGATATTTTCAATATAAAGTACAAAATAGGAAAGTGTGTTCTGCTTCAATAGAAAGTACACTAGGTAGCAGTTTATTTTGGAAAAACAGATTTTTAAACAAATATTGGCCCATATGTCTAATTGTAAAGTTTTATGAAGATTTCAGGGTGCAATGAAAACATGTGATGAAGATCTAATATAGATTGGGGGTGGTGGGGTGGTGGGCAGAGGAATACTTTCCAAGAGGGGTCATTTAAGCTGAGATGCAGGAGTTAGGCAGGCAAAGACAAAGAGGCTAATTATTCCAGACAGCGTGATGGGCCGTGAGGATGGAAGGAGCTTGGCACATTCAAGGGACTGTCAAAGAAGGCCATTGTATCTCCTAACAACTCTGAAAACAGGAGTCATATCTGTTTGTTCATCGCTGTTACCCGGCCTCAGACATACCTGCTGGCACACAGTGAGCTGTCAGCAAGACTTCCTGAATGGACAGGGAATGAATAGATGTTTCGCTGGGAAATTCATGGTGTAGTCGAGAGTGCGGGGATTGCCCAGATGAAGGCCACTGTCCTCCTCTGTGACGCTCACCTAGTTACACTGAACTCCTCAGACTGCTGGTAATCCCAGGTTACTCTGGGCCACGGGCAGCCCCGCTTTCTCAAACCTTCTTAACTGCTGTCAGAGCACCTGAATGGACCATGAACTGGAGAAGGTCCACACAGAAAAGGCAGGAGAAAGGAATGCAGACTGTCCCTGCTGGGTCTGATCCTGTGGAGGAAAAGAGAATTGCCGTTATTACAAAGCTAGGACTAACTCTGAGATAGCCAGATGAATCTGGCTACTTTTCTAAAAATAACCAGCCGAGGGGGAGGGTGTTCTGTACAAGAACACATGATCCCAAGTTCTCTGAGTGATCACTGGGTGAGCAAGTAGCACATGATAATCAGGCCTAGAGGTTTGATTAAGAAGTTAAATACTTAAATACTTCCTATTTTTGGAGTTGATATCTTTAAAATCAAGTTTGAGCTTCTAAGTTGAGATAATTTCACTTACAGGTTGGGTGCATTGAGGAATTTATGAAGTAGAAAGAGAAGGGGAGAGGGCTGCGTATTTCCCAAGTGGATAAAATACAGTTGGGGTAGACATGGAAGGATTGTTTTACCAGATATTTACCATAAAATGGGGGTGAAATGGGGGTTTACAACAATTAAGGAAAGAGGATCATTTTAGTTGGGAAGGAGAATGAGAACTGGAGATGGAAGGAGAGAAAACATTTTGGGGTCATTCTGAACTGTTAGTTTTTGAGTTAAACAGAAAAGCCCTAAGTGGTTAAAAAAAAAAGTTCATGTACAGCTGATCATATAAGAATTTAGTAATGAACTTGTGTGTGCTTTCCTTACGCTTATACTTTGATGAACTTGAGTTGATGGTATCAGATTGTTTGGATTTAATGTGACGTTTGAGGAATTTCTTACTGGATGTCAAAAGTCTAATTTCCTTACCATGGGAGAAATGTTGGCTAGCAGATGAAGTGAAAACTTGCTAAGAGTTGTTAAGTTTTGTTTCGATCGGTGAGGAAAAAAGACATTTCCTGTCCCCTGAAGATAGTATAAGTTTTTCAAAGGTGTGTTGGGAGTGGGATTGGTGGTACTGACAAGTGGAAAACACCTGATGGGCTTGCAGACACTCAGTGGTTTATTTGCCCCTCAGTTGCTTTTTTTTTTATTGTGGTAAAATATATATAACATAAAATTTACCATTTGAATCATCTTTAGTGTAAATTCAGTGGCATTAAGTACATTCACATTGTTGGGTAACTGTCACTACCATCCATCTTCAGAACTTTTACATCTTCACATATGGAAACTCTGTACTTAGATGATAACTGCTCCTCACCCCTCTCCACTGCCAGCCCCTGACACCCACTGCTCTTCTCTCTATCTCCATGAATTTGCCTGCCCTAGGTACCTCATATAAGTGGAATCATACAGGATTTCACCTTTTGTGACTGGCTTACTTTACTTAGCATGATGGCTTCAGGCTTCATCCACGTTGTAGCATGGATCAGAATTTCCTTCCTTTCAAAGGCTGAATGATATTCTGCTGTATGTGCAGACCATATTTTGCTTACTCATTCATCCATTCATGGGCACTTGAGTTGCTTCCCATCTTTTGGCTCTTGTAAATAATGCTCCTAAGAATGTGGGTGTACAAGTATCAGTTCGAGTTCCTGCTTTCAGTTCTTCTGGGTATACACCCAAAAGTGGAATTGCTGGAGCATATGGTGATTCTATGTTCAATTTTTTGAGGAACCGCCATACTGTTTTCCAAGCAGTCCCACCATTAAAGGAATGTTTTGTATGAAAAACGAACAAAAAACAATCTTTAATTCTCTTACGTCTCTGGATTTTTAAAATGAACTTTTCTAAAGTAGGATGAATATTGCTTTACTGGATTTCTTATGTAACTAACAACTCGAGAAAAGGCGGGCTGTGTCTTTAATAGGTTATCAATAGGCACATTTTAAATTAGTTGAACTATCTTGCTGCTTCTCCTTGGGGAATTCGGAAGTTTGAAGAAGTTATGGGAATGACATAGGTGAGACTTAGTGCTTCCAAAAAATATTTAGAGCAGAATACAATTAGGAAGATTCCCAAAGGAATGAAACAGGTAAAATTATCTCAAAATTAGTTAACTTTGCTTCTTAATCTGCCTTCAAGAATGGCCCTAAGGTTATGTCATTAAAGTTAGCAACATGACTGTTACTCCCTCCATTGGTTTACTGTTTCCATAAAGATTAAGTCCAAATTCCTTTCCATGCACTACAAGGCCCCTCACAATCTGGTGTCCAGCTTTTCTCTGCCACATCATCTTTTTATAGACCTTGTCTTGCAGCCACACAGAATATCTCACTCTTCCCTGAATCTCACGTTCTTCCAGGTACCGTGCTTTGTCTGGAATGTCCTCTCCTCCTGTCCATGTACTGATTGACACACTCCCCTGTGTCTTTCAACACCTGGTTCTGCTGCCCCTCCCAGATGACACCTACTGACAGCTTCCCTGGGTAGATGGTATCATAGTACATTGTTCGTACCGTGACAATGTCATTGACAAGTTGCATTGTCATCATCTCTTTGCATATCTGTCTCACTAAATTAGGTGCTCCTGAAGGGGGAAAAAAAAAGACAAAAAAGGTGTTTATTACATGTCCTGATGACAAACACACCCCCTGGTAGGTGTGGACAAGCAATACCGAGTGAATTTCTTGCATGGTTTTGCTCACTGTATGGGATGTCTCGTCTCTAATAAATAATCATTCCACGTATAAGATGGAATTCCTTTCATAATTTCAGCAGTTATCAATAACTGAATATATCTTTTTGAAGGCAAAAGTATCAAGCTGGCAAAATTTTTCTCCAGTGGCTTGCTACTGCTCCACTTCTGTGTGAATTTCTTAACATTTCTGAGCACACTGGCTTCCTAGGTAATGTTCTCACATTACCCTAGATTCCTCCTATCTTAGGAGAAAGCATCTGATAAGTTACACTTAAGTGTTAATGATATAATGTATTACTACTCCTAGAAGTGTCTGTCATTTCAGCGTGGTTCCTAAGGGTGAAAATGCTTCATTCAAAAGAATACATCTCCAGTGGTAAGAATTTCATTCACTATGTCCCTTGGGTAAATGAATGGTATAATTTAAAGAAGCAGGAAGACTCTGTCTTGGCCCTAAAATCACACTAGGCAGGCAGGCTTCCAAGAACACCTCTGGATCCTCAGCACCTCCAGAGTGGTATTAACGCTGGAAGGAGATTTCCTGAGGCTGCTGCTTTAAGGACTTCACCCTTCTGCGGTGAATTTCCCCTTCTTATGTTGCTCCTTAGTAATCTGAAAGTCAGAGTGCTGTGACTTGTTTCCAAGTGCTCATTTCTGCCTCCTTAGCTAAGTAGGAATTTCTTTTCCAAATGTTTAGAACTAGAAATATGTGATCATTTAATATTTAAGCTGGTTTCTATGAATCAGTTATAGATATGAGCGGACGCTTATTAGCTGATGTGGCGTATTAAAGGGTGATCTTTCCACTGAAAGCAAAATACTGCAAGAGTCAGATATTTGAACCCTTTCCAGTCTAGATTACTCAAGAGGAAACAAACAGCAAGATTCAGTTTAATTGCTTGTTATTTTGCAGAAGGAAATGGTATGTGTATTTTTCTCCCCTAAGGACTGTGTCCGGGGCAGTGTCATTTTGGTGTTCTTGCCATTCTGTGAGATGTGCCCAGTGTTTTAGAACTAAAAAACAAGTGCGACTGACATAAATGTATCTGGACAGCGGAATGTTTCAAAGCTTATCTAAGTAATTGTTCTTCTAGATTAAAGATTTTGTATTATTTGCACCCAAATCCTGTTGATACAACGGTCACATAGATGGGCGTACATAAATTTCGGTGTGGATTATGTAAACGTGAAGTGTTTATACATATGTGTAGGTGTGTCCTTATATGCGTGTGTTGTGTGTCTGTGTGTACTTACGTGTTTTAAGTTTTAGCAAACATTCCAACAGGCAGGGGCATCTCACACGCACACATACAGCACAGAAACTGGGAGTTTGGGCTCTTATATTGGACTGCCTGGATTTGAGGCTTTGCTGTGTATTCATGTGTGATATTGCGCTAAGTACTTTATTGTTCTGTGCTCAGTTTCCTCATCTGTAGAATAGAAATAATAAGAGCACCTACCTCTTAGAGGTGTGTGGCTACCAAATAAGTTAATGCATGCCAAGAATTTATAACAATATTTGGCACATATATACATTGAATAGTGTCACTTACTGTTTTTGTAAATCATTATTAAATATTGGCCACACAGGCATTTCAGAGAAGAGAAAATAATTACTTTGAAAAAAAAATGATTGTTTTGAAGCCAAAGACATTAGTTAATTTTGTGGATTAAAATCGTGAAGTTGTTTCTTCATCATTAAGAGCTTATGGTATAAAGCGGGATGTGTGCAGGGAGTCCGTGGTTTATTCATTATAAGATACCTTGGATTATCCATTTTGGACTGTATTTAAAATCTTCTCTTTCATGACCAGATAATATATGTTTATGGAATGGTCTCCACTTTGAAACCTGGTTGGCTTTGGAAAATATATGTCTTTTGTCTGTTTTGTGTTAGACTTCAATTTTGTCTAATCAGTGTTTGAAAGAAATGGCCCTTGTGTATACTTCCTTCCAAGAAAAACACTGGGTGTTTCAGGAAGTGGTCTTGGTGAGTCAGAGGATAATACTTTTTCCTCTGAGTCAGTTCTCAACCTCCTTGATATAAATAGGCCCCCTTTTACCAACACTTCTGCTTTTCAGATCAGATGTTAAAAATCATCATTCATATGTGACCACACCAACAGCAGTACTTTCATTGGTGTTTCCACTCAGTTAGCACTGAGGGTCTTATCTAATCATGACTGCAGAAATTCTGCTAAATAAATTATTTTAAAAAAATTTTAGCTCAATTCTGTATGAAATTAGTTCCTATTTTGCATTAGTGTTTCTTCAGACGGGAATTTGTGTCAGGTGGTCATTTGTGTCAATCTTAGAGGAAATTTTTATTGGTAGTCGTAATCTACTTTGGTTACTAAAATTCAGTGCGTTTTCTTTTAGCACACATATATAAACTCTCCATAGCACAAGTTTGGTCCTGGAATTATTTTGCCAAAGACCATACTATTTGCTACACCCCAGAGCAGTGTCAGACTGACCAAGGAACAAACCAGTGAGGTTCTTCATAGCTGCACTACAAAAATATTAAACATGATAAATAATTATCAAATGACTTGATGTTGTTAATGTTGAGTTGGTCAGGGAAGACTTTAAGAAAGGAGTAGGAACTAAGGGATTGAACTAGATGGTTGGTATAAAGTAATGGAGGGGTATTTGGGGTAAGAGCAGAGGCCCACAGGTGAGCCAGAGCAAGAAATATTCGAGAGAGAGTGTGGTGCTAGCGACAGTTTATGGATGGAGTGCTGGTGAGAATGTGGAAGCCCAGAGAACCACTGCGTGCACAACTGTTGTGTATCTTGAATGGTCAACTAAGGAATTTTCTTTTTGTGTGTGTGAGAGTGTAATCAGTAACATTCTTTATTTTGATTATCATCTGTTTCTCTTGTGTTGTATTTGCTTGACTGCACCAGGATTTTACTTCAGTCAATTTCATTTTTAGAGCCAGTGTTTAAAGAATAGGTCTCCATTTCTCTTTTTTCCAAAAGTCAGTTCTTCAAGAGAAAAAATGAGCTGGCTGATGGATGTAGATACAGATACAGATACAGATACAGATACAGATACAGATACAGGTATTGATCTCAGGGAACCTGTTGCTTTCACATAGAATCCTTATAACAATCTCATTCTCATTTTACAGATGAGTAAACAGAGCCTCGGAAAGGATCATGACTTGTCCCAGGTCACAGAGGGATGGTGGACTCAGGATTTACATGCAGGGCTGCCTACCTTCAGAATTTGTTCTTTTTACTATCCCACAAAAACACAATAAAAGCATTGGAATATGCTCAGTGAGTTTATTGTCTCCACTGGCTCCGAAAAAAAGCACCCCAAGCATTTTTCTTCTTGGCAGAAGCATTATTATTATTTTTAGGAACAGGAAGGTGGTCTTTGGATGCTAGGAAATTGCCACTGGGTGAAACTGCTCACCCCTCCTCTCGGGGAGCAGCAGGCGGGCCATCTTTCTTTTGTAAGAGTAGATTATTGTCATTTGAGCCTCTGTAGGGTTTTCAAGGGCAGTCAAATATGTTGTGGGTAGAGGTGATCCACGCCGTGGGTCCTGTGTCCATTTATATTAGATTGATAGTTGGTCTTTTTTCATTTTTTTTCTTCAGTCTTAGGCATTTGAGCCTTGGTCAGCTGGAGTCTTTGATTTTCTGTCTCTGCACCTACAGCTGTGACAAGAGCATGCCACTTAGTTTCATCCTATCGCCTTCGTGGCCAGGAAGCGGTCATGTGGCTCTTGGCAAAACCAGCCCTCCCTGAGGTGACAACAGTGCCAGTTGAGATTAAACACTACTCTGGTAAACACTGAGTCTCATGTCTCATAAAAGTCAAAGACTTGTTTCCGAAAAAAAAATTCCATCTTAACATCCCGGAATGAAACAGTTCAGTTTTGGGGAGGGCAGGGAAATTCATTTTATTCTCCCCAGCTAACTAGTTCGTGTGCTTTGCGCTATTCCTTGTGCTTTTTAGCAGCTAAATTGTAAAAAAAGAAAAGAAAAAGAAGACAAAATTCCTCATGTCACATGCTTTGTAGACTTTGTGGACTGACTTGGAGCTTATGAGGGTAGAGTTCAGCCAGTCCTCAAAGTTGCTTATGTAACGACCACCCCCACCAAAGAGAAAAGAGGACAATTTTCTGCTCTTCTCTGCTCTGGTCTGCATAGGTAATTTCATGGCAGGGAGCAGGTCATTGAGCTAATGTGCTAACCTTTGTCACTGATATTACTGAGCTAATGCGCCAGACTTTGGGCTGCGAAGAACTCTTGGAGATACCCTGGTTTCCAGCTTAATCAGTGCCAATTGGGAACCTAGGAGTTAAGTGACAAGTCCAAGGGCACAGAGTTAGGAATAGCATTAATGAAGCAAGGAATAGTATGGACTTCGGCATTCGTGTTCTTTCTAATCTCATGACAAATCTAAATCAAGTTGACATCTACATGTTCCAGTGGAAAGTCCAAGAGTGGTATTTCCTCACATGCAGAAGGAATGGCTGGTCTTTGGTAGGACCAGCGCTCACCATCAGAGAGGCGACAGAATTGGAGAGGTGAGAGGGTGTAGTTAGATAAGGTTCTGTTTTTCCACTCCATCTGGGGAAGATAAGGAAGACAGCTGCTAATAAGAGGGGTCAGGATGGAGAGGCAGGAGGGTGGACTGGGGGGCCTTAGAGGGATTTGAGAGAGAGTCAACCCTGCCTGTCCTTTTCCCTCTGGAGCTCTTGTTAGAAGCTAGTGATGATAAATATTTTCTTTTTTTATCTCTTAATTAGTTAAAATATTTCCCACAATTTTTTTTTTGCTTTTAGAGCATTGTTTCGTTCTTCTTAATAAGAAAGTTTGAAATTAACATCTTAGTTTAGTCAAGTAAAAAAATAATTACAAGCCTAGTTTTTTCATTGAATAAGCATTTAGTGAGAACTCACTACGTGTCGGGAGCTATCCTTAGCGCTTGGTATTCAAGAAAATTATTTAGCTTCTGCCCTCAAAGGATTTACAATATGATGTACAAACAAGAAAACAGGAAGTTGCAGGGCAGTGTGATAAATGCATCTCAGTGTTTGACTCAAGCCTTGTGGGAAACACATGAGAGAGGCATCTGTCCTCCGGTAGAGAAATCAGGGAGAGCCTCCTGAGACTGAAGTTTGAGAAGCAGCTGGCCAGGTGAAGGTGGCAGGGAGGTGAGAACTTATTCCAGATAGATGATGTAACGTGAAGACTAGATGCTGCAAAATAGTCTCGTGTCGCTGGAGCCAGGCTGCCAGTGTGAGCCTGTGGAGGGGCCGGGGGTGCTGGGAGGGAGCAGCGGGGTGCGGGAAGGCAGAGCTGGTGAGAGAAGAAACCTTACAGGTAGAAGGGCCAAATCACAAAAGAGTGCTGTGCTGTGCAGGCCAGTTGAATGCTAACCTGGAGCCTGATGGGGGTCTTGGGTTTAAGTAGAAGAATGATGAAGTTTTTAAGTTCTAGAAGGCAGTAGTATTAGATTGGTTCAAATTATATCTACAAATGCTTCTGAAATGTTTCCAGTTTAAATCATCAAAAGACCAAGAGATCATTTATAATCCTGTTACTCTTCATTAGTGGATTTTTACTGCTTACACAACACAGATATATGGAGTTTAAAAACTACGTAAGCAGTAACCCCAAATATAAGAAAATGTATGTTATCACAAACAATCTCTCTTGGAGTGTAATATATTGAAACTGTTAGACAAGGTTGCTGAGTTTAAGCTATGCTGACGCTCAGCAGCCTGAGGAAGACTGCTAACTCTTTTCCCATCAAATTCAGTAAAATTCAGTAAGATTATATTAGAAAACACAACACATGTTTTTAAGTTGATTAGTGAAGTTCCAGAGAGAATCTGTTTCCCACAGAAATTGGAGGAAAAGTGGCCCACTATGTATCACTGTGTTTATTTTTATTTTTACTTATTTATCATTTTTTATTGAAGTACAGTCAGTTACAGTGTGTCAGTTTCTGGTGTACAGCACAATGTCCCAGTCATGCATACACATACATATATTTCTTTTCATATTTTTTATTAAAGGTTATGAACAGATATTAAACATAGTTCCCTGTGCTATACAGAAGAAACTTTTTAAAAAATCTATTTTTATATATAGTGGCTCATTTGTAAATCTCAAACTCCCAAAATTATCCTTTCCCACCCCCTTTCCCCAGTAACCATAAGATTGTTACTAAGTCTGTGAGTCTGTTTCTGTTTTGTAGATGAGCTCATAGTGTCCTTTCATTCTGTTTAAAAGAAGTAAAATGGAATATTTCTACAGTTTCCTACGGCTTTTGGGGAGTACTTTTCAATATCTGTCTTTCATAGTAATTCATATGTCCCCATGTTTGTAAAACCATATGTTGCCTCAAAGTTGAATGTAAGTCAGTCCTAGTTGTACTGACTGCAGTTGTACAATCGAAAGTGTGTTCCCACAGAGAAATAAATACTCTGTAATAGGCGTAGACTTTGCTGAACAAAAGCGTTAAGGTGATGTCATGCCCCTTTAGAACTTTGTGATCCTTTTGAAATTCTAGGGTCTGTTGTTTTCATTCTGATACTGTCTTTGCCTTTGTCTTGATGCTGTTTCTGATAGTCCTGATTATCTCCTACCTTCGCTCCATAAATATCCAGAATCCAATCCTTTTCTTTCTTCTTTATAAGTAAATTAGACTGTTGGCTCTGTTCTATACAAATGTATGCATTCTCATTTCTAATAAATTTATAGCAAAAAAAATCCCTTTTGTTCTATTAATGCTGTGTGATTTTGCGTAAAAAACAACTCTCTAACCAACCTTTTCCCACATGTGGCAAAGTAGTTGGATTTTTTCCTACATCTACTACTTATTGGCTCTTTGACATTGGCACGTTATTAAACTCTGTACCCAGCTTAGCTCATGTGTAGTGTGAGCATAGTAATGGCTCCTACCTGGTGATGTGACAATTAAAAGAAAATAAATACATGTAAAGCACTTGGAGTTGGGCCTGGCACGAGGTGCCATCCAACTGCCAGCTGCCCCTGCTGCTCCTCCTCTTCTTCCTCCTGTCACTACTATGAGCAACTGTAGTAGTAATTTAGTTCTCGTAGCGCACTGATTTTACAAAATAACTTGGCTTCGAGTGGGGGCCAGTGATTATTCTAGCTAAATGATGCCTACTTTATTGAATAAAGAGCTGGAATTAATCTGGGGGACTATTTAGAAATATTAAAGTAAACTTGTTCTTCTTATGAGCAACACATTTTAATTAAATCAGATCATGCTTCCCGCGGGCTGTTCCACCCACCTCAGCCTGTGGGCCATCTTCCCAGTGGCTTAGCGTTGGGAACTATGGGAATGGAAAGAAAGAAATGCAAATGTGGCATTACCAGCCCTGCTGAGAATTCCCTCTTAAATTTCCTCTTCCTTCAGCCTTAAATAGCCTGTTTACCCAAACAAATCTATCTTAACTTCCCAAACAAAAATCCACACAGTATGATCCAGGAACACGAAGGTTTTGGGTGATTCTCCCCTCCCTGGCTGGCCCAAACACCTTCTTTGCACTTATTAATTCACTATAGAGCATTGTGTTCGCTCTGTTTCAATTCCAGGTGCTCAAATCCAGGCATGTAATTCCTGGAAAAAAAGTTTTTTTTTTTTTTATTTATAGATTGACACTGGCCCAAAAGTGGACTTGTTACTCTAAAAAAAATTCCCATTTCTGCCCGAATGGGAATAGTAGTTCAGTTGTTTCTCTCTCACTTGCCAACTCATCAAATCCAGGCTCTTGAAGTACTTAGAGTTAGCATTTTATAGATTTTACTGCTTTATTTTTTGTGATTTTTTTCTTCCCTATTCCTTTTAATTTTATTTTGTTTAAACTGGTACCTGAAAAAGGATGAAAAAAACAACGTTCTTCCAGAATTATTTTTGCTTGGGTTTGCCAACAAGGCACTGTGTCTGTGCATCAGTCTTGAACACTGAAAGCACTTTCAAAAAAAAATGCATAAATTCTTTGTTTCCAAGTTTCACTAATTATTCCTAGATTTTAAGTGAGGAAATTCTGAAATCACATTTTCAGAGTGAATCTTTCAGTCCTACATGTTTCAGAAGTTCATAGCTAGGTTTGATTCAGTCTGACCTGATATCCTTATAAACACAACCTTTCTATTCTTTTTCTTCTAAGCAATTAATAGAAGTTATAATAATATATTTATTATTTTGCTTATTTCATGCCAGCTCCCCAACTAGATTGTAAGCACCACGAGGAGAGGAACTACGCTTAGTTTGCTAACTGCGCACTCAGGACCTAGAGCCATCCTGTCTAGGATGGTAGCCTAATATAAACTAATTTAAATTTAGTAGAATTGAAATTTCAGTTCCTCGGTGGCACTTCAGGTGTTCAGCACTTGAGCTCACCTACTGTACTGAATAGTGATGCATTCATATTTTTTCATCAGTGCTGGACATTTTATTTGATGGTGTGTATCGAGAGCACCGATAAGCACTTAATGGTTACATAGTTAATGCTTGTGGATGAGTAAATGAATGAACAAATGAATGAGTACTGATATTGGCTTGTGCCAATTAAAATTGGATGAATCTTATTTGAGTAACCATTCACCAAGGTCATTTTGGCTTTTAATTCTTCAGTGTTAACATATCCCCAGCCAGCTTTAAGATACTGGATTTATCCTTAGTTAAAGGCAAGTAGACAGCAGTGGTTAAAAGCATGTCAGATCTTCACCAGTGCACTTAAAGTTATGATTTAATTTCTGGAAAAAACAGGTAAAGCATTTTTCATCAATAATGCCTGGTTTAGCTAGAGAGATCACCTCACTTTTACACATTATAATGGTGTTTCTTTCCTGGGATTTGAAAATAGCATTTGTTGTTATGAAAACAGCAGGTAGTAAACGTACACTACCAAAATATCAGCTGACTTTGTGTAAAGTAAATCGCCTTCACTTTTTGTTCTTTCACTCTGGCTGTTATGGGAGTTTTATTTTTAGTATAAACTTGTACTCATATTTCATAGTCACCTTAACCTCTCAAGTTCATGTTAGAGGTGACTTGAATTTTCCCCCCGAGTTTTTCATTAACAAGTATTTGTCACTGTTTAGACAATGAAAATATGTTAGAGAAAGAAGCAGATTAAGCACATTTATTCCTTCCCCAAAAAATGATAGTGAAGGGATTTTAGCAGAAACTTGGTGAGTCCAAGGGACTCGGGAAAGCCCATGGATGATTGCAACTAACCTATAGGTCCTGAGAAACTGACCCCTAAGCTGTTAGGGAGAGACACTGGGGTTCAGTTCAGAACCTCAGAAAGGCCCACAGGTGAGGGTGAGGCTGAAATCAGGAGGATGCGGCGGTAGTGTGTTTAAGGTGAACTTAGATCCCAGGTGCCTCCTCACGCTCCAGCAAGGCTGGAACTTTATTCCCTGGAGAGTGTGAAGTGGAGAACTCCTGACTGCAAGATACCAGGGCACAGATGGCGGGTGGAGGATTAAGGGAAGTACTTGCTAAGCAGTGAGGCACCCTCAGTGCAGTTCTTCCACTCATCTCCACACTGTGGCAGACAGATATGTTTTCTCCGGGTGTGAAATTGGAAGATGCTTCTTTGAAGACTCTAATCTACCTGTGCAGAAGACCTACAGATACTGATGGCTGAGGATCTCCCAGTGGAACAGCCCAGCCAGGCTGCTCTGCAGTGACGCTATCCTGTTGACAAGCCCCACCCATCAACACAGACTTTCTAATCAGCTTTTTAGTCTCCATCTTCAAGGTGAGAAGTGACTAATGATCACCCGACATTTGAAGAGATTCGGAAACCAAAACAAACCTGGAGAAAACAAGGAAATTGACAGACATAGAGACAATGAAGGGAGAAGAAAAATTTAAGGCAGTGTCATCAATATTCTCAGAAATATCAGAGAATATACTGCAATTAGGAAAGAAGAATAGATGTTAAAAGAAAAGAAACATTTAGGGCATAAAAATGTACTCCTAGAAATCAAAAACTGATAGAAGGCTGAAAAAATTAAAATGTATTTAGAAGATAATGTTGAGGAAGCCACTCAAAAACTAGAGCAAAAATAACAGGAAACAGAGAACAGCAAAGAAAAGACAAGAAAATTAGAGATTCAATCTATGAAGTCTTATTCTGAATAATAGACTTTTTTAGAAAAAAGAAAAAAAATTTAAATGTAGTGAAGAAACTGTCAAAGAAATACCTCAAGAAAATTTCCTAGAATTAAAGGACAATAATTTTCAAATTTGAAAATTTGAGTTTCTACTATATTAAATTTAGAAAAAAAACTCCTACACTGATGTATTCATGAAATTTCAAAGCATCAGGGGAAAAAAACTGAAGACCCCAAAACTCAAGAACTATAGAAAGAAAAAAATTAGGCCCTTACTAAATACTGAGAACCGGAAGAGCACCCAGCATCTCAGCAACAACCCTGAAGACAGAAGAATGATGCCTTCAAAATTTGAGGGCAAATAGAATTTCCACTATAGAATTTGAAACTAAGACAAACTATCGATCATCTGTGAAGGTAGGAAAAAACACGTTTTCAGTCATGTAAATCTTCAAAAATTACCTCTCATTTTCTTTCTCAGGAAGTTCCAGAAGTATGTACGTTTCCAAGATAAAAAAGTAAAAAGGAGAAAGACTTGAGATCCAGGAAACAACGAAAAGGAAAAGAAAAAGGGAAAGATGAAGGTGATGAAAAGGATAACGTTGCGTTTGGGTACCATGAAGAACGCTGTGCAATACACTTAGCAGTCAATTCAGATCGTGACAGGAGCGTATAAAGATCAGGGAGAGATACCTGCAGGAAGACAGCAAATGATAGAATAGATGGTGTTTAAATGTAGTGAAAGTGTTGCTGAAAAACTGGCCTCTGTACCTGATAGCCGAACTGAGAGCTGGATTGGAGGCAGAGTTTTGGGAGGAAAGAAGAAAGCAGCTTTATTGCCTTGCCTGGCAAAGGGAGCCACAGCGGGCTCATGCCTTAAAGACAGTGGGCCCCTCTTGGGGTTGGGGTCTTGAGGTTTTATAGGAAAACTGGATGGAACAGAAAAGATGATAACAACCAGGGCATTTTATAGGGGCTACATTCATTTTAACCTCAGTTGAACCTTCAGGAGGAACTCCGGAGGGGTCTGTCCGTTCTTCTCAGATTATCAGCCTGTTATCTCCTTCCTGGAGCAGAGCTTCTGGGTTAAAATTATTCTCAGTAAAGAATGAATCAGCAAACAGTTTTCATATCAAAGAAGTCAGTTGGTTAGTTTGGTTTTTAATCCTTCAAAAGGAGACCACTCCTGGTGGAGAGCAAAAGGGATGAAATGAATAAAAGTACATAGGAAAACTAAGGGTTGAGGGTAAGATAATTATTAACTCTCAAGAAGGCAAAAGTTTGTACAAAAAAAAGGGAAAGGTAACCGTCTTATACTCTGAAGCACATTGAATTTTGGTCTAGCAAAATTTGATGTAAATATCCCTTGGCCTTCTGTGACAGGCGTTCTCATTTTATCACCAGCTTTATTCGTCATTACTTTTTCTACCCCTTAAATTATTCTTCAGTAACTCTGAGCTGCTGGTGAACGAAGCGGTCTCTTTCCTAAACGTACAAAGCTGTGTCTTGTCTTGGCTCTTCACGTGCCTCTTCTGGCTTACCCAGCTCGGGCATCACGACCTGATGGAAGGCTTTTATGAACTGAATGTCCTCCCCTCCCCAGCAGGAAATGCCTGCCTTGCCTTCTGCCTTTCTACCTGCCATACTGTCCTACAGGTGACCCTTTGGATGTCTGCCTCCCGCACTGCACTGTACGTTTCTGAAGGTCTTCATCTTGCCGCCTTTGATTCAGTCCTCCTTTGAGGGAGATTCTTCCTCCAGACCCACCCCTAATCTCACTTCCTTTGAACTTTATACTATGTTGTCCTTACATACCCTGTAATGTGCTCATTTCCTAAATATGCCTGTTCTTTCTTCTTTCTTAAAATGTCCTTGTAAGATAGGCAGTTTTTCAAGGAAGGTTCTGTTGGTCCTAGGTCTTCTGTGAGTTGGACGGGGTGCCAGGGATTTATTTTCCTAGTAGAAGGGCCTCCTGACAGTAAGGTGTTTTTTTTTTTTTTTCAGCCAGATGTAGATAATTCCTGGAATTTCTGGTTCTGTTTTGTTTGTTCTTTGTTCCATCACTTTCTAACAGCAAGATAGAACTGCTTCTATTTCTGAAGGTAAATGAAAAATGGTATTTTGAAAGGAGTGCATTTTTACCTTTGTCAACAAAATATTCAGCTGTGTTGAATAATACAATTAAGAAGCAGTTGAGAATGATTCGAGAGCTTTACGTTATCTGCCTATTGGTGAACTTCCCATAGGCTTGTAACATTATGCATGTTGCACTCAGTGCACTCTGACACCTAACACAGTCCAAGGAGTATTCCATTAGAGCGAAATTCCTGCCCTGGTGTCACCATCATGCTGGCATTTGGATCCGTGAATCCGTATCTTGCTAAAACATACCAAACAAATTAAAATAATGAATAGTCTTTGATAAGATATGATACCTCTGTGTCGTCTTATCAAAAAAATGTTTGAGTAGTATGGCAGACAGGGAGAGAGGAAGTTGAGATGAGGACCAGCACCTTTTTATAAAATATCTGAGAAGCGGTTTAGGGGTGATGTAAGCATGTGCATTATAACACATTAGAAAGCCTTAATTAACCTTCATCTGAACAGAATTGCGTTGCTTTAAAAAAGAAAACCCTGTATAATTTAACAATTAAGACTTTTTATTTCTCATAACCTTAAGGAGATGTACTTAAGTTTTGGAAAAGTGGGACGAATTCAGCAGAACGGTTGCTTCAAGGTGACATTTCCCACTTTGTGGGTTGTAACCACTTCCGAGAATTTGTACAATTTGTAAACCTCTTAAGGACCTGTACTGAAAATGCAGAGAGAATCATCTGCCATAATTTTTTTTTATTGCTTACCGTCCTTTGCTCTAGGTGGTGCAGAAGAAAGTAATCAAGAGGCAACAGGGAAGTTAAATATTAAAATGTCATAACTCATCCGTGGGCTGGAACTCTTCTCTCTGTACCTGTAAGGTTTTATGATTTCATATTTTTAGAGGCCATTCAATACATCGTAATGAAATTTGAATTCAAGAGTTTCAATTTTATTTTTTTAAACATTTTTTATTGATTTATAATCACTTTACAATGTTGTGTCAAATTCCAGTGTAGAGCACAATTTTTCAGTTATACATGAACATATATATATTCATTGTCACATTTTTTTCTCTGTGAGCTACCATAAGATCTTGTGTATATTCCCCTGTGCTAGACGGGATTTCAAAACTGTAGAATAGATAAACAAGATTATACTGTATAGAGTTTCGATTTCATTAAAGAGAATTTTAGAACATAGTTTTCTGTCTCTCCACCCAGCTGGGTTACGTCAGGCCTTGATAACTCTTTGTTTGCCTTTGTAAAATCTGTTGGCCTGTACTAATTTAGCATGTAGCATTACTATGAAAAAAGAACATTTAGAAATAAAAGTATATCATATGAGATCCTGCTTTCCTCAGTGGCTTTTGTTTTGCATTAGTCAATGGCACAAAGTTTAATTTTGGAAGTCTTCTTCTAAGGTTCGTAGAATATCAGTGAATACTAACCCTCAGGGCTAATTTACAGAAAATAGTAATTTGAAAAAAAATTACTGAGATGGGGGATAGAGATGGGTTGGGCAGGTGAGATGATTTCCTCTACTTCTTTTTAAAAAAATGTTCTTCCTTGAATTCCTGCTCAATTGAGAAATGAATCAACAGAAAAAAAGTTATACTTTAATTCTTACCCTGAAAGAAAATGCCCACAGTGAATGTTCTCCTGCCTCTTCTGAGAATCCGTACGCAACAGCTTTTTGCTTCTGGGAAGATTTGAACTTCTTAGATAATGTTTGCTTTTTAAAATTCTGATCGTCTTTTGATGGTTGGTAGCCAAGGTTTTTTGTTAAAGGCTGGGATCTCTCTCATGCCCTGATTTCACTTCCTTTCTTTCTCCCAGTTTTTTTTTTTTTCTTTTTGACAGTATTCTATACCCAGCACACAACGGAAGCTTAACTCAGATCTTGTCTGAATTACCTGAAATAGGAGTTTTACAGGGCATGAGTCATCAAGAGTTTTTATTTGGTGAATCTGAATTCCTTTTTTTCCCCCTGTCTTTTCGTTTCAATATTTAAAAGACCAGAATGAATGAATGAATGAATGAATCATCTATCTCCCATATAGCAGAATTCCAGGTAATTTGCGCAGGTTCTCCTTCCTCAAGGATACCCCCCCCCAAATTCTCTGAAAGTCTCTCTATTTATTATCTAGACCCGTTTCAAAACCAGACGCCAAGAGATTACATTTTGTAATTCAAGGTTATTTACACCATCACGTCTCAATTCTTTTATGGGGAGTATACCTTGTGGAAACTGAAATACATCAGCAGTAGTTAATTTCATACCTCAAGGTATGTGAATTAAGTCAAATTATTTTAAGTTTCAGAAGACTAATTTATTTTCTTTTTACAAAAAAATATAAATTATTTTATCCCAACTAAGCCAGAAAACAAAATATCTACAGTGGTCAAAACAAATGACCGAAAGTTTGGTTAAACACCGTTAAGTGTGGGCTGTATTTAGAGACTTCCTCCCCAAGAGGGCTGTGTAGTGGTGATGAGGGGAGCCACTCCACGGTGGGGAAACCTAACAGATGCTACCATCAGTGATGATGGTTAAGTCATGCTAATAGCATGTATTCTTGATGTGATGCGATAGGAATGGTACATATCTCTGTGGTCTTCCTCTCCAAAACCTGTAACTCCATTCTAATCGTGAGAAAAACATCAGACAAACCCCGACTGAGAGACATTCTGCAGAATGTCACATTGCCGCACTCCTCAGAAGACTGCCTTGGTTGTTGCTGCAGGTGGAATTCTGTCCCCTCGAAAGATATGTTCACTTCCTACCGTCCGGCACCTGTGAATGTGACCTTGTTTAGATAGGGTCTTTGCAGATAAACCAAGTTAAGATAAGCCCATACAGGATTCAGGTGGACACTAATGCACTGACTGGTGTCCTGATCAAAAGAAGGAAATTTGGACACAGATGGACACCCAGGGGAGGCCATCTGAAGGCAGGGGCAGAGATTGGAGGGGTACATCTCCAAGCCAAGGAAAGGCAAAGATTGGCAGCAACCACTAGAAGCTAGAGGGGGCAAGGAAGGAGCCCCCTCCCCAAATGTTCACAGAGAACATACTCCTGCCAACACCTCGATCTCCGACTTCTGCCTCCAGAACTGTGAGGAAATAAGTTTCTGTCATTTTAAGCCACTCAGTTTGTGATCATGTATAATGGCAGCCCTTTCGGTCATCAAAGGCAAGAAAGGTCTGAGAAATGGTCACAGTCTAGGGGAGCCTAATAAGGCACGAAGACGGAATGTAATGCAGTGTTGTGGATAGGATGCTGGAAAAGAAAAACATTAGGTAAAAAAAACTAAAGAACTCTGAATAAAGTATTGACTTTAGTTACTAATAAAATATTGATAATGGTTCAATGATTGTGACAAATACACCATATTGATGTCAAATATTAACAATAAGGAAACAGTATACAGGAACTTCCTGTGCTATCTTCACAACTCTTCTGTAAATCTAAAGTGCTTCAGATACAAAAAAATGTATTACAAAATATTTTAAAAGCCCAGAATTTAGCTGCAGTTTTAATTAGACCTCAAGTGCACAAGATGGCGTGAATGGCAGTCCCTGAAGGGGTGACAGTGGTGAGGAGGCACGAGAACCTACTTTAGCTGATCAATTGCATCACAAGAAAAAAGACTGGAGGAAACTGACAGGACTGTTAAATGGTTATGTTTAAATGACAAGGTTCTGGGTAATAATTTCCCCTTTGCACTTTTCTGAATTTTGTGCTTTTCTATGTTTCTCAAGTTTTTTAATTTAATGAACTTATACTACTTTCATAACGAAACACTAAACAAAGTAACCTTGCATAATACTGACAATTATGAGGTTGCATGGAATATAAAATTAGGCTACACACTTAGAGGATTCAGGACTATATTTAATTTGTTTTCGCTTGCCTAAATTTGCTTATGGTTTTAGCATATTAGTGTTAAATGCCAATTGGATCTTTGTTTATATATCCATCTGTCCTTCAGCTGAGCTCTTGGAGGGTGGAGATCTTTATATTTCTAGCATCATCCTGGAAGTGACATATATTTTATTGAATGAGTAACTCTAAAACTGAAGCGTCTTGGTCTTTTTATTGCCTTCAATCTACATACCTTTCTTTTTTTCAGAACATAAGCGTTAAAGTCACGATGAATGGTCACATTTCTAATCATCCCAGTGGTTTCGGAATGTATCCATCTCAAATGAAGTAAGTTGGAAACTTTATATTTAACTTGTTGGGTTTGGTTTTTTTTTTTTTTTTGGATTTGATTTGGTGGTTTTAATTGTTTTTTTATTTTCAACGACAAGATTAGTTCCATTTCTTTAGGTAATTCATTCCTTAATGTATCATTTCTTTGTAACACTAAGAGATGTTATTATCAAAAGCTAACCGGGTCTGGTAGGAAAAGGGTGGTTAGCTAATACCAGCCCCAGTGGTATTGATCTAATAGAAGGTGGTGTGTTCTGGTGTTTTATGTATGACTGCTTTCCATAGTTGAATATACTCTCTACTTCAAAGCTTTCGCTTTCTCTAGAGCATTCTATTTGTGTTATTTGTAAAATACTGGCATTTGAGGAGAGTTACATGTCATCCAGCCCAGTCTCTCAAGATACTTCCACTATATAAGACAGAAAAAGACCAGGTATAATTCGAGATCACCACCCTGACTGAAGAGGCCATTGCCTTATAATAGAGGTTAATATCACTGTTATTTTGTATCGGCCATGATGGTAGAGTGTTCAGTATTTTTCACAACCGGGTTATTCCCATTTTCCAGAAACAGGTTGTTCACATTGCTTCACCTTTTCTTTTTACAAACATTACTGCAAAGCCCTTCAGTGCTGGTCAGGAAGAGACACCAGGGGAGCATGTCAGAGGCCAGCTTTATCTTGTCCACCAATTATTCAAGCCAGAAAGTTTCCCCACACCCTCAACTTTCCCGCTTTTTCTTGCAACCAATATCCATTGAATCATGGATTTATAACAGTTTCCCCTTTTAAGGAGCTCTTGTTTCTATCCCGTCCTTCTATTCTTTGTATTCCAGCTTTATTTGTGGACTTTATCTCCCGCCTAAGTTCTTGCAGCATCCTTCTATCTGGTTGCCTTGCCATGAGTTCTTGGACTATCTTTCTGAAAAAAGTTGTTGGCTCATGTTACTTCCTTGTATAAAAAGACTTACAGTAGGCAGAGAATAGAAATTAAATTATTATTTACTTTAATGGAGATACTGGGGACTGGACCCAGGATTTCATGCCCACGAAGCACTGCACTCTGCCGCTGAGCTAGAAATTTAATTTCCCACTAGAAATTTAATTCCCACGCCCTCTCCTTGCCTTCCCCATTTCTCCAGCCATTCGTCTCTTCTACGCATATCCCATTAGATGCTGTTTCCCCTGGACTCCATGTTTATTCCTGGTCCACTCCCACGTGCTTTCCCCCCACTTAATTTCTGCCTGTAGAGCTACTTTCCACTCTTTTAGATTCAGCTTAGATGCCAAGTTGGCAGTAAAGTCTTCTTGGGCATCCTTATAACAATTTAGTCCTTTTCTATGTTATAGTGATTCGTTTTACCCAGATATCACATTCTACTGGGACTGTTTTTCCTACTTGTTTTATTAACAGTACTCTGTCCCTACACCCAACCCCCTCACCTTATCTCTCATTCTTCTTAGATTTTAGGACCTAATAAATGTTTGCTGAGTAAATTTGACAAATTCAAATCATGTTTACTTCACATAACAGATGAGTAACAGGAAGCTACAAGTAGGGTAAGGCTGGTCAAAGGTAACAATAAAGTGTTATTTTTCGTCAACTGCATTGTAAGTATTTGTGAAAAGTGTCTTGTTACAGCTTAAATCATTGAGAATGTTTTGTAACTGGCTCGCTGCTCACAGCTCCGTTTGGTATGGCGAACTTAAATTCCTCTAAAATAGCTTCAGCCTTACTGAGTCTCCTTGGCTCTGCTCCTGACTTGGCGTTTGAGAGGACACTGTGATGCATATTCCAACCTCAATCCATGTTAGATTAGGACCCAATATCCTATTTCTTGACCAGATCAATATTTGGCTCTTTTTGACAGACCCAGTTAGTACAAACTCAGTATCTGTTTTTTAAACACATGGTGATTGTGGTACACTGGAATTTTTATTGGTAGTTTTGACTTTTTATTACTTGTGTTGGACTTGAACTCAGTACAGTGCCAATTTTTTATTACAGTGGCTACGGATCCTCACCCACCTTCTCCATGGACAGAGAACACAGTTCCAGAACGAGCGCGAAGGCCCTCTACGGTATGTTCTGGAGGGAGTGTCCTTCTATTTCTAACCACGTTTTACCGATTATGTTTTTAAAGTCATGGTTTGAACCCATGGCTTGTTTATATTATTGGGAATGAAGTCATGATTGATAGAGAAGGATTATTTTTAAAAGAGCTTTTACAGAAGCTACCAGAGCCATGACCTCTGCTGGCTGTCATGGGATTTAGAACTACAGATGAGATGTGTTCAGTGCTTTCTAGGGAGTGTTTCCGCATGGTACCAGTCCCCTAGGTGGATTTTCTCATCTGATTGTGTGTGATGTGTTTGCTGATCTTCATGACTGATCCAGTCAGTGGGCTGAGAGTTGACAGGACTTCCTCCTTATGGCTCTTGAAGTTTTCAGGTCATATTACAGTGTGACTAACAGCATTTATAGCATTTCTTTCTGCCCTGCAAGATAAGCAGTCTTTGTTTCTGATCCTTCTCTAACTTCCATTTTCCTCTCTCTCTTGTCTCACTTATAAATAGTATTTTTTTAAACTTCAGATATAAAGTAGAAGTCAACACTACACAGAAGTTGAGGTCGCCTGAAATATGCTACGTATGTGTAGGGGGTGGTGCTTGCTCTCATGGAGTCTGCATGGCCTGTATCATTGTACAGCAATAAAGAATGAGAATAGGATTGTGGTTAAGAGCAAAAACTTTAGAACTACACATCCTGGGTTTAAATCCAGTTCCACCATTTACTGTCTGAGTGATCTTGAGCAAATTACTTTACGTGTCTGTCCCTCATTTTGCCTACCTCTATAATGGGGATATCTCATAGGGGTGATATGAGAATATAATGAGTTAGTACATGTGAAATGCTGAGAACAGTGCCTGGCAAGCAGAACACAGTGTATATATTTACTGTTACTGTAATCGTCTACTATAGGAACCAAGAGCACTGTCTAAATTTGAAATTCTTTTCTTTTTACATCATCTAGATCTGTAACACCTTGGTTGTGGTGCGAATGACTCATTCTAAGGTTTTATGATTTTTTTCTCCACCTATATTTCTAGTGACTAGGCTTCAGGACTCAAATCGTACATTCAACAGATGGATTTCATAGCACACGTGGATGCATCTTCTTGTGGCGTTGCCAGTCTGGTTAGAGCTGGTTTCAGTTTTCTTGAGTACAATATTGTGACATTCTGGCTATGGCCTGGTAGTTGTGAATTGTAGATCTACAGAATATATTCAACAAACACGTATTTTTTGATTACTATGTGCCCAGAACAGGCCCCGTAATATATGCCCCTTGACTTTAAGTGACTTGCACTCTGGAGAATGACTTGAAGAAACTAAGAAGGGAAAAACTTTTTTTTTTTTTTGCAAAAATAATCAATTCCTTTGGTCTTTCCTTTCTAGACAGGTACTTATAAAGTGCTTCTGTGTGCTCGGCCATGATCTTCATAAACTCTATTTCCAGGTCCTTTCATTAATTTCAAAGATGAACAGGAGATGGTCATTGCTTGTGCACGATCTTGGTGAGGTAGACCCGTGCATGCGTTGTTGTAATGAAGTGCTAAGTAAGCTCGGACGGCAGTGTTTGAGGGGCATTAGGGGGCGGGTCAGTTCTTCCATGTGGATGAGGGAGGTAGTCAGGAGGGATTTCATAGAGAGGTTAAACTCTGAAACCCTCCGGGCATTTAGAGGGGGCCAGAGGATGCTGTAAGTAGCTGTAGAAACCCTTTTTAAACTAGTCTCTAAGCCCTGTGAGGGTGGACCACATTTGCCCTGTTTGCTTCAGGATTCCCTAAGCTTAGCACACTGGCCAATGTATCACTGATGCTCAGTAAACACCTGAGAATGAATATAATGACTCAGTGAGTAGCAAGCAGTTTAGTGTTAACTGGAGGGTGCAAGGTGGTCCTTCGGGAGGTAAGATTGGAAAAATAAACTTGGACCACATGAGGGAAAATCATACTAGGGAACTTGGACATGGTTTACAGGGAATGACTCGCCATTGAAATGTTTTAATCAGGGAAGTGATAGGTCACACTTGTCTTGGCTCCCTCTGGTAACAGGTGAGGAGCATGGATGGGAGTGGGTGAATCAGAGACCTGAATAATGTAGGTAAGTCAGACATCTAAAGAACAGCCCTAAGATTTCTGTTAGGAAGAAAGAGTAATAATCTCACAAATACCATGGATCCAAAAGTCTGTTTTCAGAGAGCTGAGAAAGGAATAAGGAATAAAAAGGAGGACTCACCTGCAAATTTTAATGTCTAATTTGTGTTAGGAGCAATTTCATAAAATCATAGATCCAAGGATCAAATTTTTAGCTTTTAAGCAGTAAAATTTAATTTCCCCCTTTTTACATATGAAGAAAGCTGAGGCTCCTTTTAAAAGTGAGGTAGTTTGTCAAAGTCACATACCTTTAAAAGTCTTGATTGTAAGAAAATATAGCAGTTAATCCAGTGTAGTGATGAGAGTGAACAGTGTATACGTAAAACAGAGGCCATAGATAGAAGGGTTAAAGGGGCGAATCCAAGAGGCATTTGTAAGGAAGAAAGACTCAGCAATGTATCAGGCTTACAAGTCAGAGGGTTTTAAGTTCCTTGAAGTTGCAGGTAATGTTTCCTTCCTCCCTGTAGCTGATTCTCACCCCTCCCTGCCAACACACTGTACACACACACAATGCCTTCTCTCTGACAGGCTCCCAGTGAATGCCTATGGGATGAATGGTTAGATGGATGAATGACAATTGGAGAAACATGTTCAGGTTTTGAACAGACCTTTGCAATAAACAAATTCAATCTGAAGTTTTAACTATAGTCAACATTGGGAGTGTTTGGTAAAGGAGAAATTTGCAATGTCATTTATTTTGTCGCAATGTATGCACTTCCTTTAAGCTTTCTCCTTTCACAATCATTAGACCAGTTGAACAAATCTTTCAAGAATTAATTTTCCTTCATGGGCAGTACATGAGCTTCTCTGGGATATGAGGGTATTATTCAGTTCATTGGAACACGAGTTTCACATTGATGACTTCTTTTTTTTAATACACCGACCCCAGGCTAGATACTGTATCAGGAGTTCATGCAGCTTGGTCTTTTTCATGAGGACACTTTTCAACCTGACACCATAATGTGCCACCCAGATCGCTTCAGTATCATGCCCAGAGAGGTGGCACCTGGGGGTTTTGGAGGCCAGGTGATCGGCAGCTGAATCATGACATTTCTACCAAAGGGCTGCCATTTTGAGCAAACGATTTCACCTTTTGGCCCCAGTTTCCTCAACTACAAACAGAAACGATAATAATATTGTGCTATATTTATATGAGAGAATAGAAGTAATGAGCCTATCATGGTAGTGAGGAAGGGTGTAGGACACTGTCCTGGGTCCTCAGATTAATCAAGGCCCTCAAATGCAATATTTTAATGTTACTCCAAATGATGTTCTATATCTAATCACAGTGAAGCTTTGACAGGATCAAGTGGTAATCTTCATCAACTACACAATTATGACCATAAATTTGCATTTTTTGAATATGTGTTAATTTATTCAAGGAAAATGGTTAAAATTTGCTGCAATTTTAATAACCCTATGTTGTCATCCCTTCATTATTAAACAAGCAATGTCAAAGCCAGCATGTGAGAAGCTCTGCATCACTAAAGTCGCTGGCAACATAAGTAGGAAATAAATATCAATTTCTCTCTTCTACAAGTTCTTTCGTTTCTCCTGACAGTAACATTATATTTGGCTACTGTTACCAGGGCATGGAAAATTGTATATTGTCTTCCTGGTTTAAGCTGTAAAATCTCATCAAAGTCTTTAAGCTTTAAAATCGTTTTTAAGGGAAATACTTGTGAAAGTATTAAACATTCCCGTCAGGGCGTGGCTCCTGCCATCTCTCACCCATGACTCAGAAGGTCACCAGTGCGCGCACTAGCTGCTGTACTGGGATGTGCTCAGAGGCTGCATTCCTCACCTTTACACCGAATCGTAAAGAATCTTTCCCCTTTGGAATATTAGAGGCTGGTTTTTTTTTTTTTTTCCCCCATGTGGCTGGGTCCCAAGCAGCTTTAATAACCCCATATAAACTTTTTCCTATTGTTAACATGCCTGCTTCTAGCATTGCTTCTAATATGCCTGGACTGAGAAACTAGACAGAAAATCTTGTTAGCAGAGTGAATAGGTTCTGAGTGGGGAACTGGGAGTCCTTCGCATTAGAGTCTGTACATTAAAGTGTGTACATTTTAATGTTAGACTTTGTGACATCATCTCTGTCTGCCACTCAGTGGGTTTATTTTATATAAGTATGGTTTCTTTGCTGTGTTCTGAATAGCTGGATTTCCTAGAAAAGTAACTTTCATTTAAATTAGATATTGCTGAATTTGGAATATGGCCACGTACCATAAATAATCAGCTATTTAAAGTCATCCTATCTCCAGAAAAATGCAAGTTTCACAGAATTACCATTTAGTATTACTTTATTGTCATTACAGACACTTACAATATTGTCTGGGAGGCCAGGTAGCAATGGATGAACCAGACAGATGGGCACTTTTTCAAGTCCCATTTCACCTCAAGTTTGAACATTTTTGTGTTTTTCCTGCTTTTCTTTGTTCTTCTCAGAGAGGTACTTGTAAGAAGTGAGGATAAGTAATCTGTAACCTGTTCAGTTCATTTCTACAGAATTGACTTGGCTCTAAACTTTCCTGTATTTATACGTAGTGCTTGACTCAACTTTCTTTTTCTTTCTAGTTTGGAACTAGTCTTTCTGTACAATTGTCATAATCGAAGTCGAGGACAGCTCTTACACATGCAGGTGGCACTGAAGGGTTAAAACACCCATCTTTTTTCTCCATCCCCATTATTTACAAGGTGTCATTTACTTGGGGAAAAAATTAAATATTTTAAGAAAGCAATTTTTGAAATTCTTAAGAAGCAGAAGGCCTGTGATTATATATTATTAGGAGACTGCGCAATGTTAGAGTCAAAATTCCGTGTGTCAGCACACGTGACTCCAAAGGACAGTTTGGGCATTTTCTTACCTTATCTGAAAGTTTTAAATCTTCTTTCTCCTCAGGGGATAAGCTATTTTAACGATTTGTTGGACTGGCCAGTCAAATTACTTCTTAAATGGTGTAATTTTGTAAAAATGACCCTGTTTGCTTTTAAAAAGTCGTTCTGATTCAGACGCTGATATGTCAGACTGTGGTTATCACGAGAGCTTGTAATTGTTGCTCAGTGCTTCTTACTGATGCCCACTGCACTACCTCTCCTCTACGGAAATTACGCACTCAAACAGTGGGGAAGGAATTCTGTGCTGTGGTTGAAAGTTTTTGTGAAGTGTAAAGTTATATGAACTGTAGTGTGTTGTTTTATTTAGAGAGAAGAGTACTTGGCGGCTGCTTTTATGTTACATGTTTTCTTTTTAATAACCAAATCCTTACTTTCTAAGCACCACTTTGTTTTCAGAGAAAGAGAAAATAAAAATTTCCTGAATATCAGCTGTTTCAAACCTTGCTGTCTTATGCATGAATAGCAATACAGACAAACAGGAATTAAGCTGAAATACTGAGACTGGCGTGTTGTTATAGTTGACCTTGGTCTCATTGAAGAATTAAATGAAAGCTAATTTTTTTAAAAATGAAGACTTTTTTGGATCAGTTTTAGGTTCATAGCAACATTGAGGAGAAGGTTGCGGAGAAGTACAGGGATTTCCCATACCCCCATATCCTCTTCCATGATCAACAGCCCCGACCAGAGGCTGTGATACAGAGGGGTACCTCTGTTACAACTGATGACTCTGCATTGATGTACCATCCTCACCCAAAGCTCATTGAAACCTAAATTTAAGTTCCTGATCTGGAAGTAGAAGAGAAGTTTTTGGAGCAGCCTATCAGCTCAGTAATGCTGAAATGATACGTAAAGAATTTTCATCTTCGGCAACGGAAATTCACCTAATTCTGTCTCTTTGGGTTTGTGTATTCTGGTCCGTGGGATAAAAACTGCTAGGGAAAAGCAGTGAAACAAAATCAGTGTTACTACAATCAGGTAAACTTTGTTCCTAGGGTCTAACTGATTCAGAGAGAGAGAGAGAGACTATCTGAACCATGATTTACACTCTTAATTTAGAAAGAAAAAACGTTCAACTTATGAGAGATAAGATATGGTAGATGAGTTGGCGTTTGGACAGATTTTGGAGCAGTAGTTTCCACTCTCCACTGCACATTAGAATTGCCTGGGGAGCTTTTACAACTCCTAATGCCTGGACTGCATCCACTTACCTTAGAATCCAGGGGAGAATGGGGGGCCCACCCACTATTTTTTAAAGTTCATTCTAATGTACAGCCAAGGTTGAGAACCACCACTAGAGAAAGGGGTGAACGTCCACAGAGCCTTTATCCTGAGTGTTATGCAGACTCTGTTTAGGCTCTTCACGCTGTTTTAAGACTTTGGGTGAGATTTTTCAGGCTTAGGAGCGCAATTACTATTTACAGCTGAACTTGAGAGTATAGAAAAGATTTTCATTAAAAATAAATGTACTCTAATTGCCTTTAAGAAGCCTTCTTTCAAAATCTCCTATTAAAATCTTAATATTAACCTTTATGTATTCATTGACTTAAATCACCAGAACTACTAGCTTCTTTATACATCCCTTCTATGACGTTTATACCTTTTTAGGACTTTTAAAAGGTAATTTATCGTAAAACATCTTATCTGTTATGTAACATTGGACAGCAAGAGCTTAGGAATTCCTCAAATGGATTCTTAATTTGGAATATTAGAAGTGGTGCCATTGCTTTAAGTCAGTCAGCATAAAAACATCATACTATTCATGACTATTATCACAGAGTCAGTGTTTTCCTATTTTTGTAAAGTTTTGTTCCTGTGACATCGAGAAGCTATGTGTTAGGAAATTTGTGGGGACAAAGCCTTACCTTACTATTTCATAATGAAAATATTTAATTACAAATCATCCAGTATTTTTGACCTTCAGCTGCGTTTGCCAGCCAGTCAAGCACTTGAACATCTTGGGATTTCCGTGTCAGAACTGGAGACCAGGGCAACCATCCCATTTCTTTCACTGTCCTCAGGTCAGACCAAAGGAAACAGAACTACCCTCGTGTTCTTAGTTGGCCATGGAGAACTGTCAGAATGGGATGAACCAGTGATCCTGAAATACCGATTATCTCTAGAAGTTCTTTTGTCGAATATGTCCCTGAGTTACACACGATATTTTAAAAGCTGTCATGGTTTTCCTAAGAACAGCTATCCATTTGTTAATATCTCACATTGGTCAGTCCTCAACTAAGAATCAGAAACATTATGCTTGTTTACTTTTTAAAGTATGTAGAATACAGTCATGTAAATGGAGGTTTATGCTTTGTCATACCAGAATAGAAAATTTAAGGTGAAACCAGGTATTACTTTTTGGCCCCATTGTTTTGGTAGGACCAGATGGATCATACTTCTTCAGATCATCATCCAAACAAAAAAAGAAAGGTAGCAGATACGGAATTCTGTAGTGTGTCTGTTTTTATTAAGTAACTTTAATGCTGCAAAAACAAAAATAGAATATATCAGAAGAATATCAGAGTGATGTACTATAAGGCATATTTATATTTTCATCTAAGCCTTAAGATAAACACAAACAAAGAGATTATAACTTTCATATGTATTGTGAAACAGGAAATGATCAAAGTGTAAAAAAATTATTTGTGTTAACATTATGAAATCTGTGTATGCGCCTTGTATTTTTGTACTTGCTTTGCTTTTATGTTAAGCAGAACTTTTCAACTTTTATTTTTGTAGGAAGATCTAAAAGTTTCTGTAATACTTGAAAGAAATAGGTTTATATTTGGAGGAAAAAATGGTTATTAGGAAAGTTAAGGGGTGTGAGAGAGAGAGAGACAGAGTTTCAGTCCTGGAGGGGTCTTGAAGTTTTATCTTATTAACCGTTGTATTTTACAATAAGGGTGCCGAGACCCAGAGTTTCCCCAAATTCAGTCTCCTGCTGAGTGACAGAGCCAAAGCTAGAATCTGAACTCTTTTGATTTCCACTTAAGAGTTCTTCCCCACAGCATTCTGCTTTAGAGAAAGACAGAGCAGCTCCGAATTTAATCAACTTGCTTGGTTAGAAACTAACAAATACAAAATAGTGCCTCCACACATTTTATATTTTATTTTGGTTTTGCAGCATTTTACAAAAGAAAAATAAAGGTTTTTTGTTTTTTTTTTTTCTCTTTAAATAGTTTGGTGCAGTAACTTTCTACCTAACTTTCTTACTTTTTTCTAACAGCTTCTGTCTACAATTCTGAGTGTCACATTTATGTGTTCTGTAGATGTGTGAAAATTGTTAAAGTTTAATGGTAGTGAGTATGAACTGACTTATGCTTTGAAGCTCCTCTTAGACTCTCTGTAGTGTGGCTGTTGTGAAAGAAGATGCTCTTCGCAGTGTGTATTATTTTAACGATGTAGTCTGACTCATACAGTACAGTATGTGTGACAGTATTTGCAACCCCGTTTTGTTCTCAGTACATTAAAAGATGAAACTTACAAACCACTTTTTATCTTTTTTTGCCAAACAGGAGGTCCTGATGAATAAAATCTTTAGACAAGATAACTTTTTTCTTACAACATTAATAACAACATTAATAATCTTGTTAACCTCTGAGATTCTGAAAATTTATGTGCGGTCAAATTGTTCTTACTTATCATTTAAGCCTTCTCATGGCTTTCTCATTTAATGTGAAGAGTGAGTATTTTCAGATACACCACACAACGGTGACATGTCATTCTACTGTACTTACATATGAGATAGACTAGTTTTAAAGATGGCCATGAGACACTGACATCTGAACTTCAGCCTATTAGTGGGTAAATAATGGCTTTTCAAACTTCTTTTTTCAGAACAAAGGAAGAATTATGCACGGGACAGTGTCAGCAGTGTGTCAGATATATCCCAGTACCGTGTTGAAGTAAGATGCTTTAATGTTTGCTAAAATTTAGGATGAAGCTGGAGGGACATAAAAATTGGTTGTAAAACAGAATTCTGTTTTCTTCCACCTCTATGATGTTGTAAATTGTGTTGAACTTTTTCTTTTAGATTTCTATAAAACAGATGTTGAATATGAAAGTATCTTGTTAATCTGTTTTTTTATAGAGAATACATTAAAATGAAAACTACTCATTTATCATTGTCAGCCTTATTTTGGTTGAAAAGAGGACAAAGGTTTCTATTTTGTATTATGGAGTCTTCTTGAACTAAGCCTTGACAGTTTCAGTGAATGGTTTAGTTTTACTTTTAGTTTTGTCTAAATTCATTACTAGTTTTTTTCAGTTTTTCCTCTACTGCTATATTTTAAGATACTTGCTCTTAATTGGAATCTATTTAGGTGACCTTTGCTTGTAAAACAAATATTTAAACAGTGAGTAATTTTTAAATTGTTCTTATCATCAGTTTCCTACCTCCTCAAGCATGCTTAATTGAATTTAAATAGCTTTCTTTCAGTAGAGTGAGAAGTTTGACGGCTGTCACAGACTAGAGTTCCCTGTTGGTGCTCTCAGTTACCAGTGTTGTAGTTTTAAGGTGTCACATAGATTGCCTTCCATTGTTCAGCATTTAAATAACCAAAATGGAGGGCGGCATTGATTTTAAGAGAATGTTACTTAAGCCGTTTGGAATTTGTTTTCACGTCATGTTTATGTAGCTCAACATGGCTCAGTATTAGACAGATACAGGCATTTTACAAATCAAGGCATCATTTCTTCCCTTCAACAAAATCCTATTTGACTTTATCATCTCAGAAAGGTAACCAGGAATTACAGAGTACTTGCTATCTGTCCCTCCCCTCTCTGCTAGACTTCAGTGATGTTAACTTTGCTTTTTTTTTTTTTTGAAACGTGTGTCCTAAGGGATCATGTGTGTTACAAATATTTTTTCTTTTTTCCATCATAAGCACTTGACTACCTTTATTCTGGATCGGAAAGATGCTATGATAACTGTTGACGATGGAATAAGGAAGCTGAAACTGCTTGACGCCAAGGGCAAAGTATGGACTCAAGATATGATCCTTCAGGTGGATGAAAGAGCAGTGAGCCTGATCGATTTAGAATCAAAGGCAAGTCTGAAAAATTTATACTTTTATTTTCAAGAAAGTTCCGTAATTATTTATGTTTATAATTAGGTCAAGTTGTTTGAAAATGGGTGAAAATTTGATGAAGTAAAATATCTTTGTCAGTGATTTTTGAAGAAAAAAATACCATATACTTTATGCATGCAAAATCATGTTTTTAAACTAGAGATGGATACAGTTTTTTTTTTAAACTAGATGTGATAAGATGGAAGAAGTGAAAAAAAAATACGTAATTCTAAAATAAGGTCCCAGTGAGGTACTATTTGTTATGATATATATTAATTACAGGCGAGGCCAAATCATATCCCAGTGATATTGTCTGAATCCCGATGAATAAATGGGGATGAAGGGGTTTGTGTGTATGGCCATTAACTTTCCACCAGGCCAACATGGGGCACCTTTCTTTCACACAGTCCCTGGCAGGTAAGAGGCTGAAGCTCTTAAAAGAGGACTTTTCTGAGCCCCATCATTTAATAAGCGTTTGAGTTGCTAAGATAAAGAAAACGACTGTTGTAATCATTTGAAAGAAGTGTCCTGGGAGGAGTCAGGGTAACATTTGCCCTTTCTTTCATCTCACTCATTGTGCACCGTGAGAGACTAGCAACCGAGAGCTTCTCTAATCCTCATAGTTTCAAGTAATTATAGAGAAGGGATATTATGTAATTTACTTCTGCAAAGAAAGAAAATTCATTATCTCTCTGGTATGGCTCAGAAATTACATTCTATCTTAATAGAACCTACATTTTTTTTTTTGTTTCACCTTTCCTGGGATCCAGGGAATCAGGATTGAGAATAAATTTATGGTGTGATGTCTATGTATCTGTGCTGTCTATAATAAAAATTGGTTTTTTTTTATGTTCCAGTTACCAGAGGTGTTGTGGTTTGTTTACTTAAAATGAAAACAGTTTCCTCCATCAGTTACATCATGACACCACTCACTATTTGTGTAAGGCCATTAGTGTCAGGATAAGCACTTAAATATATCTCATTAAATAAAGAATTCTTTATTATTATGAACAGAAGTTTCATTTGTTTAAGAAGTAATTATTTAATCTGCCAGTATCTTATTTGCATGCCTGTAGGTTAGAGAGTGTTCACTTTTACACTACCAAATATCTTAATCATTTTGGCAAATTCTTCTGACTCTGCTGTTTGGCATTTGGGGCTGGAAAAATTTATATTTTTTCACCTGAGAGATTTACTGAAATAAAAAGTGTCCAGATGATGTAATATTCTTTGCCTAACATTTGTGATCACTGAAGGTAGAAACTAAGAGAGTGACTGTACAGTGTTCAAGTGAAACAAAAAATCCTGACACTACATAGCCACAGGGGAAAGAATCCCAGTGAGATGGTGAATCTTTTTGGAAAGAGGCCTCAGGTTGCCTCTTTTGCTCCTAAAGGCATCATCCCTACCCTGTGACCTAAAGCAATCAGTCATGCTAAGTTCGGTGTTTCTTCTGTGTATTACGAACAGAACCACATTCCTTTGTTAAATATCCCCGTTTTTGCTGCTGTTTCTCCCACCCGCCGTCTAGCCCAGCCTTGTGTCTTTACTGCCTCCCTCCATATTTCCAGCTTTGACTCCTATTCATTGTCAGCGTGATTTGCCTGCGTCAAAATTATCTGTACGATGCCCAGAGCTCTTTGTGGGGTAGATTTTATGCATACGATGAAACATGAGGCACGTTGTGTTTTTACTTTATAGAATGAACTGGAGAATTTTCCTTTAAGCACAATCCAGCACTGCCAAGCTGTGATGCACTCCTGTAGCTATGATTCAATTCTTGCCCTGGTGTGCAAAGAGCCAACTCAGAGCAAGCCAGATCTTCATCTTTTCCAGTGTGATGAGATTAAGGTAAAAGAGCGGTGGCTTTTCTTTCCCTTGAAGCAGATGTTCTGGCAACTTTTGATTATTTGCTACAATCCTATGACTGATAGGTCCTAGATTTTTCGTTTCTTAGGATTTTGAAAGGAGAACAAACACCTCAGTATCTTCCTTGAGGTTTCCAGTCTTAGTAAATAAAGAGGAGATTGAGTGATATTTAAAATATCAGATGCCTTCTGTTTATAAAAAAAAAAAATGGGTGGAGATAATGTATTAAATTCTTCACTAAGGGACCTGGACTTATAACTAAAGATGGATTCCCCAAAAATTATGCTTCCCAGATAATAAATAATCATGCCATCCTACTTTGTTCTGCACTAATCACATAGCATGGATTTTTGCAATGGAGCACTTAGACATTTTCCATGATATCGATTTAAGGTTCACCGTTTAATTATGTGACTTGAATAATTGCTCAAGATATGTAAGCCCCAAGTGATAGTGTGAAAATCGTTGAGCATAGTTAACAGTAGTAATATGCCATGTCCTGAAGATTTGTATTTCAAAGCACACTGTAATTTTCAAATGATTATAATTTTGTGATGCTTTATTGGACATTAGAGTTTATCTTCAACCTTCAATCTCTATTTGATGAGTTGCCTTCTCTAGAAGGGAAATCGTTTTTGGTTGAGTTGATTGGTGCTTTGACAAAGCAGTGATTTATCACTGTGATTGTGTATTACAAAATATACAGGTAGTTTTTATCTTATAAAGACATGCTGAGAGATTAGCATGAAGTATCGCTTGATCTTTTCTTTATTTCTTTGACATTAAGGTATGATAGATGAATTAAGGTTGACTGTAAATTGTGTATTTTATCATTTTCTTTTTCTTTCAATTTATGTCATAAATGACTTTCTAAAAATCTTGTTTGAAGAGAACTGTAGCATTAGGTAATTTGTATATGTAATGTTCAGCAGACTCCTATGTAGTGCTTTTTGAAAGTCATAAGGTGTAGTAAGAATTTTTCAAGGTTAGATTTATTAAATCAATAAGTATTAACGTGAATATTTTGCTCTAAAAATATAGTGGAGTTTAATTCAAACATTTTAAAAACAGAAGACTATGCTAAAAGACATTTTAAATCTGGTGTTTGCCTCAGTGCTCTAAAATCCCTCCCTGGAAACTGTTATTGTGCTGAGTGAAGTTTCTGGATTTCAGTTTTGAGAATAAAGGGCTTGCTTTATTTGATAGGACATGATGATACTGATGGGTCCAAACAGACTTACTGAATGCAATTTTGTCCTAATTAAAAGCTCAAGTACCGCATTGGTGCCAATTTCCACATAGGAGATGGATTTTTTTTCCTTGCCCCATGAAAAATATAAATGCAATGAAATAACATGGTTGCTTTTATTTGAGTCACCTTGCAGCATCATTTTTGAGTTTTAAAGTTTCTTTATCCTGGAACTTTATACAGTATCTCTGCCTACCTCTATAGTAAATTTTATCTTAGAAATATGATCACCAGCCCCCCATTGGAAATTCAGAGTTTCTAGGCCTCTCCAGTTTACTTTTCCCACGTCATAGGAAAACCTTGATGTGATGTTTGTAACGTCTTCCTGAAACTGGGGTGTTCTTATGGGAGTGAAGCTGGGCTGGGAAGCACTAGCACTCTTGTTTAACTAGCAAAGTAACCTTGGCCAAGTCATCATCCGAGTATTCCTGTTTCATTTATTATCAGACAAGAAGAACAGATTAGATGATCTGAGGTATCCTTTCATTTCTAAAATTTTATAATTACCTGTACTTTTGGTAAAAGAGTGGGGGTGTGTATATATTTATTTTTTTTTTGATAAAAACATACATAATTACAGAGATCAAGCAGGCACAAAAATAGAAGATGAACACACCCCAGCAAGAATCTAATATACAGTAATAATCCCTGGCTAGAAATGAACTTCAGAACCGAACAAAATAAACTTCTTAGCTGCTAATCTCGCATTGTTTCCCAGGAAAACCAAATCAGATGTTCAAATGTTCTTGTTGGAAAAGTATCGAAAAAGTTAACCATTTGGAGAAAGTTAATTTTTATTAACCTGAAATGACAAAATAAAGGGACTGTCAAAAAGTTTCAACAGCGTGTTGGGCTTCATCCAACTGAGGGTAGCGCTGCTGGAACTGAGGGATTGGTTTCCCTGGGTTAGTGGGCGCCCAGTGGATGGTGAGGATGTCAGGATGGGCACACACACTGCATGCATGTGCTGCTGAAGCCTTCGCTTCTCAGGCAGAGGTACTAACCCAGTTCCATTATTAGCATGTAATCATACTTTGAGCATATGCAAATCCTTTTCCTCTCTGCCTTTATGCAAGTGTCGAGTTTTTTTTTCCCTAAAGGAATCTGGATTAAATAATCTTGAAAAATGCCTTCAGTTTCCAATCCTGTTATTACAAAGTTCACCATTAAAAAACTTCAAGAGCTATCTTTTGAAAGCAGATAAAAAAAATACTCTTCTTTTGCATCAAGACATTTATTGATTTAACAGGAAACATAATCCCATTTTCTACATATCAAGACCAAAAAAAACTATAGCCTCCCTGGTAACTTGTCTTTCATTGCAGGCAAACCTGATTAGTGAAGACATTGAAAGTGCAATCAGTGACAGTAAAGGAGGGAAACAAAAGAGACGGCCTGAGGTCCTGAGGTAAAAGCATTCAAAGAAATTAAGGGGGAGTATTGGTTGGTTTTTAAGTCTTTTTTTTCTCTAAAAATTAAAAAAAATATTTTCAGTAAAGGTATATTATATTTTGCAGATTACAAACTGTCATCTCAACTCGTTTGCTCCCCCAAGTTTTTCAGCAAATGTGCGTGAACCTTTTCTCTCCCTGATTCTGGTCTTTCTCTGATATGGCTTCACCCACTTGTGTTGTCATAGAGACTCATGAACAATGAGTGACATTTTAAGGGCAGGTAGCCCAAGGGATACAAAGAGCTGTTAGGACTCCAGTTGGTTAACAGCCTTTGCAAATCATAGGCGATTCAGAAAAAAAAGTTAAACCTGGTGTTCTGTGCTTTTGTATTTTGTATACATTTATAAATATACATAACCTGGAATGGTTAGGAAATCTTGTTTTTCCACCCCATGACAAAGTTCTTCTTGAGGATGAAGAGCTAATACCATACCCTGGAGAGAACTGATGTGTTATAAAATAGGGATGGTTAAAAATTCAACGCGTTTTCATCTTTTTTTTTTTTTTTAGGATGATTTCCAAAGCAGACCCTGGTATACCGCCTCCACCCAGGGCTCCCGCCCCGGTGCCCCCTGGAACTGTGACCCAAGTGGATGTTAGAAGTCGGGTGGCAGCCTGGTCTGCGCTGGCAGCTGACCAAGGGGACTGTGAGTATTTCTAGGGGACTTGTGGAACATTTACTTTGGGTTGTGACATAGGTCTTGCTTTCAAATTCTGATGCTGACTTCTGAGCTGAAGCTTCAGGGTAGTTTGGAAGAAATAAATCTTAGGTAAAGGAAAGTGAAGCCCTGGACACTGTGAGATTATTGTCTCTGAGAATTCAGACCAGTCATTTAATAAATACGGTGTTAGGAGCCGAGTCTCTTCTTTTTAAAGTGGTCAAAGAGAGGAAGTTTGACTCAACTAACAATTAAAAGGGTGGTAATAGAATATACACCAAACAAGAGACTGTCCATTTTTTTTTGAAGATAATACTTCAAGTTCTTTCCATTATTATTATCCTCCCACTCTGCTCTTTTGGACAAATCATTTGTGGTGACATGGACAGGATGTCAGGACAATACAGGGCAGCAGAAAAGGAGTAAAATGCATTCACCCTCAGGTAAACTTGTCCAGTGGACCATCATCTTACTTCAGCATTCTTCTTTAAAAGCAAATCATAACATAGAACATAGTGTAACCTTTGATATGTCAGAATGTTTTCCTAAGTCTGAAACTTTTATAACTGGAAAAATGCCTTAAAATTTGCCCGGTCCAATCTCTTCATTTTAAGGGTGAATAAATCATGATCCAGCGAGTTAGAATTTGATGGTGGCCAGAGCCTCACTCTTTTGTCTCCTAGTTCAAAGAGACTTCTTAAAATCACTTACCCTTTATCTAATAATTCATGAGGGTATCTAACAGTGTAGAACTTGATGGCCAGAATGAGTGATACTAGACTGTACTTGTGAGTCTGGTGAGTCAGAATTTGGGCTCTGGAGCAAGACCGGACCTGTGCGACCGTGGGAAGTTCTTTCTCTGTGCTTCAGCCTCACCTGCAGGATGGGGATAATAATTCATATGTCGCTGTGAATCTGAAAGCAAATCATGTCTGTAACAGTACCCCTAACAGTATAGTAGACATCCATTTTTGTCCAATTGGGTCCATTTTATTTCATCAGTTGCTTTACAGTTTATTTAGATTCCTTGTGTCCTTGAAGTTATTTTCAGAAGTTAACGCGTAAGTCCAGCTGTCACACAGATGGAAGAAAGAAATCTTTGAAGCGTCAGTTTTTCAAAAATAAAGTAACAGAATTATTACTTGCTTTAACTTTATAACAGTTTCTGTTTTTTAGGAATTATATGCATTCCCATTGATCCACTTTGTATTTAAAATTTTGTGTTTAAAAAACTGAATGGGAGTTTGTAGTGTTTTCTCCTTCTTGTGTACTTTCAGTATTTTTGCTGCTGTTACCATTTTGGTGGAGGAGATGTGGGTTTTATTTTGAGAAAGGTCAAAATGGTCTTCCTTGAAGTTGAGGAAGGATAAGAAATCTTAAGTTTATAGACATTATGAATAAACCCATAAAAACATCTGTAAAACCTAATATAATTTACAACAAAGAAAAAAATATATTCCCAAGAGTTTTTGATTCCCTTATTAGATTTGGTCTGAGATACTCTGTGCAGTCTCGTCTATTTAAATTGCAGTTAGATAAAGTTCTCAGAACTTCTAGTTTACTGCTGGCTCAAACAGAACACGACCCTTAACATGAGAGATTCTCTCTGGATCCAGGCCAGTTTGTAGTTGGAAAGGTCTTCAAGAGGAGTACCTTTCTGGTCCCTCTGAAGGCTCCGGCTGACTCAGGCTGAACAATTTCTTTGGATCCTTGACATCGCTCCTCCCCAGACTTCCAGAAGTGATCTCTGTAGAATAGTGGCCATGGCAGTGGGGTTCCCAGCAGTGCCACAGACTATGAAAAACTCTGAGACATACCGCATCTCTCTCACTGTGCCCTCCAAATGATATTTTGGGACCTACTGAAGTTCCTAATGGCTGTATTTCAGCTTCAACTCACTGCTGTCTGCAGTGCATTATAACCAAGACAGCAGCTAACTGCCTGCAAAAGAGCAGCTAACTGGCAAGATTTCATACATAGAAATGTCACTAATTAAGTTTCATAAGACTCGGTAATTTCTTCTTCTTCTTCTTTTTTTTATTTATTTTTTTGACAGGTATTCCACTGACGGGTTAAGTTAGGCAGAGGGCAAGTGCAGCAATACAGGGAGTTCAGTATTTTTTTCAGTTCTCTGTGTTGAACATCACGGGTCATGAGGATGCGTCATGAGTTGCATTTCCATCAGTGATGATACAGTTCTCCTGTTCCGTCCATTCATTTTTCTTTCATCTACAGTGCAGTCTGTGTGTTGAGTATCTGTGTTTAGTGGAAGTGTCAACTGACTGGTACCAGGAAGGAGGTCATGACAATGATCACAATGAACATCATGTCTGAGCCATCCGAGCTAACTTCACATCTTGAGACTGGTTTTTTAATTTGCAAATTCTTGTAGATATTTCTACTTTTATAGCATATGGCTTAAAATGATGACGGCTAAAATCCAACATTGTGGATTTTAAGCTTACTTACAACTAGAATTTTAGAAGCACTTGACGATGACAGCCCGAAAGCTTTACTGTTATCACGATGTTAGAAGGTATGAAAATTAGGAGCTTTGTTGCATTAGAACTTAGTTGGCCCCTTTTAAGAAGTAGGTGCTTAAATGTGGCTTAGTTTGTTTGTTTTTTTCCTAGCATAGGAATGAAAGGATACTGAATTTAGGGTAGTTCCAAGGCAGCTGACCTTGGGAAGAGAGACAATAGAAGGAAAATTACAGGGTAAATCGCAGCTCTGCCAGGAGTGGTGAGGATGCGTGTTAGAGGTGATGAACACAGTTTTGATTTTGCATCCAGTGGAGGTGTTTCCTTTCGCAAATAATGCCCTTTTCCAGCCAATTTTCATGTTTAATTATCTGTATCAGTATCACTTAAGCAGCAGGCTGAAAGACTTACGATTCCCTTTTCTCTAGTTGAGAAACAGAGGCAGTATTATGAGCAGGAAGAAACACCTGAGGTGATGGCCGCCCGAATTGACAGAGACGTGGTGAGTGAGCACGCTGTACGTCACTGGCTTGGTTGTTTGCAAAGAGGAAAGCATTTTAACAGGGAAAATGAGGTTAATTGAAATAAAGATGCTTTGTGGAAGCTCTGTTTTCTCTTTACAGCAGTGGTTATGCCCTTTGAATTATTTTTCTTAGCTATTTTTACCTTGATGCTCATATGTAGTTAGTAGACTGTGGCTGTTATTAACTGTTATTAACTGGCTTGCAAATGAATTTAAGCTGAATTAGCTTTGAGGGATTTTTCTTTACTCACAATTTGTCGTCCTTAATTGAAATATTGTTTTAATATGTCTTTCTGACGTTTATTTTAAAATATTTTATGATGCCTGAGAGATAAAAGTTATATGCCATTTTTAAAGGCAGATAAGTACATTTTAGTGCTTTGTATAGGATAAGGCTGTATTTATTTTTATTTCTCCATGGTAATTTCCTTGCAGAATGACACTGCCCTTTGACAGAATCATAAAATATGATGTCAGTGTAATTACTTTTTATAGTGTGCTCATGTTCTCAGCTTACTTGGAAACAAATACTAGAGAAATCTGAAGTTTGGAATTTAATTTTTACATCATAGTATTACTTGTTAATACTTAAAAGTTTATTTAATACTTAAAAGTTTATTTAATCTCAGTTTCTAATCTTTAATTGAAAGAATGTCAAGTTTCACACATAGAAAGGCAGCTAGGACTATAGTATGTATAATATGTGTGATAGGATATGATATAATATAATATGATATAATATAATACATAGTATAATCAAAGTTGATCCCATAATTTCTGAAAAGCACAATGCATTACTAATTCTGTTTCACCCTGTAGAAACTATTGTTAATGCCTATTATTTCAGATTATCTATGTGTTTATTAAGTTTTCACAACATTCTATATCCCTTTAATTCCGCAAAATAATACTGTCAGTGCTTTATTGGGACATTTATTAGAAAAACAGAAATGCTCAGTGCTGTTCTAAAAAACAGTTTCTTAGAATTCACCCCCACCCCAACTTTACGTGAGAGAACACCGTGAGGAAATTAGAGTAATTGAGAATAATTAATAATCTGGGTAGATATTGTGAATGCTTTATTTATGGTGTTGAGAAATGGAACAAAATTAAGCTAAACAAAAATGTAAACGTTGGACTTCAGCCACATGTGTATTTAATTCTATACTTTTTCTTAGAATTAGTGATAAACTTGAAATTTGCATGTGGGAAATGTTTCTTTTTCTTTTTTCTTCCTTCCTTCCTTCCTTCCTTTCTTTCTTTCTTTTTAACCTTCTGATTTTCCTTCACACTGTACAGCTCAGGAAAAAATAGTTGTTTTTTTTAAGGTTTTATATTTTATTCTGTAATTTCTAATTCCAGCAAATCTTAAACCACATTCTGGATGACATTGAATTTTTTATCACAAAACTCCAAAAAGCAGCTGAAGCATTTTCTGAGCTTTCCAAAAGGAAGAAAGCTAAGAAAGGTAAAAAGAAAGGACCAGGAGGTAAGTTGGATTTTTTTTTTTTTTTTACCTTCTAAAGACCATTCAGAATGTCAGTGCTAGGTTGAGTTTCTGCCTTTGTAAACTGTTCAACAAGATTCCACTGAGAGGGGACCAGGATCCCTTTTCTGGTTTTGAGACAGCACCAGAGATGCAGGCAGAGACTAAGATGCGCCTGGGGAAGAGTCCATTTGGAATCTCGGACATTTTACCTAAATTACAGATACTCTGAGATTCAGCAGTGACCATCTGTCTATAACTTTCATTAGTTGTTGTCAAATTAATGTCTGTTGAAGAAAGTCATAAAGCCATTCTTCCCATATTTGAATTTATTTTCTTGTAAATATAGACCCTTCTTATTTTATTAAATAAAAGGATTGACTTTTCTCATTAAAATAGTTTAAAATGTCAATGGATTTTAATTTTTTTTTAATTTTGGGGGCAGATAATTAGCTTTACTTATTTGTTTATTTAAATGGAGGTGCTGGGGATTGAACTCAGGACCTTGTGCAAGCTAAGCTATACCCTCCCCCTCTGGATTTTATTTTATTTTTTTTTTACAAAACTCCAAATAGTACATTCAGGTCACCTACGAGCAGATTTTAAATATGCTGTTGTTTAGCTATTTAAAATGGCCTCAAAAATAAAGATAAAATTTCATATATTTGGGTAAAATTATAATTATGGAACAAAATGATATTGATTGAAATATATAAAGGAATAATAAATAATATCCCTTTCATTACACATGACTTCCAGATCTTTCTCTAGCTCTGTCCACGTCATAAGCATATGACCTGTAGATCTGCCTTCTAGATGTGTGTATGTGGCTCCCCTCACCTCTGTATATTCTGAAATTAAGAATTACTGCTTTCTAATGTCTCAAACCCTTATTCCTCCTGTACTCTTTTCAAGGGGGATACTATCCTCGTGGTCACTCAGATTCAAAACCACAAATTTTTCTTCGATTCCATTCTCTAGCTTAGAGCCACCATTGATTTTATTTTTTCAATGTCTCATGTATCCAGTGTTTTTTCCCTTCTCATTTTCATAAACAGCAGCTGCTTCAAGCTGTCTCATTTTTTACCAAGCTTTCTTTGCAGTCTTCCAGCCTCTAGTCTTCTATTCAGTGAGGACTGTCTTTTTAAAGCTCTAAGGCGGCCACTTCATTCTTCTGCTGAATAAATAGCATGCTAATCCCATGTTCTGTGGATCTAAGTCCAACTCGTCACCCTGGCAGTCAAGGTCATTCACCACCTAACCTTGATCTACTTTTCCATGCTCACGTTTTTTTGCTTTTATGCAATTTCCCTTTTCCATACTTTTCCTTATGCAGTTTTTCTTATCAAACTGCCCTGGAACAGACTTTTCAAATCCCATCTTAAAAGCTGCTTTCCCCATGAAACATCTTTAAGTACATTTCCCCAATCTTCCAACCAGCTGTAGTCTCTTCGTATGGCCCTCAGTTGACACATCTCTGTTACTTCTCTGATTCCTATCTTCTATGAGGTTTTAAGGCCCTCACGAGCAAGGCTTGTAACTTACCCATTTTTTATAGTCTTCACAGTGATAAGCAGTGACTGGCACATAGAAGGGTCCAATATAACCTTATGGCCTTGATGACTAGTCTGGTAGTGCCTAAGGGTAGAGGCATCCGGTTCAAATGTTGGATCATCTTAATTTGTCACAGTCAGACTATGAGATGTGGTGGAGTAACTAGGTATCATGGCATCTGACGTGGTCATCAAACTTTACAAAGATAAATGTGGTTTTTAATTCTTTTCCATTTAATTGGAACTTTGCTCTCATCTACCCCACCTCCCATTTCTTTCTTCAGAGGGTGTTTTAACGCTGAGGGCAAAACCTCCACCTCCTGATGCATTTATTGACTGTTTCCAAAAGTTTAAACATGGATTTAATCTTCTGGTAAGTGAAATTTATTTATATATAGTTAAAAGAAACAATTGGAAGAGGTCAAAGTCTAGCCAGGATGTGCCTGATTAAATTAAGAGATAAAATTGTTTTTGTGCATCTGTATGTGTGTGTTTTGAGTTACCTTGAATTAGAACAACAGATTGTAAAACCTGTATATCTAAGAGACTTGATCAAAAGAGAATGACTCTGAGTTTTTAAAACTAAATTCTCCTAATCTAACTCACGCATGCTCATTAAGACACTGAAAGTGAAACTGATAGAAAAAAAACTCTGCCTCTCAGTCTACATCATACCTTTTCGAATGTCTGTCTTTTGCTCAGTTACATCATGGTGACGTTTCTCTGTTTTCTTAACGTTACAGGCCAAATTGAAGCATCACATCCAGAATCCTAGTGCTGCAGATTTGGTGCATTTTTTATTCACTCCACTAAATATGGTAAGATTTTTTGTTAATTTAAGAAATTGATCATTTTTAGTATTTTTTCAATCCCAAGTGTCTGTCTAGATTCTCTAGACAGTTTTTCCTCATTGCTTTGCATGGGTCCTATTTCTCTTGCCATTTATATGAACCCTGAGGATGTGAAATTCAAGAATTTAAAAGAACCTTAGAAATCATCTAATTCAAACACCTTATTTTATAGCTGAGGAAACTGATGTCTCTGATAGAGCTAAGGAAATGAAAAGAAATTGAAGTTTATTGGATACTAGCGTCTTAGTAGATACTAATATATAGTGTAAATGACTTGAACCACATAGAAAATTTTCTCCTCACAAGACAGGCTGGGCACGAGGACTCCAGTGTCGGGTGGGTGGCTTTGTTACCTGAGTTATCCGGAGATCCAGATTTCTTTCACTGAGGTGTTCCTCCATCTCCTGAGCTATCTCTGATTCAGTAACTTACTCATTCCTTTATTTAGTCAACAGGTATTAACTGAGAGCCTGCTACATGCTTGATATTATTAGTAGCTCCCAGGAACAGACACATAAATTCTTTACCCCTCAGAACTTATGATATAGGATAGGGGGGCAGCCCATAATCTAAATAAATGTATTAATAATGCAGTCCACCAAAAATACATGCTATGTGGGAAAAAACAGAGCAGGGATGGAGAACAGGGAGTGTTCCGTGTGTGTGTGCATGTGTGCGTGTGTGTGTTGTGGAGTATTACACTTTTGAGTAGGGCTGGTTAAGGGAAATGAGGAGGTATCATTTGAGCAAATGAAGTGAGGAATGAGTACCGTGGATTTCTGAAGGAAGAGAATTCCGACGGAGAACAACAAACGTAGATGCTCTGAGATGGTAACATGCAGACCATGTTCTTGGAGTAAACAGGTATCATGACTCGAATAGAATGAAGGGGGAGTTCTCATCTAGAGGGAGAAGGGGTCAGCCAGTAACAGGAGGACATACCTTGTTGGTCCTTACAGGTGACTGTGAAACCTTTGACACTTTTGGAGGGTTTTCAGCAGAAAAGGATTGCTCTGGCTGGAATGTTTAGAAATTTGAGAGAAGGAGGGACTGAGGTAGCTATTGAGATAATCCAGGTGAGAGATGATAGTGTTTTGACCAGGTAACACTGGAGGTGATGAGAAGTCTGATTCTGGTTATTAAATATAGAAGCAACAAGATTTGCTGGTAGATTGGAAGTGTTGTGTAAGTGCCCAGGGTATCTCCTGAGGTTTTGGCTTAAGACTAGAAGGGAAGATGGAAAGACTTTTTCTAGATTTTCAGTATCCAAGTATGCTCTTCCCTTATATGTTTAATAAAATAGGTACAGTAATGTACTTTCCTTCCCATTTTATATTTCTTATATTTGCAAACAATGTAATAGTGATTTTTTTTTCGAAGCTGACATGTGCCACCATGGTGTCCTACAGGACAGTTGGGAGAATTCACTGAAATAATATCTGTGTGCACGAAGAAACGTGCTGGGGTTTGGGGAAAGCATGGCAACAGAGAGCAGGTGGAGCAGTCGTTGGCCTTACACACACACAGATCCCGAAAGAGACTGGGCTACATGTCAGCCTTCTCGACAATTCCACAGGACCACAAATGTGATAGGTCATTCCTCTTTTCGTGGGGAGGACAAGTAAGAGGAACAGAGAAAAGGCAGAACCTCTTTCTTTTAAATACTTCCGGGAGGACGGAGTTTCCTATTTTAGGGGCTAAGGCCGGGATGTGTGGAGTGGTTCGGAATGGTTCATCCTGTCAAATGAACAAATGCTTGCTTTATAGAATAGCAGTAACAGTAAAGATCATTGTTAGTAGTGTGTGATCGTGCTGTGTGTTATTTCTGTGATTTTTTAAAAAGAGTGAGAATGGTAACTATGAAGCAGATAAATTTCATTAACTTGATTTAGAGCGTATAGAGGACCATGGTCGTTGTCTACAATCTTTATAAAAAATGGGTCAAATTCAAGCATTTCTCATAGATCTTTGCTTGAACATCAGAAAAATGGAAAGAAAAAAAAAAAACCTCTAGTAACCAAAGGGAATAAATCTTATCCTTCTTTCCCCAACAGTAACTAGACAAGACCTGAATATAAAATGAATATTGCTTTACAAACATAGGAGGGTAACACCAGCATGAATGTCAAAACTGGGCGATGAGAGATTAGAAGATGAAAGTCCGAGGCCACATCAATAATTTATGAATGCTTCCATATGTCATTGCTATAAATAGAGCATCCGATTTCTACTTGTTATTGTTGAATACTCCTCGCTATATAAGCTCTTTTAAAATTAGATCAAGGCCATCCATATGCAAAGAAACCAAGACTAGCTCATTAACAAATCCTGTATTCTCTAACGCATTTGATGCTATCTTAGTTTGAGTGTTAGGAGGTATTGCTTATAAAGCAGTTTTTGCTACCTCCTCTCGTTCTTTCATATTCTTTGGCAGATCATAAGTAGATATCTAGACATAACGCAGAGCAGAACTATAAAAAGAGGGGACTGGTGTCTCTAACATACAAAAATTAGTCTTTGTGATCAGGCTCTGTATCTGAAAGCAGTAATCCAATTTATATTTTCTTTTTTCCCACTGTTTTATATCTCTTTACTCCCTTTTCCCTCTTGGTCATTCCTACCTATTTTTTAGAAGAACTTATAGGGCTTGAAAGTGAAGAAAAAAAATCACTGTGCCAGGCAGTCAGGGTAGGTTCTGTTCTCAGGAAAGAGTCTGCCCACCTCCCTTATCCTTCATCTTTCCTTTCATGGATCCTCATTCTTTCGTCTAACACTGTGTCTTCTGCAATTCAAACTCCAGGTTTTGGTCCAAGTCCTCAAGGGAGGAGAACTGAAAAATAAGGCTCACATTACAGCAGAATGTGTAACTGATACGCACGCTTGGGGACCCCAAGGTGCATCAGAGGTACACTGTGTGGTTAAGAAGGGCTTCTCAGAAGAGGTGGTACCCAAGTGGAGTTCTGAAATGATGAGCAAGGGCCTTCTGAGGACTCAGAAATACCCAAGTGCAAAGGCACAGAGGCATAAGACAGTCTAGCAGGCTCAGAACACCTAGATGACTGAAGAAATTGACTCTTGATCTAGAGCCATTGGAAAAAAAGTCCCTTTATTCTTGTGCCATATCTCTGGGAAGGTGAGATTTTTTTACAAAAGGGCTCTGGTTTCTGCTCTAGGAGATTACCATTCTTCAGTCAGGAAACAGCCCCTGAGAAGTAAATTGGAGCAGGTTGCAAACATCCACTTATCATCATTTTGTTTATCAGAGAATTGCACCTGTTTGTTTTTGCTAATCATTAAATTATTCATTTTAAATCAGGGCAATCGCCTAGAATTAAATTCTGGGAAGAAATACCACAGATTCAGAGGACCAGTTCTGTCCTTTCATCTTTCTCTCTGGATTCCTTCTTTTTTTTTTTAATTTTTAAACTGAAGTTTAGTTGATTTACGATGTGGTATTAGTTTCAGGTGTATAGCAAAGTGGTTCAGTTACACATACATATATGTGTGCATATATATTCTTTTTTCAGATTCTTTTCCCTTATAGGTTATTACAAGGTATTGAATATAGTTCCCTGGTCCTATTTTGTACGTAGCAGTATAGATCTGTTAATCCCAAACTCCTAGTTTATCCCTCCCCCTCTTCGCAGGTCCCTTTATATTTGTACATCTTTGTAGGCAGAGTCGTAGACTGTTTAACTTGAGCCTTGTTTGTTCCTAAAGTATTCATTTCTAGAACCATATTTTTCACATTTGGCATAATAGATTTTTCCATAGAGATACATATATTTTTTTTTTAAAAAGGCAGCTCTAGTTAAACTACCTGACTTAGAATTCTCTGAATAGACATTAGCATTTTCCAGGGAAAGTACGGTCACGTGCAGCCAATAGACGGCTCCTGCGAAAGTTGTTAAACTCTATTAGCTTTCCGTTTTAGATTATTAGGCATCGCTGGGCTGGACGACTTGGTCTGGCCAGCTGTTTGTTTTACGTTCAGCAGTGGTGCTCACTTCAGCATCACGTACACTACATTCGGTGGTGCATTGCCCAATTTCAGGATTTAATTTGAGTATCTAAAAACTGTGCTTGTTTTTGTCATGGGTTTTTTTTTTTTATCTACACATTTTGAAAATATACAAATAGTCACCATCTTCTTGCTAAGAAAATGGTGTGTTGCCATTTTAGGTGGTGCAGGCAACAGGAGGTCCTGAGCTAGCCAGTTCAGTGCTCAGCCCCCTGCTGACCAAGGACACGATTGATTTCTTAAGTTACACCGTCAATGCTGATGAACGGCAGCTGTGGATGTCACTGGGCGAGTCTTGGATGAAAGCCAGGTAAATGTCTATGAGTTCAGCATTTCATACATAATACTATAAGTCTTGTTCTTTGTTTAGTACATGGATCTAGCGAGATACTTATTTAACCTCCTGTATATGAAGGAGTGGATGTTGAAGATGAAAAAGCCTAACCCTTAAAAAGCCAGAGGTCTAGTGGAGAAGACAGAAGTGTGCAGCGGAAGGCATGGTAGTACCAAGGAGTGACTCATAGACAAACTGCTGTCACTTGGCAAGAAGGAGCCATTAGGAAGAGGATGTAGAGGGGAGGCCATTTGGCTTTCAAAGAAGAGCTGGCATTTAAAACCAACCGATAATAATAGTAGCAGGCATGTGTGTATAAACGCATACATATATTCATGTGTGCCTATGTGTATACGTAGAGGGTTTGCCAGACACTCTTCCATGCGCGTTACATGGGTCCCGTTATTATCTCTCTTTTTCAGATGAGGAGACTGAAGCAGAGAGAGGTTAAGCAATTTGTCCAAAGCTGTACAGCTTCTAAGTGGTAGAGCTGGGATTTCAACCCAGGCATTCTTCCCTCCAGTAGATGTTTATAACTGTTTTGCTCAGCTGCCTTTCAGCAGGATGAGTAGGGTTTCCACAAACACATAGCAGGGAAGGGGCCTTCCCAGTACAGAGAGAAGCACGAGTGAAAGCCTGAAGCAGGAGGTGGAGAGAATGGACTGTGAAGATGGGCTTAGCTGGAGTGTAGACTTTGGGTGGTGGGTGGTGGTGGAGATGGGGAGTGGAGGAACGGTGTTGGGCGAGGCGCACAGAGATGAGCAGGGCTGGGTCCTGAAGGCTCCTGCTGCCGGGCTGCGGAGCTGGAGCACGGATCTGTAGGCTGCAGAGAACCAGTAGCTTCGTGAAGAGAGGGTGACCCACCCACACCTGTGTTGTAGAAAGATCAGTCTCGCAGGTGAGTCTAGTAAGAACGTGGACAAACGTAGCTAGAGGCAAGAAGGCCATTTGGGATGACCATGCAATAGTAGACTTTCCTTATTTATCAGATTCTCTGGGACTGGAACCCTGGTACTGGGAATGGAAAGGAGGAGGGGTAACTTTAAGAACTGCATCTTGACAATAAGGTGACGGTGGAAAATAAATCATTAACGATTCCAGGGTTAAAGTTTGCTGAGCCATGCAAGTTATAAAAATATGTCTTATTTCATTATGTGCAATTAAATAATTTTTGCTTTCCTTATTTATCCAAATCTTTTATCTCTCTCACTACTTAAAGGAACTCATTCAGGATTGTCACTTAGAAGTTTGTCTTCCTAACGCTTTTAGGCTAGTCTAAAAGTAATGGACCAATTCATTTCCTTTCCCTTCTTTTCTTCTATTGAAACGCATATAAACCATTCCCACTTACAGCCTGGACCTTGGTAACTGCTTGTGTTGGAATGTGGTTTGCACATGGGATGGTTCACAGAGTAGAAGATTCTTTAAAAGCACTGCAGTTGTTGCTTTTATTGAAAATATTATCTAAATTTATTTATTTATATTTTGTATATATTAATATGACATACTGTTTGTATATCATACTGTGTAAAGACTGGTTAAATAGATTTTTAAAATCTATTAGATTTATGTAGGTTATGATTTTATGATAAATCTAGGTAGGGATCTTATAATTTTTCCCATCAAGCTCATTAAATTTATCAAATCTCGTAGCACTACAATGGTTCAGACTTTTTAATTTCTTTGTTTTGGGGTCCTAACTCAAAAATGAGAAAACTGGGGGTGGGGGTTAATAGCTCAGTAGCACATGCTTAACATGCATGAGGTCCTGGGTTCGACCCCCAGTACCTCCATTTAAAAAAATAGTGAAAACAAATCGGAAAATCAGTGACCCTTAGAAAAACTGTATCAAAAGGAAATCAAATTGTTAGCCCTTGACATGAGAAAATGGTGATTTCAGATCCTGGTTATTTAGAGTATTAGGAAATGGATATACCGATTTAAAAACTCATAAACATAGAAAAGAATCATGAAAGGACATCGTAATTTGAACGATGTCTCATCTCACCATAGAAACATAATCTGAAGGATGAAGTCATGTGTGGCAGATAAAACAACATATTTTAGCAGAATTTAATAATGTCTGTCCTAGTTATTTTCGTGGTTCACGAGTGATTTGGAGCTTATAGAAATGTCTCAAAGTTATTAAGTAATGAAAAGATCATGATAGTTTTAGAGATTAGTCCTAACTTGATTTTACTGATGAAAACGTAACTGATACATTTAATTTATAAAATGGGTAATCTGCTTCATGGTAGGGGACTTCACAACTTAAGAAAAAGAAGCCTTGAGAATATTGTCTGCTGTTTCTCTTTTGGAAAAAAAATACCCAATGTCAGGAGGTGTCGTGATGGTGGGAGGAGAGTGAAGGGAAAGATGAGACTCAGAAGCTACTTTAGGTACTTAGGGAATCTTATGTCCTCAGTACTTGCCCCACTTCTAGCTTCACAGTCCTCTCCCAAGTTCTCCAAAACCTGTATCCATGTTAAAAAGTTGAATTAATGGAGAACTAAGGCAACACGGTAAAAGCAGATCATGAGCAGGATTCAATCTTCCTTTCATTTTATCAGTATTAAATAAACACCAGCAGAAATACATTTACTTCCTTGTTTCAGGTGGAGGGAGGGCAGATTAGGTGTGAATTGTTTTTGTTATTTTGGGGTTTTTTGGCGGCTAGTCCTTAACTGAAGATAATTTTGAGTGTGGCGGTATTAATTTTATTATTTGTCTGTCTCAATGTCCATCTGCAGAGCAGAGTGGCCGAAAGACCAGTTCATCCCACCCTACGTCCCACGGTTCCGCAATGGTTGGGAGCCCCCGATGCTGAACTTTATGGGAGCACCAGTGGAGCCAGACCTTTACCACTTGGCTGAGTCCGGGGCGAACGTAGCAGAACATCATCGCAAGCAAGAAACAAAAAGATTACCACCAGAGGTAACGTGGTCACATCACCTTCTGTAGGACGTGCAGTCATCTGCATTCTCTTGTCATTCTCATTGTGAGTTCTCACTTCATTGATTGGAAGATTGTTCTCCAGTCAGTGACTAAGTGTCCTGGCTCCCTGAGTCACTCTCCCCTCCTCCATGGTGACAGTTGCTGTTTCCCTGTGAAGCCCAGCCCCAGCCCGTCTCACACCTCCAGCCTGCCAGCTCCCCTCCCTGCGCCTCCTGCCAGTGCTCTTGAGCCCTAGTCATCCTGTCTCTTTGACCTTGTACTTTCTCTCCTTGTCGGCAGATTGTCCTACTGCCTCGTTCTATTTTCCTCTCCCGTCGGGAGACCCTCAGGCCAGTTCCTTGAGTCCAGGTCCTCAGTCCTGTCCCATGCCTCTTTCCTAAATGCTGTTTCTTACTTTGTTTCTTTTGTTTTTTCTTTTTCCCTTGTTCTAAACCTCCAAATTCCTCTCAGCCTGGCTAGAAGGCGACAGCTTCTCCTGCATTCCAGTCTCAGGGTCAAATGATCGTTTGTAACACTATTACACCCTGCAGAGATCATAAAATGTACTGTATCTCTTACATCTATTTAGTCAACTTTGGAGTATAACCTATTAGGGGAGCAGAGTGAGGAATTGAAATCAAGTATGTTCTCTCTTCACTTTCCTTAAAAGTGGTTTTTCTTTGATTCTTCTTGTTCTGACAAAAAGGAAAATTAAACACTGAGCCAAATCGAGTAAGGAGGATCAGAACTCAAGGAGTTAGACAAGTGAGGGCTAGTTTGAAGAAGAAACAGAAAGAACAACCAGGTCCTCCGTGAAGTCCTGTTCATTTCCTTTGTTTACTCCCTTAGGTTGATGTTCTCAGATCACCCTGGTTATTTATAATGTGGCAAATACAATATCAAGGAATGAATCAGCAAACCAAAGTAAACCCTCTTTTTTAGGGAGAAACATTTATATAAATTAAATTTCTTAAAATCATTCCTTTGGACAAAAACCCATAGTGTTATAGAAGATTGGTCTATTTCTAGATAAAAATAAAGCAAATATCCTTCTGAAAAATAATTTTTCTCTACTGTAATTATTTTTCCCTCTAGCTGCATATAATGATAGAGGTGCCCTTCCCTCTAATTGAGTGATTAAGAAGATGACATCGCGGCTCTGGGCACTGGTTAGCAGACATATGTTCCTAGCTGTATTTTATAATTCAGACCTCATCACAGTGAATTTTCTTTCCCCATAAAGAGCAACTTTTCTAGAGGAAAAAGTGTAATCAAACATGAAATTATGATACACTTACTGTTGCTATAGTTACAGCTGAGTATTTTCAAATCATAGAAATTTCTTGCTTGCAGTCCTCATATCTTAAATAAGAAAATATATCCACTTTATAATGTATGCCTCAGAAATTCACTTTTGTGAGTTCTTCAGTTTGTGTATTTAAAGAGAAAGTAAAGTGTTCTGGCTTCCAGTGTAAAAGTTTGTCTACTCTCAGTGAATAGGTGACTTTAAAAGGAGAATTATTGAGAATTCTTCCTTGTAATGAGTTATCATTTTCCTGTCATAAACTAGTTTCCATTTTATGGCTTAAGCACTTATTCAGAGGTTTGAAAAAAACAAAATGCAAAGTGCCTGCTAGCAGTTCTAGGGGATTTTATGCCTTAAGACTTTGTTGGAAAAGAGGCCAAAGTCATGGTGATTTAAAATGCATAAAAGTGAAGTCCTCCCAGAAGAGAGTCTTTATTTTACTTTATCGCAACTACAATAAATGGACTCAGGACAAAACATGGGTGATTCAGACCCTGGTGGTTTTGTTTTGAACTGGAAGGCGCAAGTGACGAGGAGTAACAGATATGGAGGGCAGGACTCAGCTTCGAACGTCCCCTGAACCAGCAGCTGCCCCGAACGAGGTTGTGCCATCACCACAGTTAGTCATCTGTCATCGTCTGTCCCCTCCCTTCTGACATCCCCAGTCACTCCTGGGACCCGTGGTTTCATGCTGTCTGACCTGACTGTTACGTTCAGAGCTGGGCGGAACATGAACTCCTCCTCCTCTGTTAATAAAACACAGCCTAATCGTCTAATGCCTCTATGCTCTCCTGGGGAAATGATAAACAAGACATTTACTCTTTGTTTTACTTTTTATTTCCAGCTTCATGGAGGTATAATTGACAGATAAAAATGTAAGGTATTTAAAGTGTACATCGTAGGGATTTGATATACATATACGTTGTGAAAGGATCCCCCCTACCTAGCTGAGAAACACAGTCACACATCCATCAGCTCACATATTTTTCTATTGTTGTTGTTGAGAACATGTAAGTTCTACTTCTTCACAGTAGATAAAATTCTACAAATTGTAATTGTATGATGTTATCAACTATAGTCACCACATTTTATATTAGGTCCTCAGACCTTATTTATGCTCTTTTACCAACCTCTCCCTATTTCTCCCACCCCCAGACCCTGGCAGTCGCTTTTCTATTCTCTGTTTCTATGAGTTTGACTTTTTTTTTTTTTAACGTTCCACATATAAGTGATACTATGTGGTGTTTGTCTTACGCTGGCTGGCTTATTTCACTTAGCATAATCTCCTCAAGGTCCATCCATGTTGTCACAAATGACAGGATTTTCCTCTTTCTTATGGCTGAATAATATTCCATCATGTATTTGTACAGACCATATCTTTCTTATCCACTCATCCATTAATAGACACAGGTTGTTTCTGTATCTTGGCTATTGTGAATAATACTCCAGCATTGTCTCATTCTGGACTATTGACTGTCACGATCAATGTGTCTTTGTCTTTCTGTGTTTCCCTTATCAGTAAATCTGATAATCATGCTGCCATTTAAAAAAAAATAAAAAACATGCATTTAAAAAAATCAAAAACATACATTTAAAAAGATGAGAACAATGAGAGATGGCGATATAATTTTAATGTATAGAATTCAGATGATTTTCACGTGATAGTGTTTACTTTGCCGGAATGGTAGGAATGGTAAAGGTCCGTTTCTTAAATATAGAAAGCAAGGGTTAAGGGTTTTATTGTTACTATTTTAAAACCAGCTTTGTGTTAAACAAGCCGATAAGTCTGCCTAATACCAGGATCACCTATTACTGAAATTCCTGAGGAAAGTGTCTGTTGCCTTCATACCTGGTTATCTCCAGAATTAAGACTTAGTCTTTGCACTAATTACTTTTCTTATTATAAGTAGGTCTTTGACAAAAATGTATCATCCCCATTTCATAATTTATTAACATTTATTGGTCAATCACTTGAAAATGGAACAGTTTCAGTATGGTGGAGGGTTCTTGTGGAATATGGACATCGGTGCTCATTCAAAGAGTGCTGGTGATGCTTACATCTTCCCTCCTTGGTCTTGCAGCACTCCAGTGTATCAGAGTATCCTCCGGCTGATGGGTACGCACCATTCAATAACATTTACGGAAGAGGGCCTCACCTGGACCAAGGGGAAGCGGCTGTTGCTTTCAAGCCAACTCCTAATCGCCATGTAGACAGGTAACGTCCTGTGGGCCCCGTTTGGAGGCTGTGGACTCTGGTTTAGTGCAGTCAGAGGTGCCAGTGTCTGTGCTGTTCGCTACTTCTTTAAACTTTCCATCTGTTAATTGTTTGATAAAGTTTCGCTCGTTCCTTTATAGAACTGGCTTTGATGAACACATTTCCAGTCTATAGTTCTATCTGGATGACCTCTAGTCAGTTATTCTAACTTAGCGCAAATGCCATCAGATGACTTCCCCTTTTTTAAAAGATGCTTCTGACAAAATCTGTGAATTAATTGTTTTGACACTCTCCACTAATTTGTACCAGATGTTCTCTAAGGATCTTTCCAGCTCTGTAACTTTTCAGGGAAATAGTTTGCATCTTTGTCTTCCCCAATAAAAGCAAACAAGCCTTCCTTTAGAATAGAAGTATTTAAACTAAATATAGACTGAATATTTAAACAGAATCAGTGCCGTATTTGCCATTTCATCTTATTTTATTTTATTTTCACTTTCTAGTTTTACATTTCGCTTATAATCCCATATTTTCTCTCTTAGAAAATTCAATGTAGGTGAAAATGGAGAATTGAAATGAGGAAGAAATAAAGGAATTAAAAGAGGTTCACTTTTTTAATCTTGTTTCCAATGTAAACTGCATGTGAGGCTTACAAAGGCTTGCAGCCTACATACATAAGAGAAAGAATGTAGTTCCCTATGCTACACAGTATGAACTCGTTTATCTATTTTATAGACATTAGTATCTGCAAATCTCAAACTCCCAATTTATCCCTTCCTAACCCTTTACCCCCCTCCCCTCAGTAACCATAGTTTGTTTTCTGTGTCTGTGAGTCAGTTTCTGTTTTGTAAATAAGTTCATTTGTCAATATCTTGTAGTAACTTATGTTGAAAAAGAATATGGAAACGAATATATATATGGTCATGTATGACTGAAGCATTGTGCTGTGCACCAGAAATTGACACAACATTGTAAACTGACTATACTCTCTATATATAATATACAAATGTAAAAAAAAATAATAAAAAAGAGGGAGAGAAAGGAAAGAAAGTGAGATATTGGTAGCAAGGTGTTGGGAGCACGATCATTCAGGTGAAGTGGTGCAGGGAGCTTGTTCTGGTACTTTCCTAACTCAAAGCCTCTCTTACTTATGAGTGTCGCATGCCCTTTGTATCTTTTCCGTCTGTTCCCTTCTTCATAGAGTCTAAAGAAGGTGGGATTTAAAATTTTTGGTTTGGGTCAGGAGTGATGACAGAAATGATACTTGGGTAAAATAATACGGAAATGATACAGTTGTTATTCTAAGGGCACCAATAACATATTAAATTGAGCATAAGGAAAAGTCAGCAATGAATAATACATTTTGAAAATGCCAACATGTGAAAGAAGTTTTAATTACAGATTCAGTTTTTAGTAGATGCAGGTGAAGATCAGTTTTGAAGTTCAACAGTTATTTCATTGAAATTCTTCTTGAGTAATTCAATACTAGTCCCAGGGTTTTCTTTTTCCTTCTTTTTTCTTCCTGTCTTAGATGTCAGTATTGTAGAAATTATTTTAGGTTAGTCATTCTTATCTTTTCTCTTTGTTCTATTAACTCCAGTAAACTGGGATGGTTTTTCACAACTAAGGGGCTGGAAAACCACTTGCGTACATTTCTCGTGTGTATTCAGGATGATAATACCTACTGATATTGGAAAACTTCTATCGTGTTTCATTTTGAGACCACATATAGCACATTGCGCCCACTCAGTAATTCTTTGTAGATTTGATTGGTTTATTGGGTGACCAAATAGATATGTGATAGCGTATCCAACACTTCAGCGTCACTACTCTCGGTCCTTCACCTGTAAATCTGCGAGGTATAGGGTTCTTGATGGAAGGACCTCTGCTGTTTATTTTGAACCGCTTACCACAAAATCTTTTAAAAGTTTAGTTTGATCTTTATAGAATATGAGGGGAGTTTACCTTTGACTTACTGATTTAGTTCTATCTCCGGGCCCCATCTACTTCCAAAATGGATTCGGGCAGCTCACTTAACTGATACGCAGTTAAAGTAATGGTAACATTAAAACATAAGGAATGAAATAAAATGCAAAGAAATCAAGAGTGAGGGTAAGAATTACAATTTTTCAAGTATAGGCTGACCCTGTGATTGGATTTCAAATTCGTCTTTGAGATTTCTGGCTGATTCCCCAAAATATTTGTCTCGTGGAACTTTATATCGAATGTGAAGGATGACGGGAGGGACATTATTTTTAAAGATATTATACCTTTTTCCTCATTCAGAGAATGCTGTGGTGAATTTCATAAGGTTTATTTTGGTAACCTTTAGTTACTCATCGTATTTTCTTTATACTGTCTTCGTATGAAATTACAGTGTCGTTAGGGAAACCACCTGTTCAACGTCGAGGGATTATAGTTTACTGCTATTCAAAAGCAATTCGTGTTTTAGAGGGGTCTCAGATCATTGCTGTCTCCGTGTCTACTTTATATCAGGTGCATATCGATTACTCCAAATTAGAGAGAGAGACCATACATCGTGATACATTCTAGATCTCTTAAGAAACTGGTAACATCTGAAAAATCACAAAGTGTGGTTTTCAGATTGATAGCTATCAGTGTCAGATCCACGTTTGATCTGTAGAGGGCAAGAAGCTACAAACCATAAAGATTTGTAAATTCTAAAACATTCTATAGCTGCATGCTGGGCAATCACTTGTGAGACACGCAAAATAGCAAGACTTCAGAGAGAACTGCAGCAAAGGCTTCTTGTAACCCGCTGACTCGCGGACACCGCGGCAGGGAGGTGCTCCTTCCCTTTGTTAGACAGGACACTCAACTCTCTGTCGTTATTTTCCAGATCAAAGGAGAGAAGAACGTGAGGGAGGAGAGAAAGATAGAAAAACGGAAGTTACTACTGTTTTTCTAACTTTTGGAGTGACTGAAACACCTTTGTCCCCCTCAAATGAAATTTTAGTAGAATGTGATCGTATAAACTCAAGTTAGGCGTAGGAGATCCATGGGACATGGTTTACATTCTATTATTAACAATAACATATAATAACTATTTGGCCCTAATTTCACTTTCTCCACTTTTTCTTGTTTTTTTTTTAATATACTAAAAATTGTCAATATGGTTTACAGTTCCTGATTTTCCCTTTGTTCCTGTTTCTCTTTTCCTGGAGTTACTGTCTAAGAGGGAGCAGGTTGCCTAAGGTCCACAACTTCCCTGCAGGCTCTGCTGTGACTCAGATTCCCGAGGTCCTTGGTGGACACCAAACAGAATGGCCACCGGGCAGGGGAAGGAGTACCCAGCATCCTTAGACCCTTTCTGCTTTTTCTCTTAACAGAGATGTGTGAGGATTTGTGGGAATGTAAATGGGGGAGAGTGTTAGGGAGTAATTATCAATTAAAAAACAGTTGAAGTTACTATTCTTATTTACTGAAAGGAAGAAAATACTCGTATATTGTCGATGTATTAGGTTTCATTGTATAACACATAAAAGCACTTCAAAATTATGCTGCTAAATCTATTAATAGTCATTTAATGATTAAAAGAAGTATTTGATTTTTTTCAAAGGAAATTTTCTTTAAAAAAAAAGTAGGACTCTAGACCTGTTCTAACTATTAAAGTAGGTTTATAGTGAATTAATTAGTTAACTAATTAATTAGAAAGTGTTACTGGTCTTGTAGTTAATCCATCCTTTGTAATTTAGATGACTGGACAAAGCTTTCCTAAAATGGACAGTCATAATTTTTTCATATACATTTGGCTAATGAATTGAAGACATTGCTTGAATTAGTGACATAAACTTTAAATTACCACCCTGGAAATTACCTTGTCTCCTTTAATTTTATGAAAAAATGATAACATTGACCATTATCCTAGTTGTTTCACGGTAGAAATGCTAGTTAACAAGGCAGTGTCCAGTATGCATATTAAACGGACAGAGAACTCATAGATTTGCATTCTAGATTTGGCTTAGCACCAACTAGCTTTGTGATTTTGCATTATTTGTTTCTGCCCTAGCCCACAGGTTGTTCATTTTAATGGTAAAATGTCCCAAGTTCCATTTAGTCCTCATATTCTATAAAACAATAAAACTAAACTACTGTCTAAATAATTTGTCCGAATGTTTTTTGGTATGAATGGGCTTGCCTTAATATTTTACTTCTGTTTTCAGCCTTTAGGAAAAGCTAGCAGAATGATAACTCTTTTTTTCTTTCTTTTTTGTAGAAACTATGATCTACAACCCAAGAAGTATGCCAAATCCAAGTACGACTTTGTGGCAAGGAACAGCAGCGAGCTCTCGGTTCAAAAGGATGATATTTTAGAGGTGACAGAATTTTACCTTGTTTATTCTCCTAAAGTGGATTTGTTGCATTCCCCCTCTGGTGTGTATCTAAACTTTCGTCAAGGAAATGCTGAAGTCAAGAAATTATTCTTCAGTATTATTTTACTTTACCAAGGATACGGCATACTATAGATACTTACATCTGTTTTTTGTTTATTTGTTTGGGGGGTGGGGTTGGGTTTCTTGGCTTACTTTGCCCTCTTCCTTCTGGTCTTTATTTATTCTGGAATCAAGGCTGTTTATCCTCAGATGCAGGTGGACTGTAATATTTCAATAAGAGAAAACATCTCTCTGTCCTGGAGCCCTTGCACACATGTACCCAGCAATGAGTGTGCTAGTGGTTTTCGGAATGATCTACCATGATTCTCAAGTCTCTTCCTTAGATTATAAATGAGGCTTCATCTTCATCTAATTAAATTTAATAGTGCGGCATAGTCACAGTATTTTTTGTAAAAAAAAAAAAAGTGTTTTTCATACTTTTCCTCTCCATTCTAAGGATGGAGACAGTAAAGCTTTTCCAAGTGACTCATCTGAGGTACTTCAGATGATGCAAATAGTTAAACATTCTTGGCAGGTAACATGGACCTTGGGTAGAGAGTTACCGTACCTGTTCTGTACTAGTAATTTTTAGTGAAATTCCTCGGAATTATTTAACCCACAGTATGTTGGTGCTGAGTCAGCATATTAGAAGTGAAGAGGGTTTCTTGGTCTAAGAGTGAAAATTGAACTTCCTTCATAAATTGGTTTTGGTGCAAAAGTGATGTCTTTATTTTCTTGCGTGATGACAGATCCTGGATGACAGGAAACAATGGTGGAAAGTTCGAAATGCAAGTGGGGACTCTGGATTTGTGCCAAATAACATTTTGGATATCGTGAGACCTCCAGAATCTGGCTTGGGGCGTGCTGATCCACCTTACACACATACCATCCAGGTAATTGTGATTTCTGAGCAGAACCTAACTTTTACAGATTTTTCAAATTCTTCACGCCAAAGCAAGACTTAACCATCTTGTATGTATTAGTCATTCTGAGACTTAATTGGTTATGTATAATTTTTTTCTAGGGTAATTGGGGGGGCAGTGGCTAGAGACATAGGGGAGAATTATACATATGTTTTCTGATTTTCTTCTTCAGGAAATTGCTCGAAATGTTTACCACTCAGTGACTGTTTTTCTGAATGCTGTTTTTGTTTCTACCCCATAATATTTCTGCCATTTGGAGAAAGAGTGTTTCTGCCTCTTCACTCTTCCCAGAGCCCTGCTAGCCAAGGGTCGTGATGGAAGCCGACACCAAGACAGAGGATGGAGTGCCTGCAGTTCATCTGCACCAGCCTTTGCCCCCATCCTTTTGGTAGACTTTGATTGGTATCCTGTTTGCTTTCAACTTTCCAACTATCAAATCTTAACCCCTTTTTAGAAACTACCTTCACGTGACAGACCTTCCATCCAGTTTTCAGCGCCGTTATCTTCCTTCAGGCGTGGTGACCCCATGAGACTAGGGCGGCCGCCATGTGCTTTTTGACCTGTGACAGGATCTCTAGAGTCAGGTCTACCAGCGGAGACAGAATGGATGGATGGGCCCATGCATCGCCTCTAAACCTGTGTTGGCTACTTTCTCATGCCCCCAGGAAAATTCGTTTCATTTTCAGAGGCTTGAGCCAAGGATCACATCTGACCCCATAATAATGTCATAAATGGGTAGAAGCTGAAGCTGCATAGAACATGCAGTGACACAGTCAAATCTCATGCCTCAGCTCAGTAAAATACCAACTGCCCAAACCTAGAATTGTGGCCATGTGCTGTCATGACCATTCATGTAAGTACCTCTGTCCCCCTGGCATTCGAGCCTAGTGCAGTCCTGCACTTAACTGAGGGACTTTGGGCCTTATTAGACTCCAAGAATCAAGCAAACATTTCAAATAAAGAATTGCTGTATAGTTTATATATCTTGATAACTTACAGTGATGCCAGTGGGAACTGTGTTTGCTGTGCTGGCGTTTTGGCTGGCTTGATGTGCACAGATATTCTGTACTCACTTTATGTTCATCATTTGTCATTAGCTGTTGATGCCAAAGAAGGAGTTTGAGTTATTCAAGGTATGGTCTGCTCCATTTCCCATGGATTTTTGCAGTGAATTTTCTAACTTAATTTTAACACCTCTTTCTTTCCTAAGTTCTTACATTTCTTATCCTGTGATGTGCTTACCTGGCGTAATACAGGCTTCTGTCCGGTTTATAAATGCCAGGCCTTTGTGTTCTTTTCTAGAGAAGTTTTGACTGAATGCCTTAAGGAGCATTAAAGAATGTTTGCTTGAAACTATGCATAAAACAGTGGTAGAATGTGTCCCCTTTGAGCTCCATGGGCTGTTTTTAATATTTAACTCTAATAAACAATAAGAAGGATGTTCACAAAGGGCATCACCAGTGCCGTGTGTGAGCAGAAGCCCAGAGTTCATATACAAAGTATTAGAAACACTTAGCCAAGTTTGTTTTTATTTGTGTGCGTGATTGCTAGGAATGGGCAAACTCCAATAAAATAAGATACCTAAAACTGGCAAATGCTGATGTACATCCTGAGTGTTTCCCCCCACCTGAGATTTCCTCAGGAGTTTGACCTCTTTTACCTTTTCCTGTTTGCTGTTCAGTCTTGTCTTTTCCCTCAGTTTGGATTCTTGGCTTGGGCTGTAAGTTGACTTTTCTGTTCAAAGGTTGCTTCTGTCTAAAACGGAACCCAAACTATTAACATATGTCATATTTAGAGTACTTTTTGAGAACATAAAACCTACTTCTCTTTTCTCGAACAGAGCCTTGGTTTATATTTTTGTCAACTTTGGCAAAACCAAGAAATGTTTTAAGTGTTCCCAAGTTTCAGGGGTTTGTTTTGCTGCTTTGTGTAAATAGAAACTTGTGGGGCTTGCCTGTTTGGGCTGTTTCCTTTTAAACTTTTCAACACTATCTGACTGTCTGAAATTTTTTGGATGCAGCTCTGAATGCAGTGATGTACACAGAAATGCGTATAGAAGCTCTGTGTGTGTGTGTGTGTGTGTGTGTGTGTTTAGGTTGAAAGTCCTACTTTTAAAAGGAATTAAAAGCCATCTAGTTTTCAACACCTCCTGAAAAATTTGGGCTGAGCCCAACAAAACCACCAAAACCTTGTAAAGTTTTAATAAGCAAGCTTGACAATCTGCTATCTGGCATAAATATAACTCTGAAAGGATTGCTATTCTCAAAGCATTTATAACACAACAGAGAAAAATGACTAGAGAGAGTGAGATGGAAAAGAAAAACATCCTCAGAGATACATACCAGTTATTTTGTATCTCTGCAGCCATGTTACCAGACATTTTTGTCTAAAATATCCAAAGAAAAGCCCCGCAGCTTATTTCAGAATGGCAATAAAATGCCACCATATATCCATAGGATGGAATGGTCCTGACACCCTAGACACACAGAACTGTGCTGGATTACAAACACACCAAAAGCAATCCTGTGCCCTACCCCTCTTCTCATTCCTTCACTCCACAAATGTATTGAGTGCCAGCATCTCGCGTTCGATGAAAAGAAAGACAGAAATCCGAGCACTGAGCAGATCCTCTATTAAACCCGCCACCCAGAATCAAACCTCCGTGCCGCCCCGGCTCTGCCCCTGCCCTCTTTGAGCTTGTGCGTCGGGAGCAGGGACCCCCCTCCTTCTTCAGAAATGGCCCACGCTTTCCCCCTGTCTCATCCATCCAATGATACCAAAATTTTACAGAAGTTTAAAGACACTTCTTACAAAAACGTCTTAGAACCCTTGTACTGCCCTGCAGAAAGACGCTCCGGCTGAGTGCCGTGTCGTTCAGGGACTCCACAAATACTGGTCCACTGAATTCCCACGACAGCCCTGTGAAACAGGCACAGTTTACATACGTGGAAACTTAGGCACAGAGAGCTGACTTGCCCACGGTTGCACAGCCACATGAAGCCAGGGTGGGGACCCAGGACTCTGGAATCAGAACCCATGCTCTGATAGGTCCTGAGGAACAGTGCTTAGAAAAGACTGACGTCTCGTTGGGGGTAAGGATGTAGTTTTTCACTGTATGAGTGCTTAAAGTGACACTTTCCCCGAGTAGGTTTACCGTGCATTGTGCTGTGTTGATCTGATCAGTCACCATCCTTGGAACTGGATTTTTGCTTTATGCATCCATCCCTTGGATTTCATTCATTCTTTCACTTTTTAACTCATTCGGGAAAGTAATCCAACTTATGTAATTCACTTAGAAAGCAGACATTTTTTTTGAATGGTGGGAACAAGGGAATTAGATGTAAATTATTTCCATGTGGCATCTACAGGTCACCAGAGGTTTTAAAAATGCACGGAAGTAGGACTGTTATTTTCACGCACTTATCTTTCCTGTGAAGAAGTATGTACGGATAAGAGCAGTCCCTAGGTGAGGGCAAGGGCCCCCTTGCCTGTGGCTCACACATTTTTGGTTAGAGATTCTCTTCGGATGCCAGGGACGCATATACCCGGCACCAGTCACGGCTAGGTGTTCAATTGCCACCCAATATCCCTGTGAGTCCAAGCTATTTAATATCCTCACATTTGGAGTGATTTTTAACAGCTCTGTAAAGACAGCCAGTCCCACCGAATGTGTTTCCCCACCATGGCTTCAGCAAAGTGCTAAAAATAAAGGACAGGGAGGTAATAAAGTATTTAGGAAAGATGTGGAACATTAAAAAAGAAGATTGGACGAGACCACAGGGACAAGGAAGTGAATGTTTATGAGAGATTATGGAGAAATGACGATAAATGACATACATGCCTTTTGATGAAAGTTCTGTTGTAGAGCATTCCAGGGCTTTGCAGCCCTTGAGCTGGACAGCGAATGGGCATCCCGGGTGCCTTCCCCCCACCTGGAAGCCACTGGCCACATCACGTTTCCTGATACTTCTTTTGACTCAACTCCTGGCCTCCAGCACTTTGACTGTTCATCTACCAGAATCACTTTCATGCTGTATGCGAAGAGTCAAAACCAACCTCTGCCATTCTGTTATTTCCAATATCCTAAGAGGCTTGGCTAAAGAACTCTTTTATTTGTTATTAATTACCGAGTCTCTGTGTTCATCATTATTGCAGATATTCTTACTCTACCAAGATGCAAATAATTTGGAATGTCTGGTCATTATGGTCCTGTAAATGCAGCAGGAAGTTTCCCGTCTGCTCTGTCTCCTAGCAAGAGATATTATACTGTGCAAACAGCCCCAGTCTAGGTACTGGGAGGTGAGGGTTCTAGTCCTGGCTCTGGCACTGATCAGCCGTATGACTTTAAAGAAAGCACCTTATTGTTCTGAGCTCCGGTTTGCTGAGCTGTGAGATGGAAGGGGCCAGGTTTCACGATCTCCACAGTCCAGTCTAGACGTAACATTTTGTTACTTTCTATTATACGTGTTTAAGTAGCCCTGAATTAACTGTGGCCGTGTTTCCTGCAGGGGAACACGAAACCGCTAGCCCTACTAATTTCAGCTCCTGTTATGAGTGCTCTGTTTTTCAAGCTTAATCCAGATATTCAGATACTGCTGGGCAGAGAGTGACCGTGTTACTAAAGATGTTTGTATACTCATTCCAGCAGACCGACTTCCTGATACGATTCAATTGTTAAACAAATTTTTAAAGTTTATCTCAGAACACTCTATTCATCTATTAAATAGAGGCATGGTTTCTAGGCAGGGGTGGTTACTTTTTTATTCTGCTTCATGTGTTGACATTTTTCCAAATATTTTTTACAATAATTTGAATAATACCACCCTCCTTTCATATATATATATAAATTACTGCCCAATATGCATGTGTACAGAATTGTAAAATTTTCCTTTTACCTGCTTACAAGTTCAACTAAAGCTTACTAAAACACACTAATATATATTAATTTCCTTTTGTAAATCAGCTCATAGAGAGAATTAGCCTGACATTTAATGTACTTGTATTCCTTAGAAGCTGTAAAAATAGTATGAACCTTTATCTTAATATTTTTAAAACAATACTCTGGTACACAAATAGTTACTGAAATACTCGATCCAGTTTATACTGCAGTGGAGTCTATATAGCTAGTTTCCCTTGACTAGATAGTGGTGGAAATTAATTATATATTTACAGGCGCCTTCCCTGGTGGATTTGCTTGATTTGTGGGCAGGTAATTTTACTGTCAAAAATGAATTTGCTCACGTTTTCTGATATTTGATGTGAAGTATAATTGGTATTCTTTTCGTTCCGTCCCCTATGTTCAATGTTCTCATTTGACGTGATTTGCTGCATTTTCCTAATAGCAATTACTTGGCGAGCTGTCAGAGGTAACCCACATTTGTTCCCTCAGGGCACTTTCTTTTTAATGGACTTTTTTTGGATTCAATCTCTGGACTTAACACCCTCCAAATGTTCCAGCTGTGCCTAGTTTTCACTGCAGAATTCCAAAGAGACTAAATTTAGAGGAAAAAAAATGTGTAGGTTACATTTTTAAGAAGAGTTCGTTGTTACGGCTTTGTGTTGCTTGCTTGCATAATTTCCCCTCTGAAGCAGTACCTGCGTGAACCAGGGGTTTATCTCTAGATCACTGTCTTTAACCCTGGAGAGCTTCTATCAGCTTTACTGACTAAAGCAACGTGACTCATTTGGATTTCATTATCAATAGAAAAGTGTATTTTCCATGGGGGCTAGTGATTCTGACTTCTTTCAGGGAAAGAGAAAAAAACAGATTTTGTTTTAAGCAAAACTTTAAATATATTTGTGGGTGATAAAAGGCAAGAGTTAGGAAGTGACAGTGATGGTACAAAAGTAGGGCCACACCAAGGTGACCAGTCGTCCCAGTTTGTTCACAACTGAGAGGTTTGTAGGAACATGGGCTGAAACTGGGAGAGTCCCAGCCAGACTGGGAACAGTTGGTCAAGATTTCTTTTTGGATTTGGCGATTCAGCACCCTTGGTTCAGGAGATGAAAAGTTCAGGGTAGAGTTCTGCTCTCCAAGACTTCCCAAAGTTCGAGGCGTCGCCAGCTCCCTGCCTCCAACCAGAAATAACCACAAGGCAGTGATGCTGAAGGGAAAAGCAGTGCTTGGGTGGTGAGTAAAAGGGAGTGGAGGAGATGGGGAGGGACAGAGGAAAGTGACTCCAAGAGTCAATACTGATTCTGTTTCCTTCACTCAGAGGATGACTCATTAGTTTCCACGGAAAAGCTTCCTTGGTTTCCGTGTCAGAACAGGTCGTAATGATTTGAGGGAGGTACATCCCGCCTTTTCATTCCAGGGGTTGGAAGCATGAGGCAGGAAGGAGGATCAAGAACAGGGGAAATTATGCAAGTAAATAAAATTCATGACATAATTCATGAAAAATGTTCATAAGGTTTCTCTTTATATTTTATATATATATATATATATATATATATATATATATATATATATATATATATATATACATACACACATATATAAGTCTATTCTGATAGGTTAAACTGATAAAGTTGCATTATATGGCAAGGACAGATGACTGAAATGAGGCACAGAAGACTTGGTGAGCCTGTCTGCAGGCTTGATTGTGACAGTAACACAGGTATTCAGTTTCCCATAGTATTTTTTGACAGATAGCGAAACACGAGCTGTTCTTGTTTTTCTGAAAGCGAAAAACATGAATCATGTCATGGAATGCAGAGCTGATAGCACTTGTTTGTTGAAGCTTTAAAAGCAATCATTTAAACTGACACGTTTGAAATCCGAATGCGAGAATGCACTAACCCTTCGTGAAATTACGTACGGAAGACATCTTTGTCGAGGGAACCTTGCATATACATTAAGCAGATGACTTTGGTGTGTGCTAAGTATTACATCGTGGTGATGTTTGCTGTATTTTGATTGCTTGAAATATTTTATTGGCCCAAATATAGGAACATTGTTTTGTGGATGATGATGATGGTAATAATAATAATAATGTGATAATGAACTCCATTACTGAATATATTAGAAGCGTTCCTAGGCCTTGAGTGCTGAGAGAATCAGCAGTGTCTGTTTCTCTCCCATCCAACCCCGTGGTTCCCTCTGTGGATTTCACCCCTACTTCTCCTCTTCGTCCTGGCCTCTCTCCACCTCCCTTCCACCCCCCTCCAAGAAACAGAAGCATTGTAAAGGCTTCTTTCACCTCTTCTCCCATCCTCGCTTCATGCCCTGCCCACCTTCTCCACCCCGTTGGCTGGTGAGAGGTAGCTTTTAAAGAGACAGCAGAGAGCCAGGGCTGTGCCCCACGCTGGTTTCCACAGGTGTTAACTCATTTGCTGTGAGGGTGCCCGTGACGGTTGTGTGTTGTTTTTTTAAATCATAATTTAAAAAGTGATGTGTGTAGTGTTTTATGTTTTTGATCTCTGTGGAAATTGGGGGGGCGGGCCTCTTTTAAAATCAATATTACCTTATATTTGGGCCAATTTAAAAATTAAAAGTAAATCCTATTCTCACCAAAGGACCAGATTACCAAAAGGCCTGCTTTTTGTGTTTCATCTGTTAACCCTGAATTTTAGAATAATTAAGATTGTGTCAGGACAGTATCTAAACTGTACCTAAATTATAAGTCAGTGCTCTGTGTCTTTGATTCTGTCCTTAAAAAATGCCTTTTGAGAATTTGGAACTTATTCCGATTGTTATTCTGTTGAAAGTTTTAACTATTGTATGCAGTTTAATGGGTCATATCCACAAATACTGTTTCATAATAGCCATGATTTTAAAATTGCTGAAAATTTTTATATATTCTATCACATCCACCTTTTTTGAGTACAAATCTCCACATGGAATTTTCTAAGTATATGCTCTCAGATTTGGTCATCAACATTTAATTAACGACCATCCCATTACCCTCACCACAATCCCGTTTTAATAAGGAAAGTATCAAAACTTAATAAATTAGTATTAAGATGATGGCAGAAAGGGTTATTACTTGGAAAAATAAACAGTGTTTTAAAGTTACTTTATTTTAAAGCACAGTTCTTTTATCTACTGAAATATTGTGCCTCTTAACAAATTACTTGAAAACAGTATAAACACTCTTGAATATAATATACATTTACAATAAGGAGTGAGTAATGCTATGTGTTATTGATAGTTAGACTCCCAAGGCAATTAGAAGTTGTTATTAATGGAAATTATGAAATAATCAGAAATCCTTTGACTTAGCCTGATCTTGTGTGATTCCAGGTTCAAATTTAGTTTTTTTGACATTTATTACTATTGTTAATACTGCTATTTGATTTTGGTGTATCCTTTTGACTCCTTAATTTACATTTGGATTTTGAACATATATGTAGAACATTTAAAATACAATTTTTAGTAACTATTGTATCATGTAGGATTGGGGGGTTGTGTATTTTTTGTATATGACACATATACATATGTGGGTACAGATGTGGGTACATGGGGGTTAGTGTGTGTATATAAACACGTACACTTGCTATGGATTTGCAGGTAAGTTTTGCACATAAATAGCCAACAATGTCCCATCAAAACATGATTTGTTTTCCTAGCCTAGGTGTACGCCTTTACAACTTCAAATTAATTATTTGTCTTTTTATAGAAACAAAGGATGGAGTATGGTCCAAGACCAACTGACATCCCCTCTGCTCCGTCACCTCCTCCAACACCAGCCCCCGTCCCGGTCCCCCTTCCACCCTCTGCTCCAGCACCCATTCCTGTGCCAAAGGTCCCGGCAAATATCATCCGTCAGAACAGCAGCTCCAGTGACAGTGGTGGCAGTGTTGTGCGAGACAGCCAGAGACAAAAACAAATTCCCGTGGACCGTAAGTTTCCCAGGGAGGCAAAAATAGACAGTTTCTTCTGGGAAATTAAAGCACTGCTAAGTAAAACTTGTTTATTGTTGGTTCTGCTGGTAGTAAATATCACTGAGTATAAATAATAGTCCTTTGCATGGTGCAAAGCCTTTCACCTAGTTTCTCATCCTCCAAGTAATTCTGAGAAACTGGGAGTTCTCTCTGCTCTCTAATGTGTGCATTTCTACACGTCTTCCAATACATTGTGGTGGTTGAATGCAAACTCTGGAGCTAGACACACTTGAGTTTGTGCTGTAAAACATCACCTGCTGGCAGTGAGACCTTCCACAATTTAATAATCCTCTCTATACTTCAATATCTGTAAAGTGGGGAATAATGATAGCAACTTCATAGGATAATTGTGAGGATTTAATGAAATAATGCAGGTAAACAACTTAGATCAGTTGTTCTCAGCCAGGGGTGATTTTACCCCTTCCCCTGGGGACAGCTGGTATTTGTCTGGAGACATACTTTGATCACAGTTGGATGGATCCTACTGGCATCTGAAATAGGTAGACGTTAGGGATGTAATTAACAACATCCTAAGATGACCGGGACGGCTCCTCCCTCCCCCTGCACAGCAGAGTTATCTGGCTCAAAATGTCAGTGGTACTGATTGATTTTAACTAATATGACACATTATAAGCAGGTAGTAAAGAGTTACATACACATACAGTCACACTAGCTTAGGATAATCAACCTGCCGATAGCAGTTTCAAGTTTGCCCTCCAGATTCAGATTTTATGTGATTTACACTTAAACTTCATATGTTCATAAGTTTAAATTTTATTTTTCATAAGAGTGGTTGCTATGAAAACCAGATTTAAGGAAACCAAAAGAAAAGACAGTACGGCCAGCTTTGGATTACCCTTGTTAGTACTGGGGAACAGCAGTGTAGAGAATTTGAATATTGAAGTTAATTCTGAGATAATTTTTATTTTGTTTTTCCTTATCGTATCTGTCTTATCTGCTTAATCTTCAAATCATGGTTTTTAAAGTATTATAAAATTACTTTGCTTTATCTAGGCTTAATATATAAAAATTCTTGGAAAACTAGAGCCAGAAAGATATTTTCTCAATATGATAAGAGTATATAAAGTGTGTGTGTGTGAGTGTGTGTGTGTGTTAAGGGTATCTTTCATACTGTCAAGTGGCCTCTCCCAGGGCTCAGTGCTGGGTTCTTTTCTCATGCAAACATACTTTTACTGTAAGTGATCATATTTTAATTTCTTTCAACACCGTCTATGCTGTTGGAAAAGGCATATCTCCCAAATTTGTCTTCATAGTAAATCTCATCTCTGACATCCAGATACGTGCAATGAACTAGTACCTTTATAGCTGAGATTGTATGCTGGAAATTCAAGTTCAAAATCGAATCATTGAATCTTGCACTCCCATTTTTTTACCGTACTGTTTTTCTCATCTCAGTAAATCATAGCCCCACCTATTGAGTTTTGGTCATTCTTGATATATTAAAAATTGTTTAAAAAGAAGACTCGGAAACTCTTAGTATTTAATTGTTCTAGAAAATCTAGTTAAATGCACTAGGCATAAACCTGCTTTTATACATTACTTTCTCAACTGAGGGTATAGCCAGTTTAAATCACCGACGTACCCATTTCCTGACCTTACCAAAGAACTAACGGAGAAACGAAGCTTTGGGAAAATGATTAACTCTTTTTGTGCAGCAAAAACAACTATGCCTGTGTCTGTGTCTGTGTCTGTGTGTGTGTAAATATAACTTGTTACTAAATTTTTAAATACTTTTGTGTATTTTTTTAAAGGCTGCTTTTTTTTCTTTTTTTTTTTTCCAGACACTAAAGGCATAGTTTTGAGATGAGAAAGCTCTATAAATGTTTTTATTGATTTCCCTCAGGAAACTTTTCCTCTCAGAAACAACTGTTCTTTCCTCCTTTTTACCACGAGTTTATAACATCCCCCGCCTTGGATACTTCAGCACAGTCCTCTTTGACACCGGGGCACTCTTTTTCCAGGCCTCGGGTTGGAGTTCATAGGCATCTAGGCTTAATTTTGCAACAGGCCATGGGCTGGGACACTTTGTTCTTTGTCCTAGGCTAAGAAACTAAGAATAGCCTAATGGGAAAGAGGCACGGTTGGAACACTTTAAAGACAGAGAACTCTCCGGATAATTGTGATTCATCATTTTCAAGTCTGTTTTTCATAAGTGAAAGGGTGACACTGGAATGTAATACATAAACATCTCTCCCAAAATTAACACATGAATTGTTTCCTTAAAATAACAAGAAGTTTGCATTTCCTCACACAACGTTTCTTTTCAAGATCGCTCAAAAGTATAGTTTGGCATTAAATAAAGATAATTCTTTTTTTACGACACAGATATTGTCTTCATAGGTTTTTCTTGAGCACCTCTTTGGAGAACGTCTCCTCTAAGTGAATGTTCGGGCTTCTCAGTAGTCTTTTAGAACCAGGCACGTTTATTTTATCAGCAGCCCAGGTTCTTTCAGAATATGCCCTTCACTTTCCCTACGTTCTCTGCTTATACCCTAGACTTCAGATAAGAATAAAATGGAAGGAGCTGTAAATTGAATTCTCACCCATAAAAATGTTACCCAATAGCTACGAACAAGGAAGAAAAGTCAACAGGCCTGTGTTTAAAGTGTAACAAGGACAAGAGCCCTGCTCCTTCTCTGAAGTGTGACCACAGACCAGCTGCTGGCAGCCCTGGGTCCCGTCAGCTCTTCAGACTGGCTTGTGGCAGGATTCACAAAGCTTCCCCTCTCACCACTTTTGAAGACACCAGTGCTTTAGTAGTTCTGCATTTCTTCCATTTCCTTTGAAATGTTAGTCCTTTTATTTGGAGTTTAATCTTTTGGGATCAGGAGGTTGTTTCAGAAAGACGTATGAAGTTAGTCTGGTTTGTTCCGTGCTGAAACACTGCACATGGAAACCAAAGCCAGGAACACATTAGAAGAGATTTTTATATTCCCTGGAAGGAGATTATTATGCTGTGCGTTAGAGAGGACCCTGCAGTAGCTAAGTCAGCAGATAAGAAAATTAATTTTTTAGTGTACTGATACTTTTTCTTTTTTGTTTCTTTGAGATGTACTCCTACGCTGTATGAAGTGTGGCTAAATCATAGTGATATTTAAGAGTTAACCGATGAAATGTATACTGTGTATCATGTAAATGTAACAATCAGCAGTGTTCCCTCTCACCCTCTCTACCTCCTCGTCCTTTCTCCCTCCCTCCCTCCCTCCCTTCTCTTTCCACTTCTTTCTTCTTCAAAATGTTTCCTGAATACTTGAGGCATAAAAAAAATTAGACTGAAATAACACTGATTATTTCACACTTTCACTTATTTCTCAGGGGTCCCAAACACTTTCTAAAATGCTCTCCTTGGGGGAAAAAATCAGAAAAATGGTCACAAAAGCTCCCTTAGTGACCAAGTCACTGTCACTTCCCAAGTTAGTTAATTTTATTTTAATTGTATTACTGTGTCAGCTCTTCGTACTTAATCCTTGCAGGTGATACACAAATTGTGTGTGTGTGTGTGTGTGCCTAGCTCACATTTTAGAAGGGTCCCGTTAGCTGCTGTATTGAGAAAAGAATGAAGAGTAGTGGGTGAGGGTGTGCACAGTAGACACAGAGAGACCTGTGAACAGGCTGGTGGCTCAGATGAAGCCGATAACGGAAAAAATGGAGTGAAAAGTTTGCATCTGTGGTACATTTTAATGGTGGGACCAATAGGATTCGCTGATGGATTGGATGTCATCGAGGGTAAGGGGGAGTCAGGCATGGCTCCATGGTGTTTTGCTGGAGGAACTAGGAAAATAGAGTTACTGGCTAAGTTGAGAATTCTAGCATAAAAGCCAATCTTCAGGAAGAACATAAGTAGTTCAGATCTGGACGTGGTGTATCTAAGATACCTAACAGACATCCAAAGGAATATATCAGGTAGACAGCTGGCACATCTGGGTCTAGCGTTCTGAGGACCAGGCTGCACTGGAGAAGTAATTTGCATAGCCAGCAGTTTTTAAATGGCATTTAAAGCCGTGAGACCAGCACACACTGATCGTTGACGGGGTGAAGGCAGACAGGGAAGAGGTCCAAGGACGGTGCCCTGGGGAGCTGGGCAGACGAGAAGATCCTGAGAAAAGGGGACAGAGGAGAGGCCAGTGAGACAGGAGGAAAGTCAGGAGGGCATAGTGTCCAGAAGACCACAAGGAGAAAGTGTTTCAAGGAGGGACAGCCTCTTCAGATGTTGCCAGTAGATCAAATGAGGAAACGACTGGGTGCAGACCACTGGAGTTGAGCAGATGGAGCGGAGGGGTAGGGCCAAAAATGCAATGAATTTAAGGGACAACTGGAGAACAGGAATTGGGATCTGCTAGTAGAGACGGCTTTTCATGGCGTTTTGCTAAAAGGGGAGTAAAGAAATGGGTAGTTGCTGCGAGGAGGTGTGGGGTTAAGACGGGTTATTTAAAGGTGAGAAAAATAACAACAAAATAATAGCATGTTCGTATGCTGCTGAAATGGTTCAGTGAAAGAGGAGAACAGACAACAAGGGGGAAGGAGGGGGGCGATTACTGTCAAAGTATTTAAATAGACAGAAGACATGGGGTCCAGTGCCCGTGGCAAGGGTTTGGCATTGGGAGTGTGGAGACAGCTCATCTATAACGTAGCGGGAAGGCAGGCCAGCAGCGGGTGCAGGGGGACTCCTAGGGAACTGAGGGAGGTTCTCTTCTAACCTCTCTATTTTACAGAAATTATGAAAGTGAGGTCACAGCTCAGGTGGGCATGGAGGACTGGGTGTTTGTTAGAGGTCTGCAGAGGAAGGAGACAGGAAGCACTTGTCTAACAGTGCTCAATTACATGGTCTGGGGCAGGACTTCTCAGACTGAGCCCTGTTGATGTTTGGGGCTGGGTAATTCTCTGTTGTGGGAGACTGACCTGTGTGCACTGCAGAATGCTTTTGCATCCCAGGCCCCTACCCACTACACGATGGTAGCTTCCTTCCCCACCTCTTCCCTTATTTGTGACATCCAAACGTGTCTCTAGTCATTGCCTGATGTCCCCTGGGGTCAAAATTTCCCCCATTTGAAAACCACTGGCCTGAGGAAATGTAGTATGATTGTCAGGGAGTATTAACAGCCCAGGGGAGGTTCATAATCATGAATTTAACATGAGATCGCTCAGCATTGTTGTGTTGCACTCGGTGTGCAGGTGCACACAAAGAATAAGCAGAAAGTTAGATTTAACAAGGGCTGGGGTTTTGCCAGATGAATGCAATAAAGAGAGAGGAGAAGAGACAGGGAGTGATTTTAATAATTGATCACGGAATTTATACTTGGTGAAGGTGAAAGGTCGGGTGGCAGGAGTAATAGATTATAAGTCCTACTGGGGTCAAAGGACTCTTGGCATTGGGGTTCTGAAGAGAGTGACAGATGTTAGGGGCTTTCAGAAATAACCTACTGTGTGTCGGTGTCTAGGAAGGAAATCTCAGATGGAGGAAGTGCAGGACGAACTCATCCACAGACTGACCATTGGCCGGAGCGCCGCCCAGAAGAAGTTCCACGTGCCACGGCAGAACGTGCCAGTCGTCAATATCACTTATGACTCCACGCCAGAGGACGTGAAGGCGTGGCTGCAGTCAAAGGGGTTCAGCCCCGTGTAAGTCTCCCCGGGGGAGCCTTTACGGTTCTGTTTTCAATTTGATCACCAAGAAGTCCCAAATGACTCTTAAAAAATGTGAGAGCCCAAACTGCGTCTGTTTCCATGCTCAGAAATGCCTGTAGCTATTTATAGCTAAAAAAGAATTGGAAGAAGCAGAAATAACCATAACCATCACTTGGCAGCACCCCATTTTCTGGAGGGTGGTGTCTGTTCACTGTTGGCCCCTTAGGCAATCTGTTGGCAGCTTTGAGGCCAGTGTCTGTCTTTCTCCCTCAGAAGGTCACACAGGGTAGGACCATGGTCTTAGCTGGACTCCCCAGACCATGGGGGACCCAGAACCAAATCTTTCCTTCTGCTGCAGCCGATTAGATTGTAGATTTCAGGCAAATAAGAAAATAGGTAACATTACCTATTATAAATTATAATCTAATAGAACCTTTCCTTTAGTGAACCCATGGTGAAGTTTCTACTTATCTGTAACTAAAATTCTGTAAACGTTATGTGTATTTGGTACACATATTTGAATATGCACCTTTGAACTATTTGAGTAATACATACTCAAGAGAACTTGACATATTATAAACTCACTCACCCACCATGACTGAAAAATGAGGTACACTCGATCAGCTAATGGCCTGGTTACTAGAAAGTTCCTTCTACGAACACCAGATGTCAAGGAATCGGTACTGCACAACACGGATACTGAACCCAGTTGACTCTTTTTTGATACTGCATCATCGATGACCTTATGTAGCCTCAGGGCCATCATCATGACAGTCCCTTGTCATTGCCCTAAGCACCGCAGTGCCATTTTCTGGGTTCCCGTGTATGGAACACCTAGAGAAGCGAAGTTGTAGCAGGACTAGAAATTCTTCCCCTTTGTTTTTCCCAGACAATATTTTTAATGCTCTATTTCCTTCTTTTTCTTTTTTTCCTTATTTTTTCAGAACTGTCAATAGTCTTGGAGTATTAAATGGTGCACAACTTTTCTCTCTCAACAAGGATGAACTGAGAACAGTCTGCCCGGAAGGGGCCAGAGTCTTCAGCCAAATCACTGTACAGAAGGCTGCGTTAGAGGTATGGCTTGTCCGCCTGAGGTGGTCTTGTCCTGTGTTAGTCAGGTTTGTGGTCTGCGACTTGAAGGCTCTGGAGACGATGTGTGTGTCCACGCTGGTCACTTTCTTTGCCTTCCATACAGAGCTGAATGAAACTTGACTCTGTATTAGTGACTTGCCACTAGAGACCATCAGGGACCATTTTCAGGGAGATTAAGTTGTTAAAAATGCTCAAGTAACATGAAGCTTGAGCTTCATATACTTTTAGACGTTTAATGAAAAGCCTAATGTTCTCATTTTATATGCATGAACTTCTTCTGTAGCAATTTTAGTTACACACTCACTTGGGGTGGGTAAGTGGCTTAAGAAGTCAGAACTCTTTTGCGTGTCCTTAATGTTTAGTGTGGGGATTCTAGTAGGTTAGAGGTGATAGAGTCTTAAAACCGTGGCTGTGTACCTCAGGCCTGGTTATACGTATAAATAATCGGAGGGGAAATATTAGAAAGGGGTCGCTGAAAAGAGGGAGCCCTGACGTGTAATATTCAGTTATAGCTGTTTCTCTGAAAGCCGGAGAGTAAATGCTTTCTAGATTGGATAAACTTAAGGTTCCAGTATCCTCCTCTGCCTAAAGTGGGCTCTGTAAGGGTAGCGGTTCTAACTGTTACATCTCACAGCTCTTAATAGCTTTCATGAAAATTAAACTTGGTCTCCAATGAAAGCATATAGGCTTTGGCATGAAATCAATACATAATTATCTCTAGCAGGTATATTGTGTAAATGCAACAGTTAAACAGCTCAGTAGAACAGCTTCCTGCATGCAGCCCCGTGACCATTCTTGGGCAGGAGAAATTATATTTCCCTTGGAAATTTTTCCTACAACACTGGGCCTTGGTTGGTTCTGTATTCGGCTTTCTGTGTATTGAATGTGAATCAGGATTAGATCCTTTCTGAGGCACTTTTGTTACCATTACGCATTCTAATTGTATTGCGAATGTGTAAATCACTCCATCAGGGTCATGGTAGAAAGCTCCACATCCCTAACACGTCTGCACGCCTTCAGAGCAGACTCACTGTCACTGTCGCCTGCACCCCGTGCCCGCGTCCTCCTGGTCTCTTGCTCTGGTTGTGAACTGAGGCAGAGACCACCCTGCCACCTTCCCACCATATTCTTCTCTCTCGCCCAGTTCATCTTTTAGGTGACTCACCTGGTTGCCAGAGACGTTCAGAGATGAGAGAGGAGCAAGGAGGGTGAACAGGGGTTGTAGGCAGGAGGCTTGGAAAGGAGAAAAGCCAACGTGACATTGGAGGGTCAGAACCCCGTGGTATGAGGAAATTTGTATTCTGAGCCCAGTCTCCAGGCCTGAGTTAGAATCCTCTAGAGGCAGATGCATATCTTGCTTGACCCAAAGAGCATCCTTTGATAACTTAGCATCTTATTATACAGTCTCTTCTTTCTCCCAGAGAGTGGAGAGCATTCCACGTGCGTTATTGATTTATCTTTAACATGCTCAAGCGAAAGGCCTGGTGAGTGAATTGCCTTAAGACATTGTAAATGACAAATGATTCATGTGATGTTAGTAAAGTCCAGAATCATCACTTACGGGAAGGGCAGCCTTCTGTTTTCCCCAAGGGATCTTAGAAGAGAAACACCCAGGACTGTCAGCACTGGCCATTTCATTACATGATTTGCAACCTCACAAACCAGTGACCATCTTGTCTGAACCTCGTTTGTGTTTTAGGATAACAGCGGCAGCTCTGAGTTGCAAGAAATCATGCGAAGACGACAGGAAAAAATCAGTGCTGCTGCGAGCGATTCAGGAGTGGAGTCTTTCGATGAGGGAAGCAGTCACTAATTCGTCTTTAAACGCCATTATTCTTGGCATTGTTCCAGCGTGCTTTGTTTTAAGAAGCCATGAAGGGAATGTCAGATTGTTATTTCTTGGTCTACATAATTGATCGCCATAAAGAAGCAATGCAAACATAAGTAAGCAGAGTGCTTGCTTCCAGGCCCATTATTTTTATTAAAACTAAAAAAAAATATAAATAGCACTTTTTGACCTGGGGACCTGTTTTGCCTACACTTTACCAACATGAGGTTTCCTTTACTGAATTAATTACTTCATCCCCATCTCAATGCATAAGCAGACTTTTTTTTTTGACAGTGGTGAAATTTATTTATTGCAACAAAACCAGAGATATGGCCCGTGATTCGAAATGTAGACAATTTCACTTTTGCCTGTGACTACAGTGTGTGTCATTCAGGGTGTAGCTAACTTGAGGCTAGCCTCTGCTTACTTAAGTCCCTCTCTCTCTCTCTCTTTTTTTTTTTTTTTTGACATACTCAATGATAGAATATTTAGATTTATTTGAAGTTCTTAATGCCAACAGTTTAAAGATGAAAACATTGAAGGAACTGTAAAATACAGCAAGGCCCTGGACATGCAAGTAGAAACCTATGAAACATTCCCAAGACGGTTTATTTGTCATGGCTCTGTTGATCGTTTCTCCTTGTATGGCTTGTGTTTTGATTTCATTTATACTCTGCTCATTACCTATACTGTGTTCTGATATATGAGAAAGCACAAGTGGAAAAGAGGTTATATACATTGAAAATCGGTCACAGGAAATAGCCTGCGTTGGTGTGTGTGACAGTATTTTGCTTAACGGAGGCCTCCGTTTTGAATATTGGTATAAGTAGTAAAAGGACATTGGAGCCATCTTACGTGTTTATCTGTGTCAAGTTTTTCTGGTAATAAGAAACACTTAATTTACACATATTTTAATCCTGTGAAAGATTCTAGGTAGAGCAAAGAAAGAGACTTACCCTTCAACAAATGTTATTTTTGGAAACATGATTTTTTGTCATTAAATGTTATATTATTTCACATATATGAAACAGATGTTATGTAAGAATGTTGTATATTTTAACATAAATCCATTTAGAGAGATTATCTAGATTCATTAATTTTCATAGTGCCTTTTTCACACGAGTCAGCTGAAAAGTCTGCAATAAACAGTATTTGCTGTATGTTAATAAATGGCTTCTGTCTCATTGGCACAAGGGACCTTTGGCGTGGAGACTGGGGACGAGGGGTGAGTGGAGTGCAAAAAACAGAGGCCTGCTCTTGTTTTTTTTTAAACTGATTTCCAGTAGAGTTCTGAGTGGGTAGAGACCAGTCTAGAATACTTTCTCCAGTTGTTTCTCTCTTTCCACCTCTCTCTCTTTTTAAAAAAATTTTTTAACCTTCTTTAAAACTTTCTTTATAATTGAAGTACAGTCAGTTTACAATGTGTCAATTTCCGTTTTTCCACCTCTCTTATTTCATCATCTTTTTCTTCTACCCTCTAGTCACAGTTGGTCCCAGCAGGAGAAGCAAACTTGTGTAGCACTTGTGATCACTAAATGCTTCCACATAAGTACTTTGTTGGGCGTCTGCAGTGAATCTGTGAGTTGTATTTTGTAGACGAGAAGACTTAGCTTCCTAGAGGCTAATTTTCCCCAAATGGTAAGGGATGTGGGAGCCTCCTGTTTTCCATTGCTCAGTCTCTCCATAACGTTGTCCCTCGGACAAAGCGAAGCAAACATGAGAACAGTAAAGAATTGTAGATCTTCCCCACTTCATAAGCACTGACACACGTTTATAACAGCCCTGATTGAAAATCTGTGCAAATGTAGGGATGAGACCAAAGATACTAAAAATGAAAAGTTAAAATATCTTGTGTGTAATGTAGCATATAATGTACCATATCTGATATTAAAAGGATTGGTATCACTTATGTCTGTATGTTATAAACTTCCAAAGGGAAATATCACAGAGGGAGTAATTGGAAGATGAAGGTACCTCCCTCAGGGACACAGGGACAAAGAGAAGGGTTGGGATTAATGGAATTTAAAAGCTTGAGGGAGAGGTACTGCAGGGTTTGGATCCAGACAGCTGAGGAGCTAGGTCACTGGGATGGGATGTTTGGAGGAAAGGACCCACAACTGGCAAACAGACCTCGGAGAAGGGGGCCCAGCCTACCTGGTGCTGTGGCCTCAGGAATTCAGAAAAGAATTCAGCTGACAGAATGGCTCAGCAAACCCGTAGAGCCAAGACTCAAAGCTCCGAGGAGAGCATGCCAGCCAGCTGGCCCTCAAATTTCTGAGAGGAAACAAGGAGCGTGGGGGTCACTGGAACCCGCCGGGAATCGCCTGCTACTTAAAGAGTGAAGCACGATTATTACGGTGATGTTGACAAGGAGCAAGAAGCAAAACAGAAGGAAGCAAGTCCCTCGTTCCCCCTCCAGCTTCCTGTGTCCCTGTAAGCCCTTTTGGGACAGTCGATGGTCACCCACCTGGAAAAGCCCCAGATCACAAAGGTGAGTATAAAGGGGTAGATTTGAAATGGAGAAAACAGCTCAGCATAACCAGCCCATTTCAACTCTGGCTACTTAGCTTCTATACGTCTTTGAAATTCCATAAAACAAGCAAACAAAAGAAGTTTATGCTTTTACCGCAAAAGATGCAATCATCCTTCTCTGTTATCTAAATGGTATTTAACAGAAGAAATTGGTTAAGCAAGGCAAAAAGAGAACACTGAGACTTCACAGAGGTGGTAAGAGTAGGAAGCAGTCCCCACGCCTTGAGCTCGGGCTGCAGGTGGAGGGGCTGGGTTTGGCAGCGTTCAGAAGCCGGGAGGAGGGCAGGGCCGTGGGAAGCTTGGGCACAGGCACTGTCTGATGCTGTGCTGATGCCCCAGGAGCGCAGGGCAGAGATCCCTGGCTGAACTGGGACAGAGGCCCTTGAAGAGAGATTCTGGGCAGTTTATGCTGGTGTCTGACAGGGCGCAGTGATGTTGGTTCTGGAAATGTAGGGGGAAGAACTAGAAACTAGAATCGCCTACTGGAATCAGTTCCTGCTGCCAAAGTCGAAGCCCCTTCGCAGGGTTAAGCCCTTGTTCATGGTGGGGCCTTTGTGGAGTTTACTTCTTATTTCTTGCCATTAGTGTTCATTGAGTTTTGGGAACTGTGGGATTGTAGCTTTTACGAAATTTGGTAAAATTTCAGTCAATATTACTATTTTTCTTTTTTTTTTTTCCTATCCCTCCTGCTTTCTTTCCTTGGGAGACTCCAGTTTCATGTACATTAGGCCACTTGAAGGTTTTCCCAAGTTTGCCGAAACTCTGTTGACTTTTTTAACTCATCCTTTTTCCTCTGTGTTTCATTTCGGGTCGTTTCTGTTTCTGTCTTCAAGTTCACTCGTCTTTGCTTCTGCAATTCCTAAGCTGCTTTTAATCTCTTCGGTTTGTATTTTTCATCTCAGATGTTAAGAGGTTTCATCTTTAATAGTTTTACTTTTTAAAAAATATCTCCCATGTCTCTACTTAACCTGCTCAATATTCCTTCAACTTTATTAGCCATGTGGAAGACAGTAAAAATAGCTGTCTTAATGTTCTTATGTATTAATTCTGCCATCTTCATAACTGCTAGGTTAGTTATGATGGATTTTTTTTTCTTCATCATAGGTCTTATTTTCTTGCTCTGGCTGCTTTCAAAATTCTTTTCTGGACCTTTCTTTTTTAATGTAAATTTTCATTGGGTGCCAGATATTGTGAATATTACCTCGTTAGGGGCTGGATACCTCTGTACACCTGTAAATATTATTGTGCTTTGTTCTGAGATGCGTTTGATCCTTTCTGATCTCGCCTTTAAGCTTTGTTAGGCGGAAGCAAAACAGAATCTACATTAGAACTAACTTCAGCCCGCTACCGAGGAGGCAAAACCCTTCTGAAAATCCAGCCTATTGTTCCACGCATTGTGATGTTTTCCACTCTAGCAGGTGGTAATATGGACTCCTCCTGGTTCTGTGTGGGCGCTGAGAATTGTTCCTCTCATCCTTTTGGGTGGTTCTTTGCTCAGGCTTGGGCAGTTTTCTCATACGCACACGATGATTCATACCCCACTTCAGACTCCACGGGGACCCTCTGCCGTCTGCAGAGCTCTCTTTCATGCAGGTCTCTCCATGCTGTTACGCTGTCCTGTGAACGTCAGCTAGGCCATGGCCCGGGAGCTGAAGTTCACAGGACACTCTAAGCTTTGTCTCCTCAGCTCATGGAGTCTGTTGAACGCCATGTGGGATCTCCCTCCGTGTACTGAAGCTTGGAAAACTCTCTAGGCAGACAGCTGGAGCAGTTGTAGGGTTTTCCGCCTTTGTTTTTCATCTTTCATTGCCCAGGGTTCAATATCTTGGAAACTGTTCATATGTGTGTGTGTGTGTGTATATGTGTAAATATGTAGGGTTTTTTTAATTGTCACATGCTAGAGGGTAGATCCAGTCCCTCTGACTCCATCTTGGCTCAAACTTGAAGTCACCTTTGTAAAGTCTATTCTTTACCACGTATAGAGATCTAGGTTGCCGGTTTTTACTCTAGAACTTTAAAAGCGTCACTCCATTGATTTTTGTCTTACATAGTTCCTGGTGAAAAGTCAGTCATCATTCTTATTTTTCCCTCGAGCTGCTTTCAAGATTCTTTTCTGTATCCTTCGTCTTCAGCAGTTTGATTATAAAGCTGATAGAGTTGACTTTCTCGGTATTAATTCTATGTGGGTTCAGTGGGTTTCTGGATTTTTATATCAGTGTTTTCCTTTATTCCTTACAATATTTTTTCTTGCTTTTTTTTCCCTTTTCCCCTCCTTAGCCCTCTATTATATATATGTTAGCCACTATCCCAAAGGTCCCCAAATCTCTGTTAATATTTTTAAAATCCTTTCTTCCTCTGCTTCAGGTTGGAAACTTATGTCAATATGTATTCAGCTTCACCAGCTCTCCTTTTCCTCTGTGATCTTTTTTCCAATATCTATTAAGCCAATATAGTGAATTCTTCTTTTCAGTTATTTTATCACTTCTAGAATTTACATTTAGTTCTTTTCTATAGCTTCCATTTCTCTGCTGAGACGTTCTGTCTGTTCACTCATTAAAATAATGTTTCCCTTTAATTCTTAGAGCCAATTTTCTTTTATTTCCATAGCACATAAAGGCTGCATTATCTGCTAAATCCAACATTTGGGCCATCTCAGGCTCAGTTTCTATTGATTACATTTTTGCTTACGCACTATGGGTCCTATTGTCCTAACTCTTTGTATGTCTAGTTATTTTTTATTATATATGCTTGACATTGTAGGTGACATGTTTTAGATACTTTAGAATATATTATCTTCCTTGGAAGAATATTTGTTTTCATTCTAGGAAGCAGTTCTATATTGGCTGATCACTTTGATCTTGTGGAGCTTTGATTTTTGGTTTGTAGGATGAATTATGGCAAGTTCAATGTGATTTACAAGATCTTCTAATTTGATGGGAGTCGACCTATAAACTCTCTCTCCTCTGCAAATCTTCTCAAGACTTGATTTCAGGCTTTGTCTGTACCTATCAAGAACTTTTTTTTTTTTTACTGTGGAGTCCTTACTTCTAAGGCATGCCCTTTTTTAAAGATAAAAGTCCAGGATATTTTGTATCTTAGCTGGATTCCTAAGGTATTAAAATGTGTTAAACAAGACCCTTCACTTTTGCTGGGCTAGCCCTCTGATGTCTCCCAACAGGGTGACCTCTGGCAGCTCTGTTCCACTCTCCACCTTGCTGAGCAGCTCCTTTAGTGAGCACCAGGTGATGTTGCCCCATGTGAACTGGGTAGATTCACTTAGAAATTTCTGCAGCTGCTCTTGGTACAAAGGCCTCCACTCTGGTGCCCCTTTTCAAAATCTCCAGCCATCTCAGTGCCCTGAACACCGATCTTTGCATCCTCAGCTCAGCAGGACTAACTTGCTCTTCTTGGAGCCGAGCGGCTACACTTCCTTTGAGGAACTGTCCTTGAGGAAAGAGCCAGTGAGTTTCCTTATCCCAAGGATTGTAGTCTTGTATTTCTTATAAAAGGTAGCCAGTAAATTTTACTTCTTCTGCTGCCCTGCCTTAGGAGGCAGTGGGTCAAGGGAAGCTAATGTGAGAGATACTCTAATCATTTACAACTCCTCCTTCCACACTTTAAGAAAATTCATAGGGAAGTTTGAGTTTCACTTGTTTTCTAACACTACGGAGGCTAACATTATGGAGGCTGCATTGCTACTGGATAGAGATTTCACTAGGCTGGTCCTTCTTGCTTCTCAATGCTTACATAAGAAAGGTGGGTCAACATTAGAAAGTCATACAGATTCAGTAAAAGGATTTTTTTTTAAATAAAGACTGGTTGTTTCTGAGTAAGAAAAGACAATGTTCATTCAGTAAACATTTTGTTAAGTGTGTACTTTAAGAACTGGATATTCAGAGAGAATCCGAGATGCAGCTTCTGCCATCAGGGCACACACAATCTGGAGAACCATTTGCAGTTTGCTGTATTAACCCCTGGTGCTAGTCTAACTGATCTCCTGGGGCAAAATTATACCCTCAAACTGCACTGCTGATTTCTCAGAAGCTGTGACTTTATGCTTGTAACATGTTTTTTTCCCCAGAGAGAATGCTTTTAAGTTAGCTTACTCAGAGATCTTTGTAGGGTTGTGCAAAGGGCCCCTGGGAATGAATGGGAAGGGAAGGTAGTTACCATTCTACAGTTCTCTTCTTGGATCTTCCTTTCTTTATTTGAAACAAAACATAAAATACTCAAAGAGCTGTGGTAGCTATGGGCAATTCCCAGAGAAGGGTTCTATTTCCAACAGTTCTGGGTCCCAGACAGGAATTTTAGTCTTTATTCCCATCTTCCCCGCCAGTCCAACCCATTCGCTTTCCACCATCTTGGGTCCTCAATCCCTTCTTTTCTTCAGGCCTCTCCAAGACCTACTCCCACCCCACCTCACAGCATCCTTTCCTGGATGCTTTGTTCCTTTCTGTTCACAGGCTGAGGACAGAAAAGATGCTGAAGAAGCCAGTGCTCTGAGCTCAGTTGTCTAAGAAGTGCTCAGGTTTTTGATGGAAAGGTTCATTGTTACCAGGAAAAAAAAATCTTCTAATACCCAAATGTTCAGATTTATCTTATTACATTTGTGAAAGAAAAATTATCAAATTAAAAGTTAGTAAAATTCTGCTAAGATAAAAGGAATTACTAAAAACTGTACTCTTAGATTCTAAACTGAGTTGAGGTAAGACAGGTCTATTGGGTCTCCAAGGGCAGTGAGGTCTGGAGCCTGGATTTCAGTATCAGTGGGGTATTTGAACAGCTGAGATGCTTCCTAAAGAACCTTGGGCATATTGCGTTTAGTTTGGTGCTGGGATGAAGTGGGCAGCGAACCAGGGCTCCTGCCAGGCCCAGATGGTCCTGGTCCAGGGTGGTCACTTGGGCTCTTTCCTTCCTGACTGTGGTCCCAGGCACTTGGCCCAATTCCTACTGCTTTTCTAGGCTGCCCCACCCGGGGCAACCCTGAAGCAGTCAGTCTTATCCCTCAAGCATGGCTGTGGGGTAGAATATAATTTCTCCAGCTTCAGTCATTCCCGCTACCCCCTAAATGAATACCTCGTCTCTTTCAGACAATGGAAAATCCAGGAATAAAACTCACGCACACACACACACACACAGATGGTGAGTAACTCATATCTGAGGGTCTTCCAGAGCTTGTCCTGACGTACGGTTTCTTTCTCTGAGCTGGTATCTTATGGTAAGGGTTTCTTCTTTCTCATCTATTCTTTTTTTTTTAATCTTTTGTTTTCTTTTTCCTCCTCCCATCTATTCTTGGAGGAAGGAAAACAAGAACTGAATGCATCTGTGCTGAAAACTTTCACACACAACCCCACTTCACAGATAAGTGTGTTGAAACTCAGATATAAGTAGCTTGTTGCACAGTCAGTGGAACGACTGAAATTTGGACTGACTCTCTCAGACTTCTGTATATCCTGCAAATCTTCTTTTCTCTCAGATGTCATAGGTCATGGTATAAAAAATTTTTTTAAATGGAAAAAGCATTTTTTAACATACGAAATTTTATAGACTTTCCTACTGTATACAGTAGGTAAAAATCAGAGTTTCTCTCGTTGAAGCTGGAGCCTCATTTGGAAATCACTGGTCCAGGTCCCAAAGATTCCCTGCTCCCCACAGGCCCTCGGGGGTGAACAGGAAGGTGGATTGGGAGCTGATCATTCCACAGCAACAATTAGACCAGGAAACATAGTCTTTGGTCTCAACAGTCGCTTACTTCTTTGGAGAATTTCAGGTGACCTTTGTTTTCCATGTCCCTAAGGGCTCTGGTGACCCTGCCGTGGACAACCTTCAGTTTTGTCGGTGTCCGCGTGACACGACTTCCAGAGCTACACGTGACAATCCGTCTTTAACTGAGCGACCCACCGTGATCAGCCCTTGTGAGAAGCATCAGCGGAAACTGAAAGCAGAGGTCCTGCTGTTCCGGAAGGCCAGGACCCCGAGAGATCACGGCTTAAGTTTCCTTCCAATGCAGCCGAACGGGGCTGTGAAAAACCAGAGGTGGTTATGTTTTTGTTGTGTGCGTGTGTCATCTTTATGCTGCCTTCTAAGCGCTCTGGCCAAAGTGGATGTCATATTCTGTCCTGGGCACGGCCTCTGAGCGCTCAGCCCGGGCCAAGCACCAGGCAGGTGATCGGAGAGCCAGGAAACGAGCCAGCTGATCTGAAGCACATGACATCAGACGTGTCCCGAGGTGGCAAGGAAGGCCTCCTTGCTAGAAAGCAGGGAGGATTTTGGCTCTGAGAGATTGGATTCAGTAACTTCACCTCCTCGGCTTGGAGCCAGCCCTCTTGCCAGCAGCTCTCATATGGTCTACAAAAAGTCCAGACCCAAAGTCCCCGATCCCTGCCTTACGTGTTGACGTCACAGCCTGCCTTGAGAGATCTATCACCTTGCTGGGGGCAGAGAGAGCTTTAAGGAAAGGGGAGATAGCACAAAATCTGATTGAAGATTTTATGAGTTTAAAAAAATCTTACTAACTTTTCTAACTTTAAATTTGGGGAGCAATGTTGACTCTGTAGTGGAAAATTGTAAACCCCGAATCAGAACGCTGTCCATCCATCACTTTCCTTTCTTTAAGTTAAATAAAACCATATAATGGGTAGGGGTGGCTATACTGGTGTTCAACATTAAATTTATAAATGAGAGCCTAGTAGTCGTTTCCCAATTAACTTCAGAAATTGGTTTTTGCAGTCAAGGAATTTGATCTCAAGAGCACTTGAAGTTAAATATTTTTTTTTTATTCCATACTCTCCAGCTCTTTCTTTGCACCGTGTTGGCTACTATGAACTGCACGTGCTAATGGCTCCACGTTCAGGACCCTGCAGCACCTCTCAGATGAGTAAAACAAAACCCCACACACCTTAATTAATTATACAGAGGCCCTGGCTGTCTCCCCTCTGAATTCTTAAAGTTGAATCCTGGGGTGGAAATTAAACTGGTTAGAGGAGCCCAGAGGGTACATGAAAGAATAAAAGACAAAGCACCTTGATGGGATTTGTCGCATCTGATACCCTTTTCACCCACAAACTAGGGAGCTATTCCCAGGGAAATCCACAGTTCACTAACCGAGACCCAAGAGAGAGAAATCCCAAAGTCATCTGTTGGTACTAAAACCCAAATCTTCTGAAAGATTGACCCTTATTCCATCATAAACTCTCCAATTTCAGGAGCACCAGGGCACTAGCGGACAGTGATGGCTGCAGGAACCCCTGAAGGAGTGAATGATCTGGTCAAGGGCATTGGTGTCTTCTGGTTTTGGAAAGTTGATCTGGGACTATTTGATCCCTACCTCAAACAGGTGCTTAAGAAAATCATAAAATATTTAGAAGTGCTTTAAGTTTCAGGAAAGTAACGTTCCAGGCGGCAGAAATGGGAAATGTGTTTCAGGTACCAGCTCGTGTCTCCTTGACTCCCCCAAGGTGGCCCACTTCATCCCGGCCTGGCTGCGTGTGAACACCTAAGGATGTCACACGTACACTTGCCACCTTTCTGTAGCCATGTGTGTTGCTGAGAACAGAGTGATACATTATTCACATGTCCAAGAAGGAGCTTAAAGGGGTGAGAGTGAGAAGAGAAGGAGGTGGCAGCAGGGAGGCGAGAAGGGGAGGAAGGGGGGCAAGTGAAAGCTGACAATGCCGGGGAGCCCAAGCTGTTAACCTGCGGGGTCTGGATCTCCTCTGCCGTTCCTCCCACAAGGCGAACCTGAGACTTGCTGGCCAGCTCTTGCAGAGAACTGTGCCAAGCTCCGCCGTGGCCAGGCCGTCTCGGTGACAAGAGACGGTGGGGAGCAGAGCTGTTCACTTGGCATCCTTCGCCATCACTAAGGTCACTGATCAGATATGAAACTGATCCCACACACATGGCTTCATGAAGATGCTCAGGGAAGAAGGAAGCCAGAGCAAGGGGCAGTGATCAGACACCCAGGGGCACAGCCTCCTGAAACACACCCGGGAGGGCTCAGGCCAGCCACGCTGCCACAGTGAAGCAGCCAGCTTGTGTTTACTTTCAACGCAAAACGTTTTCCTTTGTGTATCGTCCCATCACCTCTTATTTCTCAGGAAGTGACACAAAGCAACAGGCTTCACGATGCCATCAGTGTCCGGTTTGTCAGCGTTCATGTCACACTACACAAGCAGGTACTGTAACTATACAAAATGCAGAGAATAAAATGTTACTAGTTACATGGGTTAAAATGAAACTGACAGCCCCAAAGAAAATGAAACAGAAAGAAAGCTGTCGGAATCCACAGAGACCCTTGACAATATTACCAAAAAACCCAAAACAAACAAACAAAAAAACCTAGCCAAATAGTTGTCCTAGCATGCTTCAGTTCATTGCCATAACTTCGTAAGTTCCCAGCTCTTCGGGGGAAAGAAGGTGCATGTTCACAGCCTACAGTTCGCAAAGAAATAGCTTTTACACGTATGCAGGTCAACGGAAAACAAAACAAGAATGCAAACTCTAGGCACCAAGATTGCTCAGACAGCAACGAAGTCTAAAGAGCCTGACTTCAAAGTCTTCTGAACCAGAGCTGGTTTGTTGAAAAAAAGTCTGGACATCGACATTAGTCTAAGAGGGCCCAGGACGACACACTGAATTGTTAATAAGGGGAGGAAAAAAAAAAACATCAAGAACTAGAACAATTAAGACTTAAATATTTTTCCTACTCTATGTTGAAGCTGAATCCAGCTTTTCGTATTTGGAAAAGATGCGCAGTTGGTCTGCGGGGAGCAGCCCTCTCTGTTCCCCCAGCCACCCTCTCCGCTTCTGACCCGGTGGCCGATGGCAGAGGACAGGTCGCACTGGGTGGATTTCCTTGAAGCAGAATTACCATTTCTTCGTGAATGGCCATTTCTCTTTTTAACAATGAGGTATAATCTGACACTAACAATGCCTGTGCCGTCTTGGGCTACTAACTTGATCAACAGTGTGGGCAGAAAACACTCCAGCGTTCTGGTGAAGTCACACACATACAAAAATTATTGCACTTAAAAACAACAACAACAAACTCAGCCCGACCAGTAAAGGGCCAGTGAAACTCTTCGCAGGTGCTGCCCTTCCTGCCCTTTGCGGAGCGTGTGGACCTTTCTGGAGTCCGGTTGAACTTGGTCCGTTACTGAATGTCCAGAAGTGAGAGAGTCCAAAAGACACTGTAGGCTCTTTAAGGCTAAGTCTTCCGGTGCTTCTATGAGAGAAATGATTTCCTTGGCCACGTACTACAAAGCAGGGCTCTTTTTAACAAACGGCTAATAGGGCCCCAAACCACGCTGGAAGCAAGGTGGATGGGTGCTCATCACATCCTGTCCTGTGAATGAGAGAGAGAGACGCGGTAAGCAGCCGGGGAGAGCAGATCCGCTCAGCAACAGCTCTGTGGCTGAAGTACAGCCATCTCCCCCTGACGCCACCACCAGCTCTCATTACACTCAGCCCCACGGCCCATGTGGACATGGGTTCCCTGTGTGCCTTCCTCTGTGCAAGTCCTCCTCTCTGTGGCTCTGAATGCCCTTCCCTCCACCTACACATTTGTCTGTCTTTCTTTATTCTTCATCCTCTGCCTCTTCATGCTTTCAGTCTCTGTTCGTTGATGGATGTAAAGGTAAAGCACTAATCCTGTCCTGGTACCACTGACCCATATCTTCGCATACTTCTTCCACAACATACCCCTGTCCTCTCCCCACACTGTCAATGCCCCCCTCCTCCGCCAGCCTCAATATGTTCAAACACCTTCCATGCTAGGTTTATTGAACTGAATTAGATTATCCTTTACTTCAGCCAAGATTACTTACACCTCCAAAATCTGATCTCCTAGTGAAAATGTGAGCACAAAGCATTGGTTATGTTATGAATTTTTTTCCCATGAAGCAATCAAGTAAGTGCTCGGATAACAGATGAGATCAAGGATTTCAAAACTCTGCTCTCCTGAGACTATTGGCAGCATTGTTTTTCTCCTTCGAGATGTCTACTTCAGCTCATGTCTTCTTTCTAACCCCTTGCATGATGCTTGTAATCAATAAAATAGTTGCATAAAATATCTAGATAAATAGAGTTGGATGGTACTATCCTGATATTGCAGGCACAGATCCAACATCAGAAGAATCCTGGGTTCAGGGTGGAGGGGATGGAGGGCAGGTCTTCAGGAGCTGCCGAAGCCCCTGCAGACCACACCCACCAACCAGGGCGCACTGACGCGCTATCTGCTTCCATATTTGTCTCTCCCTACGACCACCTCCCTGTGACCACCTCTGTGGGGACAGAGTCTGCACAAATGGCTGCTGCTGCCTTTGGTTGTACCCCTCACGCCCTCTGCCATTGTTCCAAGTCCAGGTGCCTGTGACGGGCTCTCCTCTACTTACTGCTCCGGACTCTGAACTAGGACTTGCTGACGTTCTCATAGATGACGTCACTGATGCAGAACTGCTGCTTCTTCTTCGTCCACATCAGCTGCACGCACTGATGGATGAAAATGTACTGCTCCTGCGCAACAGGAAAAGCATGTTTTAGAGCAGGGTATCTTTGTGCGAATGTGTGCAAAAATGTAATATTTTAATACTTTATGCATTATTAAATACTATGACGTGATGTCAAATAATTCTTATTTATGAAACACAATTTTGTAACTGGGAAATCCACTGAGAATCAACTGTAAAAATATTCTGATTAGTAATAGAGCTTAGACCACCATGACTTAATGCTAAAGACAGTGAATATTCAAACAACTCATCAAGGGGTTATTTTGAAAAAAAAAAGTGCATCACCTCATAATACACTGAAAAAAATTCTAGGAAATTTAATAAATTATAAAAATATAAAGGAAAAAAATACAGGTTCATTCCTCTCTGATTACTTTAAGGAAGGATTTTTCTAAACGTTCAACAATGAAATAAATTACAAATAAAATTTTCAAACTATTGTATGTAAAAGCAGTTAAAAAAAAAGAATAAAATAAAGGGCAAACCAGAAACTGAGAGGAACAAATATTTTCTACAATTACAATGAATGTCGACACCCTTATTTTGGTTTAGAAGTCATTGAAATCAGTAACATGCACACTTAAATTGACAAGTAAATAAAATACGCCAACCACTAGACCAAAGGTCCCAGGAAGGCAAGGACTGTGTCTTTTGATTCCTAATGCCTAACACTTAGTTTGTGCTTATTTAATGTTTTTTTAAAGTAAGCTGGGGAAATATTAAAACATATGCAAAAAATGGCCAAGTAATAAAAAATGTAAATTAAAGCAATTGTTTTTCATCTACGTGGCAAAGCTAAAGGAAAAAGTAACATTCCGTGAAGCGTTGAGTCTGTTGAAGCAGTCATTTTCACCTATTGTTGGTGGAGGTACAATTCATAAAATGCTAATAAATGACACTGTGGACAGATAAAAGTAAGCAAGTAGAAAATGATCCAATTTAATGTTCTATTAAAAAGGAGGATGTTTTAAGTAAGCAACGGCGTATCTAAAATGAAACATTATTCAGTCTTTAAAACAAGATTTATAGAGTTTTAGGCAATTTGGGATGATCCCCTTAGCACAATGCCGAGTGAAAACAGAATGCAAAATTAGCATATGCGTATAGAGCATTTGAGCTCCATTGTGTGAAAATTGTGCTTGCATGAAGGTCGAGTTGAGATCAGCCAAAATACTGAGGGTAGCTGTCTTTATGCCCTGAAGTCAAGGTCATTTCATGATTTCCTTTTTCCTCATTTCCCTGAGTTTCTCTCTAAGTAATACCATGATAAATAACCTTCAAATAAGAACCATTTAAGATAGTCACACGGGATTTCAAGGAGCCTTTTGTGTGACACCCTCACACAAAGGATGAGGTTAGGTACTTCACACTTCCCTGGGTGGATACCCAGCCTCATTGTATTTTTCAACAAAATTTGGAGAAAATGTTTTCCCTTACTTTGTGACAATGTCACACCAGTAGCTGAGCGTCTCCTTCTTGTCGTGACATGTCCCTCCGTGGTTTCTGGCTCGGCGTCAAGCAGGGGGCACCAGTATGATTTCTCAACCTGTAACTGCGCAGTGGCCAAACTTTGTGTCCAAAAAAAAAAAATTGTAGCTAGGCCACAGAAAAAGTAAATAAAAGCCTATTTACAGACACATCTCTGCGCGTTCCTGAGAAATCTAAGCCGCGGATCAGGAGGGCTGGCCACTCAAAGCAAGGCCCTAACTGACCTCCAGGGAAAGCCTGTTAGAGGAGAACTAAAGAAAGCCTTGATGAAAACAGCAGAGCGTGCAGGGGAGGCGAAGACCATCCGCACGTGGCACTTGACAGCTTCCGAGCACTTGTCTAGATGAGCTCAGTTCACTGGGTGTGCACTTCACAACGAACAGTTCATGAATGTTGTCGTTCACACATCACAGAGGAGGGACGGGAGCTCTGAGAGGTGAGGCGAGTTGTGCAGTGGTGGTGCTGGGACCCGGGCCTCTCGTGGGGTCAGGCCTGAGGATCCTGCTGTCTGACTACCCCTTGCTGCCCTCATGCAGAGGTCCACACAGCCTGCCTGGTCAGCCGAGAAAGGGGAGGAGGGCGTGTCAAAATCCAGCCCATGCATTGTGTTGCAGGGACCTGAAATGTGCATCTGAGGATGTGGTCAAATTAATCCGTGACTTCTGCTGTTTGGAGAGAGGGGTGGGGTGGTAGGATCAGGGTGATGGGGCAGCCTAGAGGACGTAGGAAAATGAGAAACCAGCATGGGCAGTCACCTGCTACACTATATGCTGTGATTTCTATACACGTATAGACTCAGAAATCAACTGGAGACTCATTCTGGCCTCTTGAAAATCATTAGTGTCAAAGAGGTGCTCTGGGATGCTGAAGCTGAAGAAAATACTTTTTTTTACTCTGCTCTTTTCTTATGAACCATCAGTAAACTAGGAGGCGGCAGGGCAAGCGTGTGAACGGGCTCGAGGAGGATGTTAGGAAAATCCTAACACTCAAAATACAGGTCGAACCACAAAGAGCACAGGAAGGAGGGAAAACAGAGGTAAATAAACGGACAAGACGTTCCAGACATAACTTAGAAAAACCAGCACAAATAAATAACTGGAGAGGATCACTGCAAAGTCCTGAGGGAACTCAAGAGTGAACCGTAACAGCTGGGAAAAACGAGTAAACTGTAGTGACCTCCGCCTCTTCTGCTGACTTTGAATTTTCCCCTGAGAGTCCAGGGAAGGGATATCATACTTTAAAAAAGACTGTGTCCCTGGAGATGTCAACCTAAAATGCTACCGTAAACAAAGAAGCAAGCAGAATTTGGGGAAAGAAAGTTGGGGCGAGAACAAAACTGGTTCTCAGCTTGGCAGAAAGTCACATGGTGGCCGCCCTAGTTTCATGGGATCATCCAACCTGAAGGAAGATAATGGCGCTGAAAATTGGATGGAGGGTCTGTCATGTGAAGGTGGTTTTTTAAAGGGGATTAAGATTCTGTAGCTGGAATGAATGGTGAAAGCAAACAGGCTATAATCAAAGCCTATAAAGTTATAAAGGTTTTAATTAAGCCAATGGGGGCAGACAATTCATCAAATCCAAAATACTTGAAATAAGGAGTGGCTGAGAGCTTCAAAGGAAGCTCGGGGATTAACATACATAATGGGGAGTTTTAATCATATAGTAGGTTATAGATTTATGGAAGTGAAAGCCAAAAAATACGGACGGATTCACAAAGCACTGTCTAATCACTAGGTAGTGGGCTTCTCTGGGAAACCAGGACATTTTAAACTTATAACAAGTTCATGTCCCCAGAGCAGTCGGTTAGAAGGCAGCAGGACTGGCATGGGTGGGCTGCCATACTAAGGAAGGGAGGACGCTGTTACAGGACTTGATCCTAATCACCCATGAGCCGTCTGAATGGGGAATGAGTTACTCTTCCCAAAGTGCTGTGATCTTGCTGTAGCTCAGAAGAAAACCTTTGGACCGGTTGTGCCCAGCCGTGGTCAGAAGGGAATGGGGCGGTGAGGGAGAAATGTAAAAAGGGTGGGAAAGGGGAACCGGAAGCATGGACAGACAGCAGCCATTACTGCAGGCTTTTGAGTCGCACTGCCATCTAGTGGTGGCTGGTGGGAAAAGCCGGAGGAAGATGAAGGCACTTTTTTTTTTTTAACCCCCTGGGAATTGAGTCAGAGGTCAGGCCAGGTTGTGCTGTATCCCACCAGCGTTCCTCCCACACACGCTTCTTGAGAAGAAGGATTAGTGTTCACCTAAAGCTAAGAAGTTGGGAGTACGGCTGGGTGACCGGGGTTGCGAAGAAGCTATGTGCTTAGGTTTGGAGCGCACACAGGCGTACGGGGTGCACTGCTGGGCTGATGCCGTCTGCAGGCCCCGGCCCCGGGGGTTGCCACTCCAGCCTGGGTGCGTTCTAAAGCTTCAAGGGAGGAGAGGACTTGGGAGAAGAGAGGAGGAGGCGCACGTAACACTGGCAGATGTTTCTGGGGATGCCTTCACATTGTTACAATGATGAGTCCACTCTAAATCAAGGAAACTGGTGGCGCTGGTAGATTGGGGACTGAAAATCCTTAAAATCAAACGGGGGACAGAAAGCATAAATCCAACCCATGTTATTATCAAAAGTGAACTGGGATAGAGAATCCCCCGGGGGACAAACTTTTAAACAGAAATTAAATCACATCAACTCCATACCAGATTTGGTGGCATTTACTCGGATGCACTGTTACCTTCACCAAACTCTTAGTCTATTCAAAGAGCTTTATTCCATTATAGATACATCCATGTGTTCTGTATTACTGAAGGGCGTATGACACCAATAAAAGTGCAGGCACTATAAACCGAATGGATTTTCAGAGGTAGTATGTTTCTTTTATACCTTAGAGTAATTTGAATGCACACAATAAGAATGACAGATGGAAAAATAATTTCGTAGTGATGGTTTTGAAATATGAGATTGAATAATGGAACGTTTTCCCATCAAGGGCAAATTTCAAAACACATATGATTACGTTCCTACCTCTGTCTGTACCATGGACATCCGGTATGACCTCATTTCTGACACCAGCCCAAGGATGTCCACAAACTCATGATCCCGAATGTGCTGCAGGAGCCGGTCCAGGGCAATGAACGTTCCTGTCCGCCCGACTCCAGCACTGAAAAAGAGGTCCCAACAGTACGTTATTCAGGAAGTGCTTCTATACTGTTGGAAACTAATCGGCCATTCATTAAAAACAAAAAGCCAACAGGTAGCATCACTGAGAAAAAAGACTAAACTGACAATATTTTCCACTTAGCTGATTTTTAAGTATGCTTTGTGGTTGGTGTGTCTCCTAATGGCACAGTTCTGACTCTCACTGCCACCTCCCTTTAAGAGGTATGGGTCTACACTGCCTTCGCCACACCGGCCCCTCCTGCCCCGGGCTCTGTACTCCTGAGGGAAGTAATGATTCCACAGGGAGCCTGTTGGAGAGTTGGTTCCTGCCCTCAGCTTGTTGATACACATACACAACTCCAGCCTTGTGAGCAGCCTCAGAGGTAAGCCCTCACGCCCAGCTGAAAGTCTACTCGGATGCCCACACCCTAGATTGAACTCTGGGGCCACAGTGAGTTGTGTGTCTTCAACCCTGGGTTGAGTTCATCGTCCCAGACCTTCCTCAGGGCACATCTGCCCTGCTAGTGAGTGCTGGTCTGCTTCAGTCTCCCAGGGACCTTTTAGGTAGTTGCCTGAAAAATCAGATTTAGTCTTTGGACCCAGTCTCTTCCAGTCCCTAAATCCCAGTGTTCAAAGTGTAGAAGTTTGTGGAGTGACATGAGCTGACCAGTTGCCCACCACAGTCCCTAGGGTTGCAGCGAAAGTCAGCTTTTATTTTCCTCCAATCACACGCAAGCTGAAGTGCCAACTGGTTCTAAACTCTGAATTATGATGCAATACGAGAAAAGAGAAATCAAGACGAATTTATACGCCGGATTTGCTGGGAGAGAAATCCAACATGAGAAACCGCGAGTTCAGAGCCCTGGTTTGCTTTTTCTCCCAGACAACTTCCTTCTATCACTTTAATATGATGAGAAAATATATATGTCAACATATAAATACATATACACATATGGCTTATACCAATAAAATGTACATCAAAATTATGAGCCTTAGTTTTGAGATAATAAATGTGTTTCAACCAACAACATCAAAAAGACTTTTAGAACTCTTAGGACTTCTCTTCTCGGATACAATGTTCTGTCTCCGGGTGAACACACGGGAAGTCACCTCCGGAAATGTTCCTGCATGAAAGGAATCCACGAGTCTGCCCTCATGGTTGGGCAGCTTTATTTCCTGCTTTTTGGAAAAGACCGTTTGGAGACTAGATCATTTCATCTGGCGAGGCAAAGCTTTTAACCTGGGAATGACTGACAGCAAGGACAATTTCCCTAATCAGAAACCTGGTAGTTTATGAAGCGTTTTTCTTTCCAGGAGACACGTAATCCTTCTCTCTCTCTCTCACTCACACACACATACACACAGACACACACACAACCCTACACACACCGCCTAGCCATTCTAGTTCACCAGGCCAAGGTACTAGATCCAGGATTACTGGCTGCCAGTGCCTCCTCTGACATCTTCACCCCACTTCTCTCTCTCCTGTGCAGCAGGAGCACATTGACCCCCCTGTGCTTCTGAGGTTGCATCAACATTTCACAACACTATTGTGTCACACTGATGGATTCTGATGGAGCTTTGTTCACCTGGTAGGAAAGAAGGCTTAAATTCAGAGATAACCCTTTCCGTCAGGAATTTGTGTGGTCCTTGATTTTTGATAACGCGATAGATCATGCAGCCCCTTTCATGTCAGCTGTCTGGAAATTTAGAGATAATCTTGAAGAGCAACCTAGTAAGTATGTTTATCTTCATGAGCTGAATGTTTTCATTTCTTCTCCCTTTCAACTTGCTCTTACTTCCATTTCTATAACTCAGGGCTGTGACTGGCTATTTTTAATTTGATCTTGTATTTGGCTGTGTTATAAACCCCATGGAATCTTTGATGGGATAGGATATCCCATCGTGCTTAAAAGCACGGCCTTAGGAGATGGGTGTGCCTGGATTTGAACACTAATTTTTCCATGTTCTTCTTGCATGAACTTGTGCAATGCCCTTAAACTTTCTACTCCTTAGGGCTTTTTAAAATCTGAAAATGGGAATAATAAGATTAATTTTATTGGCTATAAGGTATATAATAGCCATATTGTAAGTAAATTGTGTATCTAGAAAGACATCAGTTAATCAGAAATTTAAAATAACCATAATTCATGTACTGTTAATGCAATCTGATGGGGCGTTTATGGGATGGTGGGCAATTTCCTGTATGAAACAAAGCCCTAACAGACAGCGCATTTGGTGAGGTTACCTGCAGTGCACGGTCATGGGTCCTTTGCTCTTCTTAGCTTGCTGTCGGACCATGTGTACGAACTGCAGGATACTTTCTGCAGCGTTCGCGGTGGGCACACCATGATCAGGCCATGCGGTGTAGTTAAAATGCATCACATCTTGCATCTCATCAGCCTTTGGGAGAAAAACAAGTGTTAATCTCTCAGTCCACCGCAGGACGGCTCAGGCCCCCACTGCAGCTCAGAAGCCGCTGCGTAAGGTTACAGTAAAGCCACACCCCACACCCGGAGGGTACACTTCTCTCTCCAGCTCTCCACACTGTGTCTGACATGAAGCAGGCCCTCCAAAAAGGGACTAATTGTCTAAAGCTTCAAATGGCAGGATAAATAGGCTAACCCCTGCCTGTGTAGTGATAAGAGCTTAAGCAGATCAGGGTTTGCATTCTGGCTCTGCCATGGAGAAGGTGCATCCGCCCTGAGGGATGAGTTACACGCTAGAAGATGCTGCCGGTACCCGACTTAGGTTCGCTTGGCCAGGCCAGCGCACCCCTCTCCCAGGTGCTGCCAACAGCATATATCTAGCGACACCCTCCTCCGCACAGCTGCCTCCCATTAAAGGGAGCTGCTTGTCTGGAAAGTGCCTGAGAGATTGCGTTCCCTGGCTGAGGGCAGTCAATGAGTGACTGACACTGGGGCACAAAAAGTCGGGATGGGACAACCCTATTGTGTCATTCGTGGGACCTGGCTGAGGCTGAGCCCACGGCTGTGTGTGGCTGCTTCCCTGGGCCATCCTGTACTACTTCTCTTGTTCCCGTACAGATTTTACCCAAGATTACACTTCCGAAAAATCCTCTCTATGACAGTCCCTGTCTTGGGCTCTGATGCTAGGGGGCCCGAGCCAAAACAAACTCGCTGAACACCAGTTTCCTCTTACTTAAAAGGGTCTAATGACAACTAGGGTAGGGTTGTTGCAGGGATTAAGGTGATCATGTTTGTGGAGGGTGGTGCCTGTTCCGTATCATTATCATTGCAACTACCAGGTAATTACTACCGCTCCCTCGCGTCAAGCACAGTGCATTTAAGTGGTGCTTCTGGGAAGCCCAGGAAATGGGTATGTTTTGTTTATTTTCCTATTCATGTGAACCCAGACACCAAGTAGACTGTCATTCCCTCTGCCCTGAGTAAATATCAATTAGGATGTGGGTCCTTCAAGAATTATGTTTTCAGTCCCTACTAATTTATACACATAAAATTTTATTCTGCTCTTGTTATCAACTGTCAGAAATATTCCAAACCCAACCCTCACAAAGGTATCATGGATCCCCCTTCCCTCAAACTTGCTAAGACCCTAGAATCCACTCAGTAGATGGGATACTATACCATGATTTGGAAGAACTTGGTCTGGCCACGAGTTTGGAGCTAAAGTTTAGGTTTTCAGGTATTAAAGAGAAATGGATTTCAAAGAGTCAGTGGTCTTGGGTGAGGTAAAATTGTAAATGTAAATACATGTAAATAAATAAAAAGATAATATTTGTATAAATATAAATAGCACTTCAATTAGACCCACTGTCCCTTTGGCCCAAGGCCATCCATCCCCAGCCACGAGCAGTGCCTCCCTCTCCACGTTCAAGGATTTTTTCTGAGACACATAGAGCATGAAATCTGCCAAGATGCTGGCCACGGTCCCTGCTGTCTTCAGGAAGTATGGCAAGAAAGTAACTCAAGCATAATGAATTGTGCAGATGAATGAATTACTCAACACCATGAGGACTGAAGGCTACTCCATCACCAGATAACTTTGGTTGCTCAAAAAAGTTCACGAAAAATGTTTGTTCTTTTCAAATGTGGATCACAGGATGAGCATTAACCTTGTACATTGTAGAACATATACATGTGTGCATGTGTGTGTATGTATATATCTTCTAATACAGTTGATCTGAAAACATATCCAGCTAAAATTCACAAGGTGGTTCAAAAACAAGAAAGCTTTAAATGTCATCAGTCTCTCAGCAGCTGCCGTCTCAGTGTCAGATGGGTGATTCCTGTCAGCTGAACAGCAAGGCATGTGCCAGTGGGAACAAACCAGTTTTTGCTGGTTTTTCATCTCCAGTTCTCATTCAGTTCATGCCAAGTTTCAAGTACTGGAAAGTGACAACTTGGGTGTTAGGGTCCTTTTCCTCCTTTCTTATTCAATGAGAAAACCCTGCTGGTTACGTCTTACTTCGCCATTCCAAAATGTCTCTTACCAGGATTTCCTCGTTTATGTAATTTTATCTGATTATACTCTGAAAGATTCCACATATTGAGATGAAGGGAATAATAAGGAAGTGTATAAGCAAAAAATGAAAAATAAAACAGATAAATGTATTCATTAGCAATGCACAATGAAGGTAATGTAACCTTTGCAGGAGCTTAAAATTTAGACTCTGTATGTCTATGGCCCAAACAGGGCACTCTGGGACCAGATGCTTGTAACTACTGTACAAAAACATTACCAGAAAATTCTATTGTTCATCGTTTTATTCCTGTGTTTCAGGTCCTTTGCATGGTTGTCATTGAAAGGTCATCAATTAAGACCAAGGACAAGAAGCACGATATTTATTATGCAGTGATTGATGTCACCTTCCCTTGTCAAGGGAACAGTCCCTATTTTTGCTTTTTTCTTTTTTTCTTCTAGAGGCATAACCTAGGGAAAGATTTATTCTATTCAAATATATCCCCTGTCTGTCTAGCAGTTCATACTGGCTTTGTGGCTAACATAGCCAAGACAGAAGGCAGAGTTCAGACGGAATTCTGATTGTCAAATATTTTCTCTGATGGGGTAAGTCTGTTGATGTTTTCTCAGTGCTTTATTATTTTTGAAAACTTTCATTCAGTCACTCATTTATCCCTTCCACAAAGATTTATTAAATGACTAAGGGTTGGGATTATATGGATTATTAAAACTGGGTACTTGCTTCTGACACGCACGGCATACGGGGCTGGCGGGGAGGCAGACAGGAGATGAAAGAATTGTAACCAACTACGATGCCCTGTGACGGAGCCATATACATGAAACCAGAGCAGAGGAGGAACGGGAGAGAGGTTTCTTGAGACTAGGGAAGGGATGTGACATTTGAGCTAAAACTGTGTTTGAGCAGGAATACGCTTTGGCCATTTCAAAGAGATGGTACAGCAAGGAGCGGTTTGTTACTGTTTCACTGGGATTTGCCTAAATTCTCAATGTAGCAAAACCATTGTTAACTGCTAGTGGCAAAGAAGTGAATTGTTTCTTGTACTTATCAGTAAAGGGTGAGTTACTGAGTGCATGTGGTATGGATATGAACTATCATTTTTGTACCGTCTATATGAAGGGTCAGCACACACTTTCTATAAAGGGTAGGCGGTAAATATTTTACATTCTCCGGGTCATACAGTTCCTTTTGCTACTATGCAAGTTTGATGTAGCGTTAAAAACAGTCATAGAAAATCAGTAAACAAATTTGTGGCTATGTTTTAATAAAATGTTATTGATGGATGCTGGAATTTGAAGTGTATAATTTCTATATTATTCCATGTAAAATATTCTTCTTTCAATTTTTTCCCCCAAGCTTTAAAAAAGTAAAACTTATTCTTAGCTCATGGGCTTTAAAAAAACGATGTGTTTTTAACTTTTTTTTTTTTTTTTTAACGATTTTTTTTTAAAAGTTTGCCACCCTCTGATCTATACTGGGAAGAAAGGCTGTGGACAAGGACATTTTAATGAGGACTTTCCTGTTAAGCTTTGTCTTCAACAGAGCATGTTCAAGTGGAGAATGCTGGCAAAGCTCCCCTCCTGTTTTCTGGGGCCGCTCTCTGTGAAGAAGGCCCCAGGGAGACTGCGGCTGGTGTCAGCACCCAGCCCTGCACACGGACATTCAGCAAGGGCGCAAAGACCTGTCAGCAGAGAGGTAGCAGGCTTACAAAAAAAATAGGCTTTTCTGACCTTCTAACCACCAGAAATCAGCAGCATTTCAAAAGTGCAATGAAACCATGATTAATTAGGTCCAGAAGTACCTTTGAAATAATAAAAACCAAAGTAGAACCAAATATGGGACAAAGCCAAACAAAACTCAAACCGCTACACCTAAGACAACATTTTAGTTTAGCATGTGTTTGTATCTCCTACGTACACTCACCCACGGTCAGTGTAAGTAGTGACAACGTGTCTCTGCTCGGTCATGCCCGGTTACAGTGAGTCACTGTGTCTTCTGTCACCCTGGGCTTGTCTGAGACGGGGCAGTGCAGCCTTCTGGCTGCATCTCCTCAGGCCCTCCAGCATTTCATCCCCACCATTCTCCACGAAATGGGAAGCAAGCACATCACACGTGGGCTTTTTCTCTTGCAGGAAGCAGGGACGTGCTCATAGTCTCCCATGATGGGCCACTGGTCTCCTGACCCCGGGGGGGTTCCCTCAGCGCGGGGACGGCCCTGCACCTGTGCTGCGTGACTTACGTAGTTGATCCGGAAGTGTCTGCAGGCCCAGTCGTCCTGCTCGTCCTCTGAGAGCATCTCCACCGTGATGTCTCCGTAAGCTATGGGTTCTTCTGTGAACGGCCAGTAGTGGTCACATTTCACCTGAGGGGATAATAGCACAACCGTTTAAAATGAACAGGCGAGGGGAGAAATAGTCTATGCTCGCTGAGGGAAAACAAATGCCTTGCCTCTGAAGGACTGCATAGGATTATCGCGAGGATGGAGGATGAATTACCTGGAAGTTTCTGGTACCCAGTAAGCGCTGACTGTATGTCACTGGCTCATGCAGGTTTTCCTGCTAAGGGAGGGGGCGACCCCAGTAGGCACTTACCCTCCTTTTCTCATTGCACTGGGTGAGCATGACAATAATCTGAGACTTCTGTTGCAGGACCATCTTCCAAAAGTCATTTCTGGTTTCAGGCAGTGGCCCCTGCGTCGCGATATACTCCTGGGGTGAGTTGTACCCCTGGAAGGTAAGGAGCCACAATCAACACCACATGCAGCTTCACACGAATGAGAAAAAGAAAAAACAAACCCTGAAAATTCACTGGGGATAAGCTTGGCAAAGGATCATGTGCCTGTGTAGGCAGTCACGGTAACTGAAGGTATAAATCTGTATGATTGTAAATATTTTGCTCGGGAAGCCTATGAAATCACACCCACGCCTTTTTACAACCACCACCACTGTTTTACAGATACATATAAAAGGCACAGGTGTTCAGGGGGAGCCCTTTGACTTTGGTTGCCGACACCGAAATTTAAACACAAGCAAGATGATCTTCAGTGTAATTATCGACTTTCACGTTCACTAGTCCTTCACAAAGAAATCTGAATATGACTAACCTCTGGGTTTCTTTTTTTCCGCTATTCGTTATTCTATACGGAATAATGGAAACCATTCTTTAGAACTGCATTGCTTGGTGGAGGACGGCTGTCTGCGGAGCTGTTCAACACATCCCCGCAGCCCTGGTTTTCCTCCTCTGGCTGGGCTAGAATTTGGATGCTTGACTTTAAAAGTTTTAAAATTTTGTTTACTTACAGGGATGTAGTTGGCATTGATGTAGTCTGCACCTTCCTCTTCGTTCATGGAGACTAATCTTACTCGGCTAAAGTCATCTGTAAAGAATAAGGAGAAAAGAAATAGTAAAAATCAGACTGGATGGAAGAATCATCTTCACCCCTTGTCCCCAGTATCAAGTCAAATCAGTCAGTGAAAGGGCAGGCAGGTAAAGTTTATTTTAGCTGGACATGTTAGCCATACCTCAATCTTAGTTTCTTGTTTAAATAAATATACAAATATCTCCAGGATTTCCTCCCTACCAGCGCTCCCGTCCCTGGAAGAGTTGTCTCCAGGTTTGGGGGGGAAATTGTGCAGAATATGTACAGGAACTAAAGTATCTGGTAGGTTGTGTGGAAGGCTACAGAGTGCAGCCTAAACACAGGATTCCCATCTCACTCAGGGGCATCCAGGAAATTCACTAGCTTTGGGAGACCTAGAGAAGTGATGATGGAGTTGATGGACTTTTGTACATGGACTTCAAGTGAAAAAAGTCAATCCTGAAATGTGTACAGATAGAAGACGTTATAACAATAATACCACCTAATTTTGTCAAGAACCCTTACGAAGGAGAGGGTTCTCCTTCTAGAGCTTTCCGCTTCTTCCTTCTTTCCCAGCTCCCCCTAGAGAGTTGCAGAGAGGAAAGGTAAATCTATATGGGAATCTATTTTAATTGTCCTGTACTTTATGTTACTTTTTCTTTGAATGTTACTTTTATTGCAAAATTCTAGGAAATAGCAGAACTTGCCGGAAGCAAGAAAGGAGGCTTTTTCATACCTTGCACTCAGTCTCCATTTTCAATGAACTGACTGAAAATTGGTTATGAGCACAAATGATCTTACCCCTAATTTGGCTGAGACTTTTTGACCTCCAAAGGGCCAGACTGTCAATCCTTTTGGTTCAGATATAATTCATTGAAAAGCATAATAATTACACCTTCCTACACAGGACAGGGTGTAACGACATCAGTGTACCAATGAGCTCAGTGCAGTCACAGGCATGGCCTGGAGGGGACAGACCATTACTGGGCCTGGCCAGAGATGGGTGGGACTGACTAATCCACAATGACAGTCCTTCAACCTTTGGGAGACACGAATAGGATCTGGGCTATCGACAATCTTACATGGCAGGATGTTCGTGTAACGGTTTTTACATCGGTTCAGGGGAAGGTCGGCCGCGAAGTGTGGAATGTCCAGTCCAATCAATTTCAACTCCTGTAAACGACAGAGAACAGATGTGAGATTCCCGCACATGGTGTGGGCTGGATTATTGTTCACATGGGCTCATTGTTCATATTGGATTATTCTTCACGTCCTGTAACAGAAGGCTCACAATGACCACACCCCCTTTGCCTTATGATGGCACAGTGGCTCCCTTTGGGGACAGAGTGTACTTCTCCACCCAACTGTTGTCACCTTGCTTTCAGCCAATGAATTTGGATGGAACACTCGTCTAATCAGAAGCTTTCAATGTGCTTGCTCAGCTTGGTTTCCTCTCTTGTGCTTCCTGCCATCTGCGCTAAAAGAACACGCCCAGGGAAGCTGCCAGTCCCAGGATGAGAAGACGCATGGAACAGACCTGACTCGAGCAGAACCACCTCAGCTGTCCCACGGGCCCACGAGTGAGAAAAATTAATGTTGCTGCAGGTCACTGAGATTTTGAGGTTGTTTCTTATGCAGTTTTATTGCAGTAACAGGTGACTAATGTAATACACAAACACATCGGATAGCTAAGTGGTCATTTGGAGAAGGAAAGAATTAAGTGCATCACACTCAGGGTATGGAAATTTTGGAAAACAAAAATAGGTTTCGGACTTTCGGAGGTACAGAGTAACTGAAATGTATTCAATTTGCATAAACATATAAGGAATTGTAGGTATTCCTCCTGTAGGCAATGGGCTTTCGAGAAGGTAGTAAAAGAGAGAATGAGGCAAGTACGGAGCATTCTCCACGTTACAAGATACAGGGTCGACAGTCATTAAGTCTGGTCATGAAACCCCCAAATAAGGATGGAGCAGTAGTGGGGAGGCGCACCTGTCGATGAAAATAAGAACACCCAAATATCTGCTGGTGTGTCACAGCACTCATAAATTCTATTACCGGAAGGTGCACTGATAGGGCAATTTTTATATAAACAGATGATCAACGTACTTCAAAAAGGTTATGTTACTGCAAAAAAGGGTTTCTAAGCTGCTCTGTCATGTGTCTGATAGGAAACAAGAGGTTGGAGTCAGGCCACCTGGATTTCCCTGGAGGCACCATTTACACTGTGATCTATGTGAACAGTGCTTCCTGGAATTGTGCAGTGCACAACCTATACAGCAGATCCTGTACAAACCTGAGGGTAATATTAGTAACGGCATGCATAACCATCTACAAATGGGGTTGCATATATAGTATGCATTTTTCTATAAGCCTATTAAGGGAAGAAGTAGAAACACGACTTGCTGTAAGTTTTATTTACTCATGTGGGATGTTACTCCTCATGCTTCCTCCCAATTATTATTTCAAAGAATCATAAGCTGGAGGAATATTTCTTTGGGGGAAGAATTTTGGAGAGTTTTTGAAAGACTTTTGAGGGGAGTTGGAAACATTTGGCAATATTTTGAGAGATTGAACAGGGATATTTCTTTTCGTGCCATTTGCTTCTTGGTTCAAGGGCTCATGCAAAGCAAATGCTTTAGACATCAAGTTCTTGGTGTGTCTGCTGTGTCCACAGAGAAGGTCGTTGGTAGCTAGCGTGTGTCCTTAATAGCTCTGGGATGCAAGCTGCAGTCAACAAGGATGAAGTGACCTCAGTTGCCCAGATTTCTCTCTTCCTTTGATTTCTCATCACTTTGGCTTTTCAAGCTCATAAAAATCTCAAGTTCGTTGGCCCAAGTTGAAGCCAATCTTCAGATCAACAATGCTGACTTTGATCCTCCAATTCACAAATTTAAAAGAGTTTTTCCATCTCAGGCGAAGCCTTTGCTTGTCAAATGCCCTTAAACAGAAGCTTGTCATTTTGCCTTTATAACTTTTTTTTCCATTTTAAAGAGTTTTCAAAGACTGATTATATTGTTCTTATAAGAAACAAAAACATTTTTAGCAAACATCAACCAAGTCAGTGTTATTTTTAGATTAGCGCCTTAGCTCCTTTTGGAAGTTATAAGCTTACTTAAATGATGCTTCCATTGCTTAAAATTTTTTGGAAATCTACTTTCTTTGGGGAGTGCCTCCATAGATAGTTTGTCAAAATATCTGGCTTATTTCAGTGGACCACTTATACACTGCTGGGTCTTGAAAAAGCAGTTCAGTTCTCCTTGACATCTGTTTAGTTATCTGTAAGATAAGGCTAATAATTTTTCCACATCTCCCTGATGTACAGTGACTATGAAATGAAACGATTAAACTCAACAAATATTAATACAGCCCTGTTGATCATGACTGTGAAATGCTTCCTCTTTGTTTATTTTGCTTTGCCAGGCTCCATAATTTCTCCCTCCTTTGCTATTTGCACTAACCAACCAGCAACTCCCGCCTTCGAGTCCCCTGCTTTGAGAACAGACTGATAAACTGCAGGAAAAGGAACTGTGCGAGCAGACTGAGGCTGAAAGCTGGAGCACATATGGAAGTTGACTAACCGACAGAACTTTAATTGTGTGTTGCCTCCCTGCTGTAAATGCTCTCGGTTGATAGCAGAGGTTTAATTGACTGAACACTGGAAACGTAAATTGCCAGAGTTAAACTGCAGCAAAGCAGGGACGGCATGTATACACAAAATGCCTTGCGATATTGTAATTTAGCCTGGCACTAGTGGAAAATCAAATTCTGAGTTTCCAGCTCAATAGCTTTACAGTTACCTTCTTTCTAACCATATGGAAACTCCAGAGGCTTAAACTTCATGAAGGCCAAGTAGGAGGTGATGATGGCCTGAAACCAACATAAATCATTTTTGAAATTTCTTTTGCTAGTTTTGTTTCTGTTATAATTTATCATCATGGGGTTCCCTCCCACCCAGGTTACATAGTTACTTATAGTGGATTGAATGATGGTCTCTCCAGAGATATGTCCATATCTGGACCCCTGGAACCTGTGACTGTGGTCTTGTTAGGGAAAAGAGTCTTTGCAGATATAATGAAGCATCACAAGGTCAGATCATTCTGTATTATCTGCTGTATTAGCCCTGACTCTAATGACTAGGGTCCTTAAAAGAGACAGAAGAGGGTGAGGCCACGTGGAGGTGGAGGCATTGGTTCGAGTTATGCAGCTACAAGTCAGGGATGCTTGGAGGTGCCAGAGGCTGGAAGAGGCAAAGACGGATTCCTCCCGAGAGCCTGCAGAGGGAACGTGGTCCTGCTAACACTTTGAGTCCGGACTTCTGGCCTCTCGAATTGTGAGAGAAGACACGTCTGTTGTTTTAAGTCACCAAGATTGGGGTAATTTGCTGTACTGGGAAACTAATACAGGCACCGACGCCAGCGGCGGTCTGAGCTGTGCTGGTTGCGTTTGAAGCACCGTCTTGAAAAGCAGAGCGCAAACACGTGCGCTGTGTTAGTCAGCTGGGGATGCCGACACAAACGCCACAGACTGGGCGGCTCAGGCAGAGGCATGTTCTGCACGTTGCTGCCTTTGTCATCACCTGGCATTCTCCCTGTTTGTCTCTGTGTCTTTGTCTTGTCACAAGGACACCAGACATACTGGGTGAGAGCCCACCCTCCTCCAGTCTGACCACATCCTAAGACATCTGCTAGGACTCTCTTTCCAAATAAGGTCACGTGCTGAGGTACTAAGCAATTACGGCTTCAACGTATCTTTCGGGCGACACAATTCAACCTAGAGCAGGTACTCGGGAGGAAGGATGGAATGCTCTAGCGAGGGCAAACTTGGGCAGGTGAGGGGAAACTGGGAAGAAGGCATCAACCTCAGGAGAGTCTGGCAACAGCCAGAGGGGCCCTGGGCTGTGGGGTGGGATTTAGGGCAACGCTCCAGTCACCGGACAGATTGCCAGTGCAGGTACTTGGCAAGAGGGACAACGAGGAATGACAGCAGAGAAAACTCAGGTCTGGGAATAAAGTAAACCCCCTGGTGTGGGCACTGTTGGAAAGGGTTTGAAGTGACTTATTTCAAAGATGGCTGTAGGAAGGTCTCCAGAGAACTGGACTAAAACACAAGTAAAAACAGCCACAAATGGAAACTACAAGCAGAAACCAAAGGTCTTCTGTGAACCGTATGGTAAGTAGTGTTGTCTTGTTTTGATCTTCGTAACCACATTTCCGAACAAAGGGGGTAAGGGTTTTCACTAGCGTCCCGATCAAACACAAAGCACAGAAATTAATGGCAAAATGAGCAATTTGTGATACGTCTTGTGGGCTCCTAAATCCCAGGCTCTAAAGTCTAGCTCTCCAAAACCTTTTCAATAGGAGACATAAGAAATGAGGAGCTGAATTTAATTCCTGGGTCCCAAAGCACCTTAAGAAAAGATGTATATTTTCATTAGAAGGATAGTCAGTCTATCCAGCAGATCCAAAATCAGATGCAGCGTGAAAGAGAAATTTATTCATTGAATGCAAATTAGCAGTTCATACAGCTTCATGTGTGATTTATAGTTGTACCGGTGATATATGTGAATCTAGACATTGGTTTCAATTTGCATAATGCTTATAAATGATGTAATTTCTCAATATGAGCACAATCTTTCAATGTCAGTATCAAAATGAATACACATATGAAGCATCATTATAAACAGGACAAATAAACTGTTCGGAGACAGAATTTAGCTAGTCCAAATCAATATCCTCTTGGGTTTCCCATTAGAGTAAGAAATATTTTTTTCCTTAAGCCTCAACTATTTATCAAGTTCAGGGAAATTTGAGGGCTACCACGTTAAAGGTTTGACATGCACCCTGAAGTCAGGTCTGGGAAAATAACACGCCTTTGAGAGTAGAGGAGGTTACCCTGACACTGAACCTCAGGATGTGGGTGGAGCTGGGGGCTGGCAACTCCTGGGAGGCTGTCAAATAAAAAAAGGAAGTGAGTCAGACCACTGGGCCACTGCTTAAGCCTGAAACCTACAATCTAAGCCTATGATTTAAAACAGACTTCTGGAGAGTAATTTGTGTTTTCTCATCAGAACAGAGATGTAGTATCAGGACTTGGCACCAACTACACTACATATTTGACCAATTATATTCTAAGAATAAAAGTATGTGAAAAAAAAAAGCTTCATAATAAGTAAAAATACTAAACACTCTTCAAATCAAGGTGTGATGGCTGATTTTACGTGTCACCTTGCCTGAGCTATGGCACCAAGATGTTTGGTGAAGGTATTTTTTTAGATACGAATTACACTTACAATCGGTAGACTTTGAGAAAGCAGATTACTCTCCATGATGTGGGTGGACTTCATCCATTTGGTTGAAGGCCTTAAGAGAAAAGACTGATGTCCTCCAAGGAGAAAGGAATTCTGCTTCCAGAAAGCCTTTGAACTTGAACGGCAGCATCAGCTCTTCCCTGGGTCTCCTACAGATGGCAGCCTTGCCAGCTCCCACAATTGTGTGAGCCAATCCTGTCAAGTAAATCTCTCCATCTCTCTCTTTCTATATACATATGTATCCTATTATATTATCATACATAGGATATACATATAATAATTACATAATCATAATCAAATATAATTATATAATGTACAATAATTACATAACATAATTAACATTATGAGTGTTTATATGTGTGTGTGTGTATATACATCTCCTGTTGGTTCTGTGTCTCTGGAGAGCCCTGACTGACACACCAGGCACACAGCTTGGATGTATCCCTGGCCCACAGTGGTCCAGCATCTCTTGGTGGAATACTGCTGACCTGGGATGATCTTTGCTGTGTGGGACTGTCCCACTCATTGCAGAGCATTCCTGCCCTTCTCCCCATTAAATACCACTGGTAGCTCCCTCCCAAGTCCTGAAGACAACCACACACTCCCAATCCCCTCTAGGGGACTGCCTGGTATGGGTTCAGTTGACAACAACTGATTTTGTTCAAATTAACCATTTTATAGATAAATAAACTGAGATGATGAGAAACTGTGATTTTTTTTCTCAACATTAATTAGTGGAAAAATCAATGGTAGTGAGGACCCGGGTTTTTGGACTCCCAGTTAAGTATATTCCTATCTCCCTTATAAATCCTATGAAATAAACCTGAATGTGTTCATTGATACATAGAGCATATGAAAGTCTTCATTATGTCATAAGCATTCAATTTATGACATAAAATGTAAAACTCCACTTTTCACATATTTGAAACAGCTGAAGCTAAAGTCTAATCACGTACTGCTTGGTTCTCCAGTGTCCTCTCTTTGTTTGGAAATAATGCTCCCCCTCTTTGGTTTAGCTGTATAGAGACAGCTTCAGAGATTGTGGCTTCAAGGAGATTAAAAATGTACCTACATCACAATTTTCATCGCCATTATCAGATTTATCTAGATATTTATTTTCTTCTGCATTTTGGCTTATGTTTTCTAATCAAAAATCCCCTCCTTTCGTCGACACACTCTTTCTGAAATGCCATCCTCACCAGAGATCTCCAATTCAAATCGAGTTTCTGTTCTTTGAGCTGTAGCATTTGGTGTAGCATTTATAACCTCTTACGCACCAGCAAACAATGGCTAACTGAGCCAGGCTTTATGTGGAAGTTCCCATGACACAGGTGGTAGGTAGGGGGCTTGGTGTCTGATAATGTATAAGGTTCTTTTCATCCTTAAATGCCCTGTTAGAATGAACACCCACACCAGGACTCCTGCTGCTTCTTGCAGACCAGAACTGTCCTTGGCTGATTCCGGGAAAGAAGAAATGGGTGTGAATGTTGAGGAGAAAGCAGCTACAGTCTACAACCTGGTGCTTCACAGGAAAAAGCAGCAAAAGGGCTTTTTAAAAAACCCACATAATTTGGAAAAGTTACTTTATCTTTCGCTTCTGCTTGGTCTCCCTGAATCACGGACCACCCGAGCCTCCTGCAGGAGTTTACAGGATGAGAGGTTATACAGACTGTGTTCTGAGCTGGGAAGCGCATGGGAAGAAAGACTGAGGACCAGTCACATCCCTTCCACCACTGAGCTCCCAGACTCGCTCATTTCCATACTCTGACACACGGTCTTAGACTCAAACACGCATGCTTCAGAAAAGGGACATGTTGCTAATTTTGTTCTTCTGCACAAACTATGTGTAACACTCTTTCCCCAATTTCTCCAAGAAAATAAAACGTCACAAAGACACATGAGGTCCCATAGCTGTAAGAGACACTCCAGGCTCTTCTATGCTCAGGAGATGAAAGGGCTCCATTTCATGCACCATCCCCCCTTTCTGCGGTCTAAGAGGCATGGTAAACCCACTCAAAATCCCCTGAAACTGAAACGGTTCCACATCTCAAACCTCAGCTGGCTTTCCCCTGCACTCTCCATCGCCCTGGTTGTCAGTGACGGCTTCTCCTGTAAGCACGTTTGTCCCTCCTGACACCAGCACTTGTTCTCTCCTTCCCTTCATGTGTGCCACCCACACCCTGACCGGCCAACTATGGGCTGGCATCCCTGCTGTGAACCAGCAGATTGGACACCCCGAGCCCAGTGACCATCACAAGCGCTGTCCTGTGAGCAGGGCAATGACGCCAGAACAAAGCTGCCAATTTCCATGTCCGCAGAGGGCGGGATATACTTTATCCACTCACCTCAAATTGAAGAGAAAATTTATAGTCAGAGTCTTTGGCCATATCCTTGATGTAGGCGTCAAAGTCATCCAGTTGAACTGGGCTTTGTCAAACACAAAGAAAGGTATGTTTTAAAACCCTGTTGACAGGTATCATATATTGTTTAGCACCACACTTCTCCAACATGACCAATTTTCTTGGAGAAAACAGACATTTTACTTCCCAAATGTACTTCTCACTTTTTTTTCCTGGTTAAAGTTACCAGTCACTATATATCATTATTAAAAAGAGAGCCCGATCTATCAAACTTCCTTGAGATAGAAGAAATCTCAAGATTTTCCACTTGCTTTTACTCTAGCTGTAAATTATTACACATGCACATACTCATATATACACATGTATACGTGTTGTTTCTAGAAAACTTTGGCTTACGGGAAAGAACACAGGATTAGTCCAAAGACCTGTTTGAATTATAGTTTTACTTTATTTACTTAACTCTTCTGAGATCTAACATGCTCATCTACAAAATACAACAGCCGTATCTACATGACAAGGTTGACACAAGTGTATTACAGAAACCTGTAAGTTGAAACAGCTTGGCAAGTGTACGGAATTGTGCTGCACTGTCTCCCCAGAGCAAAGGCGGGAAGGAAGTATGTCTCCAGAGTTCTCAGTGCCTTCCTCTGAAAGAGCTGTGTCTAGAGCCTCGCATAAATAAAAACGCATCAGAACGGTTCAGAGGAGCAATCAAGAAACACATCAAGCTTACATTTCTGCATCTGTAGCAGAAGTGCTCACCTTTTTCCTTGTCGTGTTTTGTTTTACAACAAGAATTCAGTTTTATTTCCTGTAGCGTTCTCTAGCTGCCTGCCTCTTCTAGAGCCCACCTGTACCAACCCTGAGTTTCTGCCGGATGCCATGCTCTGTCACGTAACCCAAGCCTTTCCACCCTGGCAGGGTCCGCAGAGTTGACCTCTCCCTCAGTCTTGCTGCAAGTCACTCAGCCTATATCATCCACCTGTGGTTTTACATCCTATTAGCAAATACATTGTATTCAATACATATATTTGTTTGAAGTTGTTGATTAACTAATCTGATAAATTAATTTATGTTAAGATTTGGGTAGATTTTAAGAGCATTATAGGACCCAGATAATACATTTAAACTTTAATGGTTTTACTTAATAACATCAATGACTTGTATCCATAAACACACTCTAGATTGTAAATATTCATATGTGCTATCTTGCTGGGTTGATGGTTGAGGTGGGCATGGATGACATTAACCCCCTGCAGATGAGGGAGCCAAGGCTGAGGCGCTCACACGAGTCGTCCAAGATCTCGGGCCTACAAAGCCGAAGAACCCTGAGTAGAAGCAGGGAGGATTCCTGGTTAAAAGCTTTCTCGTTCAACTTTGCTATCCTTCCAAAAGAACAGGTACACAGGGGGCTCCTTTCCTGCTGTCTCTGAGCAGTGCACTGGCCTTAAAGTTGGACCTAACGATTCTAGTTCTCATCTAGTTCCTAGGAAGACGGGATTAGAAATATGGGCTTGGGAAAGGCAAAAGCAGGAGGGAGAGGGGAAAAGAGAGTCAGAGGAAGGACCAAGACATAGAAGGATGAACATCAGAGAAAGGAGGAGAAAAGTAAGGAGAAGGAACAGGAAGCAGGTAGGGAGCTGAGATCAGTCAGTGGGACAAAGATGCGGAGGAAAGAGGGAGAAGGTGATGAGGAAAGGAGGGGATGAAGTGGAGATGGGAAAGGGGAGCCAAGGGGCGGGGCAGCAGCGTAGGTGGTGGGGCATTTGGAGTGAAGGGGAAAAGATAAAGAGAAGGTAACTGGAAAGACGGGAGGAGCCTCTCAAAAAATGGCTTGTAGAGAAGGAGAGAGGATGAGAAGGAAAATGAGAAGAAGGAAGGAGGAAGCTGGTTTGATTTGAGGTTTTGGCTTGTGGGCAGATTCCACGTCATCCACGCTCCACCGAAACTCTGGTCCACGTACTGCTTCTCCTCTCTGCCTGGGTCTTGGGAGGAGCAAGGCCTGAGACTGTCTCCCCTTTTTGGTCCCAAGACCCTGTCCTCCAACCTCTCTAGTCTATGCCTCTACCTCACTCCACAATCCAACCAATGATTTTGGGCAGCAAAATCTTTCTATTTCGGTCAGATTATTCCTTCCAGCTGACAGTGCCTCTCCTCTGCTTTGGCTGTTCTTGTCTGTCCTACATCACTAAACATATGCCAATGGGATGCGTACTGATTTGAAATTGATTAAAGAAAAAATTATTCTGTTATCTCTATGTGCCCAAACATCCCTCAAGGCTAAGAAGAATTTTTTTGCATCAACATTTCTTTTGTACTATGTGCTTCCTTAGCACAGATACCATAGATCTGGCTGGGACCCCTAATTGCTGCCCCATATTAATTCATCAACATTCTATCCCAGGCAAGTATGAGGAATGGACTTGATTTATAGGAATGTTCCACTCTTTACATGTAGTTTTTAACTAAAGGCCCAGAGGTGATGATCTAATTAGGCTTTTGAAATCAACTGGTAGTTAATTTTCACCCATCAGAATTATAATTCTTCTGACTTAATAGTTCAGTGGATAAGTGAAACCACAGGCTAGCTAAAGTAATTACCCTTTTCCATTAATTGTAAAGATTTCCTGAGACAATATCTATCTAAGTATTTATTATATCAAACAGAGTAGAAGCCTTTCCCTGCAATAAGCACAGAATTTGAAGCTACAAAGTGGCAGTTTTTGGTGCTACTTTGATGTAGCTAAATATTAGATTTTTTTTATAGATTTAGAACAGTAGACTTCCTTCTGCAAGATGTTTACAATTCCTAACAACCCATTCTTTCTCAGATTTCATATGGTGAGAATTTTATTCCTGACTTGGTTTCTGTAGTACACTTTCTTAGCGGTCACGGCCATTCATATGTGTAAACACACCAACACTCAATAGCCCAGCTATTACAATATGCATTTGCCTTTTTCTTCAGCATCCCTTCTATTTAAAGGCAAGCGATCTTTTCCATTTGGAAAGTGAAGATCATTATAAAGAATACTTTTTTTAAATGAAATAGTAAGAAAAACTTACTTAGTCAGTTTCCTCTTCTTTAAACCATTTTTACTCCTGAGAATTAAAAAAAAAAGCAAATTTATCTGGGCAAAAGAATTGATTAACATAATGATTAAACTTGCAGAGTTTTAAATAATTACATCAGGCACCTCTATTTTATTTAATTTTTATTACACATATCTCAAGTTTGTTTAATTACCTTCCCATAAATGAGATGATAATGGTAAAATTTTTGGATTTGTTTTTTAAAAACTTTTCTAGATTTCAGGAATATACCTGCACTTTATATTTCAGATTCCCCTCCCCCCCAAAATGAGTTGCTCCTAGGCGTTAAGTTGCTGAAGTGTTTTGTACACATACAGAAGTTATCTGCTCCCTGGATAGTCCAGGTCCCCCAGGCGAGAAGGAAAGCACTGAGGAATAAAGGAGCGCGCTGATGGTGGCAGGCGGGGCATGTCAGTTTCTTAAATAAAGACTAAAATAACCTTTTCGGACACTTTTATTGAGAATGTGAATTTTTTTCTATCAGTATTGTCATGTATCTTACGTAATTCTACTATGGCATTAGTCTTTTTCAGTTTTGAACTAGGTTTTAAGCTACCAGAATAGTTGTACCTGCTTGTCCTAATTCGTTACTAGTCTGCAAGGTTGAACTCATGTAATACTCATGTATGTTTCAGTTAATTACATTTTTAGGGGGATTTTAGGATAATTGTTTTCCACCAACAAGTAAGATAACAGACGTAAGTCAGATAATGCTAAGATAGTATCTGCGGAAAGATTTCATCTGATGCAAATGGTGAATACTGATATGTGATTGAGCGTGAGTGACAATTTTTATAAGTAATGTTTAGAGGTCTTTCAATATTGATGGAAGCACCCAGACGTTCAGAACATAAACAATCTATAGTAAATAGCCATTTGTGATCTGAATACTCTTGTGTGTCAAAATTCTTATTTATATTGAAAATTATGAATGCTTGGGTATCCCCACTTCTGGAAAGCCTTTAGCAGAATGAAGCACTGCTTCTTCTGAGCTTTCATAAAACTTGGTTCAGGGGGTATTTCTTACATGGTCTAACCATCAGACACGTGCTCCTTTCCTGACTGTCCTTTGTCCCCAGAGCTGAGCGCAGTTAATGGGACACTAGTGGGTGGTCAATAAACGCTTATTTAGTTGAATTGAAACAAAACACCTTTGTTATGTTACCCACACAATTTTAATTCCATTCAAGATTTGCAGATACTAAGTACTATATAGAAAATAGATAATCAACAAGTTTCTTCTGTAGAGCACAGGGAACTATATTCAATATCCTCTAGTAACCTATAATGAAAACCAATATGAAAATGAATATATGTGTGTATATATATATATATATATATATATATATATATATGACTGAAACATTATGCTGTATACCAGAAATTGACACAACATTGTAAACTGACTGCATTTCAATTAAAAAAAATTTAATATTAGATTTGGGCTCATAGGGGATCCCACTGGGGATATGGGACTTGTGTGGGGGGTGGGGAGTAATGCCGTGAAAGACACATAGAGAAATATCCACAAAGGCAAGTCGTGTTTCTGATTTTCCTTTTCTAGTTTCAGATGGTTTCTATTTCTGCCCAGTTTTGAATGAAGACCATCCGTTTGATAGTTCTTGTCCTATTTTTCCTCCTTCATCCTCTTTGTCTTCCATACTTGGGATTTAGAGGAAATAGACATTCCAGTTTTTACTGTTCCCTTCCCTCCTCCCTCCCCCAACAAATCCACTGTCATACTGGACAGAGCTGTACCATGTAGGCATTTGGGAACCTAAAGAAATATGTCTCATCATCATTTTTTAAAATTGAAGTATAGTTGATTTATAATATTGTGTTAGTTTCTAGTGTACAGCATAGTGATTCAGTTCCACCTGTACATGTATATTTTTAATATGCTTTTTCATTATAGTTACCCTGGTCATTATTAAAGCCTAATTTGTAAGTTACCCCATCAATCTCTGTATTATTTCTTACAACTGCATATGAATTTATAATTATCTCAACATTTCAACATTAACTTTAAAAATGAATCTAAAGCAAAAATGGCAACATGTTAGTATTTATTTTAAAAAGTTTGCTGAAGTTACACGAGTGCTTAGTGCGTAATTTTCTGTATTCTTTATGTTTGGATTTCCTTTATTTAGATAAAAAGCTTCAAGGTGGGTGGGTGTAGCTCAGCAGTTGAGTGCATGCTTAGCATGCCCGAGGTCCTGGGTTCAATCCCCAGGAAAGAAATACCTCTCAGATAATATTTTTACTCAGCTCTTGTGATGGTAACGTAGTTAATGTTAGAAATCCTAGCATTCTAAGTGAAGTAAGCCAGAAAGAGAAAGAAAAATACCATATGAGATCGCTCATATGTGGAATCTAAAAAAAAAAAAACAAAAAACACAAACAAAGCATAAATACAAAACAGAAATAGACTCACAGACATAGAACACAAACTTGTGGTTGCCAAAGGGGGCGGAGGGTGGGAAGGGATAGACTGGGATTTCAAAATCGTAGAATAGATAAACAAGATTATACTGGATAGCACAGGGAAATATACGCAAAATCTTATAACTCACAGAGAAAAAAATGTGATAATGAGTGTGTATATGTCCATGTATGACTGAAAAATTGTGCTCTACACTGGAATTTGATACAACATTGTAAGATGATTATAAATCAATAAAAATGTTAAAAAATAAAAAAAATTTAAAAAAAAAAGAAAGAAACAACTCCTACATGTACTTCGTGTGGTAGGAGTCCATGACGTTAGTGCCTGATGGAAGCAGAATGTTAGCATAATAATGAGCAGTTCTGGTAGAGTCAGTGGGCTGCCAAGGTATTTCATGATTCAGAGTGAAAAAAAAGAAAAACACAAAACCTTTCCTTTCCAAACAGGCTTTAAGGGGAAGTGAGAAGAAACAAATGCATGTGGGAGGGTGACGCTGAATACATTCAGTGCTGAAGGACGAAGCTGCTGCTGTTGCACAGCTGTGTGCAAACCTGATTCATGGAAGGGCAGCATGATTTTTTTTCTTTCAATCTCATTCATTGATTGAATGCACCTTAAATAGAATGTGAAATTTGACCTCATGTTTTGTCTGCCTTATTGTCTCTTTTTTGGTTTTTTTTTTTTTGCCTTACTGTCTTAAATGGATGTCTTCATAATTTGTGTACCATTTTCATTATTCTGATTAGATTTTGTTGAAATTCCTGAAGATTCCTATGGGTTCCTGTATCTTAAGGCTGTGGGGCATGACAGGACTGTTAGGAGACACCACAGCGATGTGGACAGAATTCTCCCACATTTTCAAGTCCTGGGCTAGTTCTAAGACTCCAGTCGGGGGGAAATTCACTTTTAAACTTGTAAGTTAAGGTTTTACCAGCAATTTTCACTTCAGCACATTATGGAAAAAGCTCCTGTGTGTGATGCTACAGTGAGCATCTTGGGGGATGTTCAAGGCATCAACTTGTCATTACAATAGGTTTTGTGGATAACTGGTCAGTAGCACCCATCTGACATCCAGTATATACGCCTACAAGATCATGCGTTTCTTTAACTTTTTCTCTTTAACTTCCATTAGGTAAGGTTTAAAAACCTACTGACTTCAAGAAGCTAAGGCGCATTCTTTATAAGTTCTTTGAGGTTATGACAGCCTTGGAAAGCCAGCCAGAATGGAATTCCTCCTGAAGAGGAATATGAGGCAATGGCAGAGAAATGGGGCTTATAATGGTTGAAAACAAACAGAAAGCAAAACCAAAAAAGCAAAAAACACAAAATGATCCCAATTTCATAAGCTTTACTTACTCTTTCGTAAGCTAAATCAAAATCATCTCCACAGCTTAAAACGACCTTTAGACTTATGCCATTCTCTGAATAGAACATGCATGTCCATGCATAAAGCTGGGCAGTTTAAACTAAATATTGCTTCGTGCTTCAAATGCCATCAGTTGAGGATTTACAACAGGCAGATGAAGACATGAGTGGAGCATGTGGTGACTGGGATAGTAAAAATAAAAAGAGGGGACAAGACTGAATCCATAAACAGCTGCTCCAGAGGAGATGGTTTTCTTTAAATAGGAAACAATCAGAGATCATCAAAGTCAGAAATCCTGGCAGAATACAATCTCGAGGCTAAGCCAGCAGGGCACTGAGGCTCCACACTGATTCTGCTACCAGCTGGGAGATTTGAGAAACGCAATGAGAGAGAAAGAGTCTCTCGTTTCCCACACAAACCATCAGAGGCGTCAGGAGGATTTTAGACAATCAGCAGGGGCACATCTTTCCGAGAAGCTGACCGCAGCTGGGTAGTGTGTTAAGAACGGGGGTGGGTTGGGGGCTCTGTTATTTGGGGTGGATGTTAACAGGTGGGTGAAGTATGGAACAAGTACATCTGAAGGAGGATCAAAGATGACTACTTAGCCAATGAAAGCAAGGGGAAATAGCCACGATTTTGTTAGTTGGAGAGAAAGGGAGCAAAGCGTGGGGCATCGGAGGGGCTTTGTGAGAGCTCTGAGCTGAGGGAGCAGGACTGCGAGCGCCTCTCTTTCACACCTGGCAGATCACAGGTCTAGGGCTGCAGACAGTCTGCGGTCAGCACATTTTCCTTGGCTAATATGTGTGTTGTCTACTGAAAGCGACAGAAAGCGTGGGGCTCTATGTTTTGCCTTCCCTTCTCACCTGGAGACAACCATTTACAGTCTCAGAAATCTTCTGAAAACTACTGAAGAGTTTCCCCCCCTAACTAGGCATCTCATGCTCTTTGATAGACCTTGAAGGCGTTGATGACATTTGAAGCTGTGTTCATCAGGGGGACCTTTAAGGAAGATAAGCAAATTAGCGTAGATTCGCCTGATATAAGCTTAAAACAAACTGTGGAAAATGAGAAAGTCAGAGAAGTAAGCGGGGAAATGAATATAACAGTACATGCATTTTTCTTTCTTTTGTTTTAGTTGAAATCTGTGCAGTGTACTTGAAGGGTATCTGCTGCAGGTATTCTAATAATAAGCAGAATCTTTGACGATGATCAGTCGATCTCGAGTTTAAAGCAAATGTGTATTTTGAGGGTCAAGATGGAATTTCTGTGTACTGCTCAAACCTGAACAGTATCTGATGTTAAATAGTTAAAGTATTGGTTGACTATGGTGAAGTCCTCTACTGGAAACTGTTGTTAAGAATAAACACAGAATAACATCATCACAGTAACAGCTTCATCATAATAGCTTTTCATCAGCTAGTACATTTCTCTGACTTAAGTACTTACACATCAGTGTCTACCACGCGTCAAAAGTTTTCTATCTAGCTCTCTTTTCAAAGAAAATACAAATTCCGGCATTAACAATCCCCACTGTGAGGCAGTTCTGTTTTTATATTTCTCCCATTGCAACTCAAAGTCCTACACTTTGCCCCCTGTATTTATTCTGTCTTCGGAGGAGCTGGAGAGCATCTGATCAATTACCTTTTTGAATAACTAACCCTCCAGATTGCTTTAAACCTTGAACTCTGCACCCCTCCATAAGCCATTTTCATTTCCAGTCTTTGAATAATTTTTATTGCTTTTTTCGGAGTCCTTCTCAAGTTGTCCACATTTCTGGATCTGTCTGTACATAGTTTAGTATCTAAACACCATGGACTAATACTTAAGGACAATGTTTTTTTTTTCCTTTGGGAAACGGCTACCTTTTTCCTTATGGCTCAGAAAAAGCCCTTCTAGATACTTTAGCCTCAGAATTCAAGATTATTATTACTACACTTTATAAAAGTTGAGATGGACACCCTTTGAGGTTTGATTATTAAAATGATTTTAAAAATCAATAAAATAAGAATTGAAAGGAGGTTGCTTTTAAAAAAATTTCTACCGCCCAGTAATTTATTTTAACTTTGAGTACTTTCAAATTCCACAAAGAAAACTGAAGAAGAGCAATCTTTTGTCTGAATTCTTTCTTCTGTGCACTCAGTGATCTAAAACACCGCAACATCCAACATACACAAACCTCAGGGCAGGGCTAGTAAATACACACAGCCTGGAATCACAGTGCTCTTCACTCCTGAATGGAATGGTCCCACAGAAAAAGCACAGGGTACAGCACGACACAAGGGCACCTGTTACATACGAAGTGAGCAGAAACACCCTAGCATTTTCCATATGCATGATGAGGAAACCTGCATAGGGTAGAGGGCCTTTTAAGCTCATTTAAAAGTCAGGCAAGTTGTCTGCAATGCATTTTTCAAATAATTTGGAGCGGACTGCAGTCCACTGCAGGATACGCTGATTAGCCTTGTCTTTGTTGGCACTGACAGTCCTCCACGGTTACGTACCAGTGTTTTCGCTTTAGCTTTTCTTTGAATAAAAGAGATTTAAATGCATTTGGACAATACATACTGTAAGCTGTTTGCATACACTAAATTTAAAAGACTCAATATTAGAGTTTTTTTTCCTTTAAACACAACAGAGTGCGAATCAGGTTCTTCACAACAGATTGAATATTAAGCAGTGCTTCAAAGAATGAAGGGGAAGGAAAAAAGGCCAAGTGAATAAACACTGAAACATTATTTTCAAAGGGGGATAGTTTCCATGTTTATTCAAAGGAAGTCATTTTTTAGAGAGGAAAGAATAGATTTCAGAGACACTTGGTTCTGGAGCCTGGGTTTTCTATATAGTCGTGTGAGGTTAAGATAGTTAATCTCCTTATGCCTCTATTTCCACATCTGTAAAATGGGGCTGAGAATGCTCTCTGCAGAGTTGTGGGGGCAATTAAATAAGAGAATTACACAAACAGGCTTGCACATAGTCAGTTGTTCAATATTCATTGAGTTACCATTATTATAAAAATATGAAGGCCCCAAATACAGAGTATAGTATTCAGGGTTTCTCTACTTAGAGCATTTCTTCCTTCTTGGAAGTATAGCACTAATGGATGGAGATGGTGAGAAAAACAGAAAGCATCATTTACAAAGATGAAAAGCCAATGGATTGACTCAACAAAGAAACGAATAACCAGCAATAAGTGGAAGAAAAGCTTGCCAAGAACATCACAAGATGAAAATTTAATTGGGAAGACAATACAGTTAGCATCTTGGTACCATTAGCTACTTTCATCCATTTCAATACATGTTTAATAATTTTACATGCTGCTCAACCCATACACTCATTAAAAAGGATTTTCCCTTCGGTTTACTTCTTGAAAGCTAACTTTTAAAGACTTTGTGTTAGACAAACAGTAAAAAAAAAAATCACTTACCAAGGATTAATATAAAATGCCAAAAGATAATCAGTCCAAAGACATGAGGGTAGCAGGGTTAAGAAAGCAAATATACTCCTACGCCTGTGAGCATTAATAGATAACAGATGTAAAGATGAAAAAGTGAGCAAGAGTTAGTAATACAAACTGTGAACAGAGATCAGTAAATTACCTGCTGGGATTAATTAAAATGACAAGCACCTTAATTACAATTACATATTATTCAATTCTGTGAAATTTAAACATGAGGCTTTAAGTACTATGATACTACCAAAATCAGTTTTATTCACACATGGCCTTGTTGTAATCAGATATAATTCTTTCAACTTGGTTTGTGTCAGTTAGTCTGCTATTAGGTGATTACACTTTGCATTCAGTTAAATGAGGCTCTGAAATGCCTCATTCGTTATCTCCAGTCTTACTCTTGGATATTACCCTTGCCGTGTTAAGCGTATTTTAAAAAACCTCTAAAACATCATTTGATAGCTAACAGCAGCTTGTGTAAGGAAATGTAAATGGTCAGTTTATGAACACTGATTCTGGTAAGTAATTTTTCAGGACACATTCTTACAAAGCTGTACTGCTGGGTTTGATGTTCTATAATATTTAAAATTTAAATTAATACGTCATTTCCAAAAAAAAAATCACTCTTAAAACAGAGGTATGGTATGACACCCAGGTATCATTCATTCAAGATACATAGCTCATTACCTGCCTAGTTTCTAATCTTACTTACATTCAGTTGAGTGGGAGCAAAATTATTTAGTTTCATGTTAACTCTAATTCAGGCTGTTGATTTAAAATGCCTGGTTTGAATCAAATACCAGATATTTAAACCATTTGTGAAATGGAACATTTATTAATGCAGATTTTAAAATAGCCTATGTTTGTATCTAGAGTTATTCTGAGAATTAGAGGAGAAAATGTTGTCACCTTGTTACTTCAGCTATTACAAGTCTCCACCGAGACATGTAGTCTCAGCTAGCCAGAAAATCCTGGTGCTGGCAAAACCGCCTTTACCCAGGGCTGCAAGAGAATTTTCTTAATTTTACAGAAAGGTCCTGGAATGAATTCTCTTTTGCCTCAGTTCTCCCAAAACTGGTCTCTCATGAATTTTCTGTATTGTGACCGATTGCGTAGTCAGTCAATTCACAGCCCTCCTGAGTCACAGGTATAATTGGATCCGTTCCCAGATGGGCCCCTCATCACTGCTCTGTGGACTGGGCTTTTTTAAGGGTGGTCCAGGCAAGAAACAAACATGAGCGAGTTAGTCTCCTCATTCGGGAAACAGTGCTAATTACGCTTGAACAAATCTAGAAATGTTTCTTAACTTTTTACCATCCAGAGTTTATGTGTTTCTCTTTCTTCACAGTTGGGTGAATCATATCTGAGCAGCCAAAATTCCATTCAGGTTGAAGCTTCAGGGCAGCACAACGTATTGTCTTGTTGAAAAGAATCCTATTTCAACTAGAGTTTCAACTAGAGTGGGTCTCAACTAGTTGCCCACTTAAGGAATTAGAACTTATAGTTTAAAGAAAGCCCTCCCTCCATTAACTCTGAGGGTAAAATTTCCAGTCTTTATATTTATTTCTTTCAGATTAACCATTTTGGGGCGGTTAGGAAATAGAAAAGAATCACTTACTGAGGATTAACCTGAAATGTATGTATATTTAAATGTGCTTTGCATGAAAGAAACAAACTAGACCATGGAAGCAGTGCTGGCGTATGAAGTGGTTACTTAGTCAGCAATCTTGTTGGGTATTCATTGCTGAGTATAGGATTATTAATTCTCCTGTATCACTGTTAAGTGTAATGTCAACTAATTTAACCTCATAACGATGCTTTCTTAATTCTCAGAATACCTCTTCCCTCCAGGTCCTTAATACTCAAGCATAAAGAAACAGGAGGCTACGTTTCTCATGGAAATTTCCTGGCTTTGACAGTCTGCTGCCTATAAGCATAGGAGTTGAGAGCCCTGGGCTGTATACTTCTTGATTTTTGAACCAAAGTGGCGGCTCATTTCCCCAGGCACTAAAGTGCAAGTTTTAAATAGTGATCTCCCGCAGTTCACATGGAGCCTCCCCTCCTGCCTGCAGCCACTCTTGTTCGGCGCGGCTCCTGCATTTCATTCCAGCTCTTCTGCAGCCTCGTCCTGGGCGACTTGCACAACTGCTTTTGTCCTCTGTGTAATATGGTAAATACAGAGCCATCTACTGTATTTTCTCTCCTTCTTAATTGAATTAAACTTGTATCAACGAATGTACTCAGCGAAAAAGATGTAATCTTTAAAAATCCACTATCATTGAAATTATGAAAGGATAATCAGGCAAAACTATCTACCCCCAAAAATAACGCAGTCGGGTTTGGAGAACACACAGCATCGCTAAGCCCCGTAGAGACTCGTTCCAAAACAATACTCACCAGTTGTATGGAAGCTTTCCATCTCGCTCTAAGGATGCAAAATTAACAAAAGTTCCTGCTCCACACTCCCTGTTGGAAAGAAACCACAAAACCAAGGTTACTGCTTGACAGAGTGCTCTTGACCTTGACATAAAAGAAAGTCTTTAACAGCTAACCTTCACAGCATTCAATTTTAAAAAAACCTGATATAATTTCCATGTATTCCTATTTTGTGTATGATGCAAAATAGAAAGCTAAAACAAAACAATTTTTCACAAGGGCATACACACCCAAATCAAGTTATTTGAAGCCAAATGATTTGGTTCATAATCCTTACCAAATGGCACTCATGATCCTAACAGAAATCTTTGAACTATTTGGGGTACAATACTTTTTACAAAAACCCTTCAATAGTAAGATATAGAAACTCTCCTGGACAGACCGAGGGCTTCCCATTTTTAGTAAATGTTCTTTGTTTTTGTAGCATTTAATTTCCTCTCTATAATGACAATGGCTCCAACTGCATTGTTTTCTTCCTCCAGAATTCTCCCCTCATATTGTGACGCTCATTTAATTCATCACCTGAGAGTAAAGGAGTGATGCATATTAAAATGAAATAGATGGACTTTTGCAGAGCTTCCTCTCCAGAAGTTTGCCTCTTAATCTGTCAGCAGAAAATTTTGTTAAAGTTTTATTTTCCAGAAGTGGAGGAAAAAGGTAAACATAATTCTCATGCTTTCCCCACTTTTTGCTTAATATCATGTGTAAATAACATAGCTCCCTGGGGCATATGCGACTCATTTTTCCCTCTGTAAGAAATTGATGGGCTTATTCAGAATTGAAGCAGATTTTGCCATTATTGGCACAATGTACTAATTACTTCAGTTATCTGCCTGTTCTCATTAGAGTGTTCAAAGAATAGCTTTCTTCCTTGAAAAATACACTAACATATCATTTCATGTTGTATGTATTATAAATTGGACCTCATCAATTAATGTTTCTATGTCAATGTCCTGTATATGGGATTTATTTTACTCTCTAATTCAAGGGTTCTTAATCTGGGGTCCAAGGATAGAATTTAGGGCTCAAGGAACACAAGTAGGAAAAAGGACACCTTTATTTTCACAACCTCTAACTGAAAGTTAGCAACTCCTTCAGTTATTAAAGTAGGCAACAAGCGCCAATCATATCATCCGTACTTGTGAGGTTTGAGAATAGAAATTGCATATATTTTCTATAATAGACTTGCTGCTGATATTAAAATATGGTTCATAGTCATCACTCTGATGAAATTACGAGCATTCTTACATACCTTACTAAATATTGTTATGTGATGTACTAATAAAGATGCATGTAACTCATTTGTTTTCTGAATACGTTGATTACCCTATTTTCATATAATTAATTTCTTTTTTTTAATCCTATGTGTTTTATTTTAGGCACTTAGAAGGAAAGCACTGTTCTTGAAGAGATCCACAGGCGTCATTAGTCTGCCAGAGAGAATCCCGGCACAAAATAATGTTTAGAATATCCACTCTAATGACCAGCTGGCTGGAGTAGAATCACTCCTCTGAAAGATTCTGCTGTATGCATCACAAAGGATGCTCCTGCAGTGATACCTTCATGAATACCACTACTTCCATTGCTACCTTTGTTCCCGCCTCTCCCCTGTTACTACTGTGGGCTAACATTTATTCCGTGCTTCCTATGACTCTACCATAGCTGCGTTATTGCTCCTAGCCACCTGTTAACGTAGGGTTTTTACCATCTCTTTCTGATCTACATTCTTTCTTTGGCTTCCAGGACCGCCTTCTCTTTGTTTTCCTTCCACTCCACCAAATGCCTCTTGTTGGTGATTTTTTGCCATTATCTCTTATTTTCTCCCTGAAAAGCTTAATGTTAGTTTGTTCTGGTGCTTAATCCAGGGCCGTCTTCTCTAATTTACACTTAAGTCCTGGATTTCATCCAGTCTGTAGCTTTAATAACATTTGTATGGTAAGAATCCTAAAGTTCTATCTTTAATCCAGACTTGTCCCCCAAACACCGGACTGTTACGTTCGGTGGCCTCCTCCACACCTGCACTTGTGGTCACCTCGGACTTAACATTGACAAAACTGGAGTCCATGTTCCCCCAACTCTGAAATTCTCACCTGGAATCCTATGTCAGTTGATAGCAACTCCACCCTTTCAGTTGGTAGGTTTGAAAACCGTGCCACCAACCTTGACTCTTACTCACTTCCATTCCACATCCAATTTGCTAGCCAACCCCGTGAGCAAATTCCTCTATTTTCAAAATATATCCAGAATCGGATCATTTCTTCCTACCTCCATTGCTGTTACTCTGAATTGAGCCAGTATCACCTCTTGCCTGGATCACTGTAATGGCCCCTCCAGTTGCCTTCTCTCAATACAGACTCTTTTCTACACAGAAGTCATAATGAAAATGTTAAAACATAAGATCTCCTGGCCCCAATCCTGCAATGGCGACCTCTACTCTGAACGAAAACCAAAGACCTTACAATGGCTTACAAAGTCCTGTGGGATCTTGTGTCATCTCCTGCTAGTCCTCCCTTCATCTCCTCCGCTATAGCGACACTGACCTTGCTGCTGTTCCTGGAATGTGCTAGGCATGCTTCTGCCTCAGGGCTTTTGCTCTGGCTGTTCCCTCTTCTGGGCACACTGTTCCTCCAGATAACACATGACTAACTCCCTCATGTTCTTCAAGTCCTTTCTCAGATGTCACCCTTTCAGTGAGACCCACCTGCCTCCCAGGGCTCCTCCCCCCAGACCCGCCACACCTGACTGCTCTCCCTCACTCTGCTCTATTACTCTTCTCCCATCATCTGCTGATGTGCCAGGGAATCATTTCACTTCCACTTTTATTATGTATCATCTATCTCCTCAACCAGAATACAAGCTCCGTGAAGGCAGAAATTACTGTCTGCTTCATCTGCGGCCATATCCCAAGCACCGGGAGGAGTCTGACACAGAGCAGGTGTCCTGTAATATTTGTGAAGTTAACGAATGAGGTTTCAATGAACTGCACAAGGTCGCATAGGTTGTAAATTAGAATTTGACCCCAAGGAGTGTAATTTCAGAGCTTTATACTCTAGCCACAGTGCAGTACCACTGCCCTCCCGATCCTTCTAAGATTTGTTCAAATGCTGGCATTCAAGAAGCTTGATTTTTATATTCAGAACTAATCCCTTTTCTTGACTTTCCTGGCATCCCATTTTTATCTCCTTTCTGGTACAGGGCAGTTTATACCTTTAAATATATTTGTTTATGTACATATCTCCAGCTAGGCGCTAACTTCCTGGTGGACAGCTTGGATTTCTGACTGTTTTGATAGTACTAAATAAGGTAGCAACTAAATCATTATTGGATGCATAAGTTTATTTATGAATGAATAAATGATAGAACTTTGAGAAAGGAGATGAATGTTAACTGACATTTCAGCAGTAATGCGCAAGTATAAATTTGATCCAAATTTCCTAAACCCAGTAATACTCAACTAGGCAATATATTTTTTAAAAAGAGAATTGATGGATTGTTTGGATAATGCAGGGGAATCATAGAAAGAACTTGAGCATGGGCTTGGACGAGAGATGCATCAGTAACCAAAGGAACAGGGAATCAACAAAATCATGAATCAAAAGGCTTTCAAAACTGCAAGAAAAATGATACTGTCTGTGACTCTGTGTAACAGGGACAGAACCAACAAGGGTACCTGAATGGACCTAAGCATAAACTTGACAAATATTTTCTAATAAAACAGCTTCAACAGAACCAATGAAGAAAGGGATTTTTTTCTCTCTTGCGATCTCCACATATATTAAGTCCTCTCATTAATCATACTGAGTATGTCTTTCTTTTAGTCTGAAATATGTTTGAAAGTATCCAAATACAATGAATGGACCCCAATGTATGGGCTACTTAAAAATGACAAGATTGATAGCAAGGGGTCTGGCTTTGTGTAAACAAACACTCTTTCGCTTTACTATTTCAACGGCAATGTTTTCTAAAATAATATCTAAAAGTCTACTTAGAAAACACAGGGTAGACATAGACAGGAAAAACTGAAAGCAAAGTCACCGCTGTCTAATTTAGGTCTGCAAAAGCCGTACATGTCTGATAAATAAAAAAATATTTTAAAGGCTGTAGGCAAAAGGTCAGCAAAACACAACTTACCTAGCCATCTGCAGATGCTTCTTCCTCAGAATGATAAGGGTAACAAGCAGCAATCCAATTAGCAGCGTGCTAAGGATGGCCAGCACCGAGATGACTACCACGTTGGGATTCACCTCTGTAACTAAAGAGAAAAGGCAGACGGATTCATTGCAGCTTCCATGCCGTGGAAACTGACAGAACCATTCATGGTTTTTCGTCTGCTCTCAAGACGAGCGAACGTGTGCTGATGACAACAGCAACAAGGATGTTTGTCTAAGCTTGCAATGGCCTCCTCCTTACTATTACTTAGTAAAGTGAATTGACAAATGATGTGCAAGTGGCTAAAAGAACTGAGTCCACTTCCAAGACCCCCAGTCAGGATGCTCTTCTAAAAGGAAAACGTGAAATGTAAAGAATGCTGATGCCATGGTTTACGTTCATCTGGAAACAAAAAATCCAGAAGTCATTGTCATTGTTTCACATTTTCAAAAGCTTAGAGAGAGGCAGGCTCTTATTTTATGCCCACGACTTTAAAGTTAGCAAGCACAACTGTACATTTCCCTCGCAACTAATAACGTACATGCAAAAGGCACGAGCAAGCCGCCATCTGCTACAGCACTTGACACATCGCTAGAAGCAGGCATCCTGATGATCGGTAACCATATGTTTAGAGGTTTCCCATCTGTACAGCTCAAGAGACTAAACCTATTAGTAAGTTGTAGGGCCCTTAAGAAGAGAGGTTGTGTCCCTTTCAATACTAGGTCTTCTGTGACCCACCTTCTACGGCGCTTACGCAGTGCCTACTCCACACACTACCTGGGGGAGCAGGATGTTACAGGTGGGAATTTATGTCACATCTTTTTATAAAACTCTTAAACGTGGACCAGAGGAAAAGAGGCGCTACCATCCTCTACATTGATCATAAAGGCACAGAAATGGCCGGCCCCCACAACCCCTAAGGCTTTGGGTGTTGGCCATTTCCCATCTGGTCAGTACAGCTGTGGGAAGAGTCCTGGAACAGAAGGACCATTAGACTCGTGGTCAGAAGAGACTGTTCAAGTTCGCCGCACTACTGTCTGCCTTTTGGGGAAGCTATTTTATTCACCTCTCCTGGTCTCATTGCCTCACTTGCAAATAAGTTTAATAATAATCACCTGTTTCACTGGTGGCTGCAGAGATAACAGATATTAAAATATTTTTAGAAAAATGTAAAAGGATGTAGAAATGAGAGACCCTTAATATACTTTTCAGGTCACTTTTGCCCTCTCTTCTGAAAAAGACAAAAATAAAAACCAGAAAACAAAACAAAACAAAACAGTCTACCCTAGCCGGCACTGAATGTAACATATGATTAATGTAACGTACAAGAAAATGAACCCAGTAAAGGGGTCATGAGGTAGTAAGAAGCTTAAGAGAGCATCTCAGATTGCAGAATCAGACTCAAGCAGGGGAGTAACACAAGTAACAAAACTCACAAAAAGAATAAGGAAGTGGCATTATTCTAGACTTTCATCAGTTTCTAATTTCCCCACTTATACTTTCTGCTGGATTGGAAACTTTTCTGCTTTGACCCAGGAATTCAGGTTCGCCATTATCTAATCAGCGACAGCCAGGGGCCAAGAGTAGGCCAGATGTACCTGAGTTGATCTGGGCACTATAGCTACCACTGCAGAGGATGATGGAGATTATGAAGTTGATAACAACAACTAGCATTTAGACAGCATATGCCAAGGCTTTCTATACCTTGTTTCTAAGCCTCAATACAACTCAACAAGGTATATATTATTATTCCAGTTTTATGAATGGAAAAAAGTTTGGGGATAGTAAAAATCTTTCCCTACATCACACAGCTAGTAAGCAAAATTCAGGATTGAAATGAAGAGCTCCCTGAACCCAAAGCTTGGAATTTTTCAATGCAACATGGGTTTTATTAAAAAGACGGATTATCTACATTTAAAAACAAAATTACAGAAAATCTGGAAAGATATCATTCCCAAAGACACCAGATTCCACCAATGCCTGTAATTACCCATGGTTGAGACGGCTATGAATGTCGGGACACTGGGGCTGTCGTGGCTGAAGCTGGTGACACTGCAGTTGTAGGCGGTGGCAGGAAGGAGGCTGGAGATGGTCACAACATGAGAAGAAACAGAAACCGGTTCCTGGCGATGCAGAAAGCAAGGGAAATGTTATGTAATCTTCATCTACTTTGTTTTTTAAAATTATTTTTCGGATGAGCAGGTAACGTGAACAGAGCAAAAAATTTAAAAGACAGAAAAGGATAGTGAAAAATCTTTCCTTCTTCCCATACTTTCCATCCATCCAACTCTTCCACGGAAGCAGCCACTATGTGAGGTTTTTAAATTTTTCTTCCCATCTATATTTTATGGATGTATAAACATGTAAAATAGAGTTACAATGTAAGTGATAACACAGTTTACACATCATTCTGCTTTTTTTTTATCTTGATTATCAGCATATTTTGGCATTCTTTCCGTATCAGCACAGATAAAGCTGTTTCCTTTGAAGGGCTACATAGAAATCCACTGAAAGAACATACTTTATTTGACCAGTCCTCTATTAATAAATGTTTAAGTGGACTCTGATTTTTTTGCTATTACAAACAGTGCTTGTACAGTGAACATAATTTTCACAATTATGGGAACATATGTATATATACACACACTCATAATACATGTATGTATGTGTGTGTGTGTGTGTATATATATATATATATATATATATATACACATATACACATATGCATTCATACACAAAACCTGTGTATGTGTGTGTGTCAATCTATATACACACACACACATACACATATATATATACATATATATTCACACACACAAACACACTTATTCCTAGAAGTTGAATTGCTGGGTCAAAAAATTGTACATTTTTAATTCTATAAGCTATTGACAAATTCTCTTCCATACACATTTCCAAGGGACCCATCTACCTTCAATGTGCGACAACACCTGTTTCCCTATGTTTGTTTCAACACAACAAATTCACAGATTTTTTGAGCTTTCAGATCTTATCAGTGGAAACTCTACCTCACTGCAGTTTTATTTTGCATTTCTTTCACCATGAGTGAGCCGGATCATCTCTGTCTATGATTAAGAGTCTTTTGTGTTTCTTTCCTATGAAATATTTACTTGGGGGCATTGGTCGTTTTCTTTTTAATTTGTAGTAGCTCTTTGTATATGAAGAACACTGCCCCCTTTGTCTGCATTCTCAGCTTTGCCATAGGCATAAAGACTTTGTGTTCTCAAAAATGTTGAATATTAACTTATTCTTGAGTAGAGCAAATTGTTCATTTGGTGGGCCCCTGGCCAGACCACTGACAAGTACAACTGGATATAAAAAGATGATTTGGCATAACACTCTTTTTCAAAACAAGGATCTGCAACACCTCTGCCTAAAGATGTGAGAGCCAGCAGCACAGATGTCCCACTCCCATCTCCTTCATCCTATAAAAGACCGATTGTAACAAAAGATTTCTGCTAACAGGACTCGGTTTTAGTAAGTAGGTACCTAACCATTGTTTTCTTAAAGGGAGACGTGACTGCGGTTGCAGAGAAGAAAATTCACTGCTGGAAGAGCAGTTATTTTCAAAAAGGAGTCTTAGGACAGAAAGAAAAAACAAAGATTCAGCTGTTCAGTACAGACCAAAAAGAGATAATTTTGTAGAAGAGACTGTCACAAAGGGAAAGGAATCAAAGCAAGTTATCTTAACACTCAGGATGAAAAGATTCTTACTCCCAGAAACCCTTTTCCTTTTCAGTCTCATGAACTGCGTCCTTTAAGAAGCATCAATTGTTCCTGTGTGTAGTATTGGTCTATGCACCGTAGTTTGTGACATCCCTCACAGACTTGCCCTTTTCCTTCCACGCCTGGCTGTAAAATATTTTTCCCTTGTGGTTTTGTTACCCTCAGGGATATGGGTCCGTCTCTCTCTCTCCATCCGATTGGGCCTGGTGAATAACTCAGTGTTCATCACGTCTGCTGGTTGTGATTCTACAGCTTTAACAATCCCCTCTCTAAGCCTTCACTTCCCCAAATAAAATTATCCTCCTTACTAACTAGAGACAGACCCTTCTTTTAAATTCCCTTAGGAGCATGGATCTGTCTAGTTTTATTTGAGTTATTTCAACTCTAATGCAATATCCACAGCTCAGTAAGAAACAATTTTGAAAGCCAATATTGATTCTACCAGTTGTGTTCCATTCCATGCCTTTCATGTAACTGTGCTTCATTTGTATTTGTTAATTATATTTTTTTAACTTTTTTTTTGGAGGGGGTAGGTAATTAGATTTACTTATTTATTTTAAATGGCAGTACTGGGGATTGAACCCAGGACCTCACGCATGCTACCACTGAGCTAAACCCTCCCCCCTGAATTATATTTTAATTCAGTGTCTTCATCCCTTTTATTGATTTCATGGCTAAAAGGAAACATGAATCAATTTAACTCCTCACTATGACCCAGAGTGGCAAAGAACTGGGGACAAAAGATAAATACAAAGAAGAAAACAAACTTTGTGACTTGGCCAGTTCTAATAATAACATATTTGGAGCCTGTTCTAGGAGTAATTGTGCATGTCTATTACTGAAACACAGAAGTGCAAATGAAAAGTTTTCATTTTGTATCAAAGAAATAAAATATTTTATTTTGCTCAGATAATGAGTCTTAATCAAAACTCACCCAGAAAAGGAAACTCAAAATGCACGGTACCTGGAGTTTTGTTTCCCGACTGGAGCCAAGTTGGTGACAGAAGACTTCGAAGAAATCAGCTATTCCGTCTTCCACCCACAGCAAAGTCACTGAAGTCTGGGTCTTATTCACTGCAAAGAGTGATTTCGGAGGAGCTGGTTCTGAGCAAAGATAAGTTTAAAGTTTTAACTTAATTTAACATAGTCTTTCTTCTTTCACCAATCAGCAGGATAAAATAGGCGAAAAAATCCAAATATAGGTAGTTAAGAGCACCATAAAGATTTTATATTGCTTTTGAAATATGTCCTTCCACAAAGACAGCCATCTAACTTGGAAGGCAAAATATTTTGCCTTTTGATCCCCTTTCTTTCATTTTATACTTCTCTTTTTGAAACACTTCTGTTTTCTACTTCAGCTTTACTATAGGCATAATCTATTAATAGTTTTTATGTCATCTACACTGGAGTTAGCACTGCCCACATAATACAGAAATTTCTGAGTGAGAATCAAAAATCTGTCTTGAAAGGCTGAGAAAAATGGAAGTGATGGGGTCCCTTCTAAAGGAGAGATGCAGTCTGGTGTTTAGCTAAAAACCTGTCTTCCATTCTCTGGAGACTATTTGGAATAATTTAGCCAGAGGAACGCCTTCTTGAAAATTTTGTCAATATTAAGAGGGGTCAAACTAAAGAGGTAATACGATTTTTTAAATAAAAGGATTGATGGAAGAAAACTGGACAGTAGATAAAATGTTAGAAGACTGATGTCTTTATCTTATTCTTTCAGCCATTTAATCTCGATCAATAAATTAATCCATCAGTTAAGTAAACCATTCTGTCTGTGCTGTTTCATATGCATTTCCAGCAACCGAGTCACTGGACATGTTGGCTCGATACCAAAAGGTTGTCTGTTCCCCAGTTCTAGGAAGTGGTCTGCTATCTTATTCCCCCACTGCTGAGTCTCTCCTGGTCCCCGCCCTGTGCCCCTGTCCTTTGGGCATTGGCTTTCCCTCAATTTCCTCCAGTACACAAAGTGCTACGCCTGAAACCAAGTTCTTAAGCCGGGGTCCCTCTTTCCTGCTGTCAGATCCCCTCGACATTGCTTGTTTGGACATGCATCCTGCTGTCAGACTCACATGATAGCTTCCTCTGCCCATCAGCATCTCCCTGACAGACAACTCTCCACCCTGTTGCTTGTTACTTGGACTTCTTTTCATTATCTGCCCCACCCTCCCAAGCCTGTTCTACAGCTGCTGGCTTTTAGCAGTGTTCGAGGAAGCCCGAGAGGTCATTTCACTCTTTTGTCAAGTGATGTGTCTTTGTGTGGGAAGGTTTGGACCTTCTTCCTAGAGTATCATCATCACGGCCCTGTCCAGAACCAAGAAGTATGCCAGAATCATTTTTGATGTGATCTATCGCAGGTATCCTAAATTTGTGTCCAACTGAAAAAGAAGTGTTTTTCCTTTCCAGAGGCAGCCTGACAAGGTGAAGCCAAAAAGTTGAAGGAGATTAAAAAAAAAAATGACTTGGTCTTGGGCAAGCATGATTCACAGTAGACGTCAGGACCCCTATTCTCATTTGTAATGAATTGTTCATCCTGTAGACACTGCATCGTCTCATTTCTCCTCTGATGATGACTGTTGATGAAACACAGAGGCTGACCTCCACTTCCTACATCCTTCATAATTGTCACTGCCAATAGGAGCAGGAGTCAGAGGCTACGTCCTCCAGCGATTCTGACTCCTGTAGAACTCGGATCTTTGGAAGCAAGTGTGAGGTTGCCTCAGGTGGAGACCCTGGTAAAGTGAGTCTTCCTGCTGACCATCACATAGGTAATACTCTTTCTCAACTCAGTGCACCCTGTCTTCTCTTATGATCATCCTAAAGTCAAGGAAAAGTCTTACCTTCTCCTTTGAAGACTTATCTGGTGATTCTTTCTCTCAGTGATCTATCCCTTCATTGACCTTCTACTGCCCTTAAGTATTTCCTGTGGGATCTATGTGAGTGTAGCCCAGATTCTCCTGGGTCCTACTAGATTTTTAAGAGCCACAGCCGTGTATATGAACTATTATATACAAGATAGATAAATAACAAGGTCCTGCTGTGTAGCACAAAAACTATACCCAGTATCTTGTAATAACCTATAATGAAAAAGAATTTGAAAAAGTATAAATATATATATTTAAGTGAATCACTATGCTGTACACCAGAAACTAACACAACATTGTACATTAACTCTACTTCAGTTTTAAAAAAAAAAAGAACTGCAGCCGTGTGTTATAAGTTATTTTGTCTTCATTTTGAGCTAGCCACTTGTGGGCACTCAATGAATCTTATCTATTGACAGATTTAAAATGTTAGCTAGGATTCGTTAACCAGAGGTGTTAGGATTCCAGCATTGGGCAAGACCAGACACACTGGAGTTGAATTTGGATAGTCTCTGCCTTTTTATAGTGATTCTATTTGTGAGAAGTCATCAGCTCTCAGTGGCAGAGTTAAAGACTTTCATGAATTAGAAGTATTCTCAGTGGTCCAAAAAAAATGATTTAGATACTGGAGTAGAGGCTTCTTTTGTTCTGGCTGAGGATGCAGACCTGGGTGATACATAGATCCTAAGGAAAATCTCCAAAGGATGTGGGACCTCTAACAGCCATGTAGCAAATTTTTTTTTTTCAGGTGACATATGAGGCAATAATTACTCTAGGGTCATTATATTCATTATCTCTGCATCCTTCATTGAAAGACATATACATTTCAGCTCTGTAGGTCAATGAATAGCGAATAGCATGCACAAATCACCTGCTTGAAGACTGTTTATGATCTCTGTGATAGGTGTATATAGACGTAATAGGAAGAAATTCCACCCTGCTATTCTAAAGAAAATAAAGTCATTTGAATATTTCGTAAGTGGAGGTGTAATTGGATTGGGAGGGGCTTATAATTGAACTTCACTGCCCAAGACAATTTCTGCCCCAGGGAATGTATCAAAAATTAGAATTGTAATGTGCAGTACAGCAGCTACCAGCCACATACGACTACTGAGCACTTGAAATGTGGCTAGTCCAAACTGGGAGGGGCTGCAGGAGTAAAACACAGCCTGGATTTCAAAGACTTCATGTGAAAAAAGAATAAAAATATCTCATTAATAATCCTTTACGTTGATTATACATTGGAATGACCCTACTTTGGATTTCTTTGGTTAAATAAAATATATTAAACTCAACTTCACTGTTTCTTTCTACTTCTTTGGAATCTGGCTAAGAGGAAATTTAAAATCACCTGTGTGGCTCTCATCATATTTGAATGGTGTAGCTACTGAGTTAGAACATCCCTTCCTGTTTGTAGGGAAGTCTAGAAATTCTTGGCAGAAGCTGGTCAGAGGGACTCCCCTGCCCTTCTGCTGTCTATCTCTTTTCATGAGAAGTCAAGATCTGCTCAGCCCCATAGCTTAGGATGGCTTAGAGGGTCATGCCCCCATCCTTAGAAACAAGACTAAAAGTGGGTGGTGGCTAAATATTGTTTAGGCAATTTCATATCATAGGGAATACAATGACACACAGATATCTTTTGAGTGGCCTCTGCCTCTGTTATGGTCTGAATTGTGTTCCCCAAAATTTGTATGTTGAAGCCCCAAATCCCAGCCACCTTAAAATGTGACTGTAACTGGAGATGGGGCCTTTCAAGAGGTGATTATGTTAAAATAAGTCCATTCTCCAATGGACTCATCCAAACTGGTTGTAGTGTCCCTAAAGTAGAGGAAATTTGGGCAAACAAAGAGACAACAAGGATGAATGGGTACAGAGAGCAGACATGTGAGGACACAGTTGGAAGGTGGCTGTCTCCAAGCCAAGGAGAGAGAAGCCTCAGGAGAAACCAAACCTGCCAACCCCTTGATCTTGGACTTTTAGCCTCCAGGACGGTGAGAAAATCCATTTTTGTCGTTAAAGCCACATGATCTGTGGTGTTTTGTTCTGGCAGCGCTAGCACGCTGATACAGTCTCTGATTGCTCAAAATATCAAATACAGTCTAGTTCACAAAGGGAGTGAGATGAAGACTTTTTTAACGTCATGGAGAGTAAATGAGCCTTAATGTATAATGTACACCAAACACTTAAATAGCATAGAATCATGTACATATTGGTTATAGAACATCTTCTGGTTATCACTTTTTTTCTCTGTCTAAACGACATTTTAAATTTCTTCAAAATTCCCCTGCACCATAATGTCAGGTGGCCTTTGGTTTAAAATTATTTCAGAATCCATGATATTTGGTATGAGAACCTATGGAGATGGGGAAAGGAGACAGACAATATTTTTAGAAAATAAGGTATGGCTATAGGGTTGTTTGCTTTTAAATTCTCTAAAAGCTTGCTAAAAAGGCTGGTGTCATACTCAACTATGTGGCCGTCTCTCTTTCCCTCTCTTCTCTCCCCCTCAATGCCTCTCCTTTTTGTGTTGAGAAGCCAACCTAATTTTATAAGAAAATCAAGTACTATGCACAGAACACAAGCAGAATGGACAGCAGTAACGCTATCCCTGCCATTTAATGTAGGATGGATCATGAGGGACTCATTCCACCACCCAGCATTTCCCGGGAGTGATGGTGACCTTGGGCGAACTCTGAGCTAGTATTCGATTTTTCGCTGCTCTAGAAGCAATTCTCCTTCTCTCCCTGGGAATTCCCAAGGGAGTCAGGCGTCATATTTAGCCACGGAGCAGAACAAAATATATTTATTGCCCCACATCCATCTTTCTCTGACGGTTACGACATTGTTTCCTATTTTAATATGACCCATTAGCTTAGCCACCGATAGAATGATGTAAATGAGGGTAAGAGTCTATCTGTAAGGGCCAACTAGTTTCATTCTGTTTATATCTTATACCTTTGAACTTGGTGAGTCATTTTACAAAAATGTGTGACATTGGTGATAAGGGGAGACTCAATAGAAAAACATTGTCAAAATTGATGGACAGCGCAGGATCTAATTCCAGCCCTCTGCCTCCCTGAGAACAATTTGCTAGCATCCTCTTCACACCCCAGAGCTGGTCTTTAACATCTGTATTATAGTACGTCTTTTAAATCTGTCTTTATTTTCCTCAACTCAAGCAGTTTTACCTGAAGCAGTGCAAGCCACAGAACTTACATTCAACTTGGCCAAAAAAAACACCTGTGACTTAAGCAGTGTAAGCTGCATAAATTATGCTCAACTTGGTTAAAAACAACATCTGCTGAAGAAAGCGCTATTTGAAAGGAAACAAAACAAAACAAAACAAAACCCTAAGGGTGAGTTAAGATTGACGGGCCATGAAATTAAGAAGAAGAAAATGTATATTAAACAACAGAAACCTTTATTCAACCTGCAGTTTATTAGATCCATTCTCTTATTGACTTTAAGGAGATTCTTCTCCTTTTATACACTTGTAATTAGAACATTTAAAATAACCTTGGCAGATATAAAAAGAATTCAGGCAAATATTTAGCATTAAATGATAATTAGGCCCTTTTCATATACAGAACCACAGGGTTCCCTCAGGAATCACAAATACCTGTCATGTCCATTTTGTCTTAAATAAATTCTTCACGGCTTATTGATAGCAAGTGGAATACCCTTTTCTGCGAATCACTGGGTCCGTCTGTATTATTACCAGCTCACATAACTTCTAGAGATTAGTAGGACTTTTCAGAGAAAGCTCTTTTTTTTAGATTTCCTTAGTTTCAAAACAGAAACTCTGACTTCCTCCTTTTTTTGGTTTCAGGAATATGTGTTTTTACTTTGCATTTTCCTTAGTTAGGAGGACTTCAATATTGCACAAACTCCTAGAAATAGACCATGACACTTCCTGCATCATCAACCTTGTTGCCTTTACACGGAGCTCAGTTACGAACTAAATCCTAAAGCTGGAAGGAACGTTAAAGACCATTTAGCCTAGACTCTGGTTTTGTAGAGAGGGCAACTGAAATTCAGAAGGCCTGGGTTTCCCTTGCTAAGCTGACACAACTCAACTCTGAGAGCAAGAACCCACAGCTAAGGGTCCTTCCTGCGTCCAGCTTCCTCCCTAAAAGTATGAGCACTTTCCACTGATTTCCATGTAACTAGGGATCATGAGGTCTTCTGAAAAATTCTTTTACCCAGAAGACAAGCTTTTCCAGGGAGGGCATGTGCTTGTGTATTTAAATTGGTGCCGGACATTCCAGTCACTGCTCAGTTACCTGCTGGGCTCACTCCATCAGCTCCTTCAGGCTGCGGCTGAAATGTCAGTCTCACATAACTGCATATATCCAACTCACTGTTCCCAAAATTGTGAACACAATGACTTCAGCATAAGAATAAATAAATTTTCTCAACTGGGAGTGAGACCAGGCAGGGCAGTACCTTGTAACGGCTGGGCATTTATAAAGTCAGAAATTACATTTCATCAAAATGGATATAATTATTGTCATCTACTGAAATTTTATGAGAGAGAAGAGAGAGCAGATTCTAACATCCCTCAAACTCCTGACATCTGTGTCTACAGTCAAAGTATATTTCTAATCTATATAAAAACTTTCATGACTGAGGTTAAGGAAATCGAGCCGATGTCACAGTGCTCAAATTCCGAAACAGGAACAGAAAGCCGCAAGAATGGGTGTGAGGCTCCTTCCTGCCCTGTTAAATGTGTTAATAGGAAAACGAAACCTTTAGGGAAAAAATACCCCAAATCCAGGAAAACATAAGAGTTGGATTAAAACATACTGTTTCCAGACCCAGGCTCAGTGGCGTGTAAAGTGGATCAAATTTCTCTAGGTTCCAGCTTGCTCATATGAGGACACAGCACTGAATTAGCTCCAAATCTTTCCCAGCACTGAAGTTATCTGACTCCTCATCGTGAACCTGCTTGAACAGGCCTGCGGTCAGGATGGAGCAGATGTTTGGCTATGGTGGTGGACACATTCTGGTTTTTGCCTTTCTCTCATCTCACTGGCAAGAGTTCCTTTCAAGTCTCTCTTGCTGCCACCTCTCCCTCTGTTCAGTGGTCCTTCTTGGCTAGACCCAGGGCTTCTCTTCTCTGTTTCTACTAAGTACTTGATGGTCTTATCCAGACACCCCCAAATCTATGTTTCCAGCCTAGCATTCTCCCCTGATCTCCAGACACATGTATCCACAGTCTCTTTACTTAACAATTGCTCTTGGCTATCCCTTCAGTTGTTTTAATCCTTGACTCTCGCTTTACCCGCTGTTGACGCCTCCTTCAGTTTTGCTCAGTAACTTACACCATCATTCACCTTAGCTGCTCAACAGCAAAGCCTGGGAATCATTCTCAGTTTCTCTTTCTCTCATTTCCTATTTTCACTCCATCATCATCAGAAATTTCTGTGAACGCAACCTCCAAAGCAGCTCCTGAGTTCTGTCCACTCTTCTCCATCTCCTTTGGTGCCATTTTAGTCAAAGTTAGCATCATTTCCTAAGGCACTTGTTTGAAGTAGAATGCTGTTTTTAAGGCTAATGACAAATAGCCCCTTGATTGGTGTCCCTACCTTAATTGCTGACTCCCACATCCTTTCTCCCTTGAGCAACCAGAGGCATTATTTTAGTTTTTTCTTTTTTATATCCTGCCCCAGGATTATTTTAAACATAAATCAAATTATTTATTTTAAATTCTCTAAATGGCTTCAAATTGCACTCAGAATGAAATCTCAACCCCACGCCTTGCAAGTCCTGTATAATCTGATCTCTGCTGAGGCTTTCCGCCTCCCATGCTCTTTCCCATCCTTCTCATGGCTGATCCTTTCTTGTTACTCAGATCTCTCCTCATCGCTTCCTCAGAGAAAGCTTTCATTCCATAGCCATCTGCACCACACGACACCCTGTTTTGGTGCTCTGTAAAGCACTTATCACCACCTTTCTCTGCGCTAGATCATAACCACCTTGTGAGCATAAAATGAACACAGCCCTTTGGGTTCATTATTACAAGAAGCCTAGCAACTGAACAGTACTGAGAAATTTCTCAGCATATATTTCCTAAATAAATTTTAATGAATGGATATTCTATTACCATAGATCTATCTTATGATACGTCCAACACTTCTCGTTCTTACTCATTTCCTTCCTTTTCTTTCTTTCTCTTTCTTTTTCAGGTTGGAAAATCAGTCGTCTGATGCAATCACATCCTCCCAAAATCTGCCCAGAGTTCCAGGTAGCTTCACCACGACTAGAAGTTACGACTGGTTGCTGGTTGAAGCCACAGTTGCATGCAGACCAATGAGTTCTTGTGCAATGACAAGTCTTAGTACAGATTTGATTGACATTTGTATTGACTGCCAAAGGGAGCTGTCATCACCTATCACCATAGCACCATGAAACTTCTGGCAACCTAAAATTCTTAATGGCATGACTGGTTCAAAGCCCTGCAAAAAGAACCACTGTTGGTACCACCAGTCTTCTTGTGGATGTTTGTTAATGACATAATAATTGAAAAAAATGTGGCAATTGTTTTGAGAGCTTTCTACCCTTGCACATGCCATCTTGGATTAATTTATATTGTACTGGATTCACTGATAGTCTGGTTTCTTTCCACAGATATAGATCTTGCCCTCCATGAGTGTAAGCAGAGCCAATCCAAAGACACCTCTACACAGAGAAATGAAATCAGGGTTAGCCCAACCCGTGTCTGTCCTAGGTTAAATACAGCATTCTGATTTAAACAAGCCCTGAAAAATCTGTGTGCCGAAGCTGTACTTTTCTGTGAAGTAGAATTAATTTGACTTCTATGCATAGCAAATGACTGCTGTATAGAAACATAAAAATGATAAGAATAAATGTTTTATTAAAAAATTGGAGTTATTACTAAAGCAAAATGTTTCACTTCTCTCAAAAGTGAAACTTCTTTTGGTTAAATAGTAACTATAATTCTAATTTCAACTTTGAGGTCTGTGGTTTCAGTTCCATTCAACAAGTATCTACAGAGCATCTACAGCAGGCAAGGTATTGTGTGTTATAGAAAAATAGAAAGAGCTTGTGAAATACAATAATGTGATCAGTAGGATGGAAAATGGACCTTTAGACAGATGAATAAAAAGAAGGGTTATTTAGTTTTCAGGGGGACAAAAGGCTGAGAACAGCCATGTTATATAAGGATTGTCTTGTTTTCAGAGAGGAACAAGATAGAACCAATATTCTCTCTGATACTAAGATACCAGCACGGAAAAGCTTATTGATTCTAAGAGTTACGACTCACTAGAAATAATTGCTGTGGGAACTTGCCTTCCCTCCTTGAAAAATTTAAAGGAACTTTCTAAACTGTTTCAGGCAGTCCTGTCTGTTACTGGAGAGACATGGAGGCTGAAAACCTCGCGATAACTTTGGGAAACTAACTTGGTTTTTGCTCACACTCTTATGCAGTGTGAGTATAATTGTCCCAATTCATGACTTTAACCCATATTCCTGAGGCTTCGTAGATCATCCACAGTGTCACGTAAAAATGATAGCAAAGTACACAAGAGGTCACTGAACACATACTTTAAGGGAGACTAACAAATCAAATGAGTTGGAGCAAGCATCTAGAAACTGAAGAAACACAGCTGCTTGTAACACTAAAGCATGGGAAAAGAAAGGCTTGGGGAACCTAAGTATAATCTTCAAGTAATTCCAATTACCTGGAAACAAGTTTTCAACTTACATTTATAGGAAGGGCAAAACCAGAGATAATGGTTGGAATCGTAAGGCGGGCAATTTTTTACATCAAACAATGTTGGAAACTGGTGATCTCCACCTTCCTGGAATTCAGGTATACACTGCTAGGAAAGACTAGATTGCCTGCAGTGCATGAAAGATTGAACTGTACTGAAGATTCTCAATAGGAGCAGTACCGCCCCCTAGAGGATGCTCAGAAACTTGCAAAAATGTTTCCAATAGTCACAATGGAGGGAGTTAACCAAACTTCTGTGGGTAGGGCTCAGAAATTCTAGATGTCCTGCAATGATCCAGGAAGTTCCAAAGAGAAAACTGTCCCATGTCCCATATTCCACTTTAATTTCTAATTTTCTCGCCAGGATAAATTCACTATAAATAATGATTACAAGTGCTTTACCATGCAATTAATGTTGGAAAAACAATTTAAGGTTAAGCAAAATAATTTTGAAGAAAGTTGTCATGAAGAAGGACACTTAAATGTGATTAAGATGTTATTTAAAAGTTACTCAATGATTTACTTTTTCTGCCCAGAGTGTCTGTTTAGTATATCATGAATTTTCAATTACCTATTTGATTTTAAAGGGCTTCGGTGCAAAAGCTTAGTTTTTACTTTGGCAAATAAGAGCCAAAAAAAGATTAAAGATTTAGTATCTTATGCATGGAATTATAGAGAAATGTAACTAGTGGTGTAAACTAAGAAAAGATTGTGTTTTGCTTTCTTTCAGATTCTCCCAGAGTCTTCTAAAAGTACATACCGACAGCATGCTGCTCCTGGCATTTAAGCTGCTAGTAAAACATCCTGGGTCATTCTTTGTTTATAGGTGCACATATGAACATATGTAGTAACAGAGACAGTTTGGGACTCTTATGGACAGACTCAGACACAAAGTATAAATTAGCAGACATCTGAAACAGTGAGGTCAGTAAGGTGCATTAAGTGCTTTGAAAATATTTTTATTGCTGTTCTATATATACATCTATTTTAATTAAATTATAGTTGACACAATTTTATGTTAGTTTCAGGTGTATGATGATTCAATATTTTTATAGCTTATGAATTGATATTAAGATGGCTAGCTATGTATATATTTTTAATTTTCTAGTATAAAAATGATGAGATCTTTGCTGTGAAAATTACATATTGAAATGCATTTTTTTCAGATTCTCTCTCTTAAACATACTGCCCCAAGAGGTCTGGCACCCAACTTTTTTGCCAATCTGTCCTCTTTCGCCTGCTGCCGATTACAGGATTTCCCCTCTGAGATTCCTTTAAATAGCAGAGACTAAATACATACTTCAATATGTGGTAGCTTGTTGAACGCAGAAGATGAATTTTGTGTTACATAGTGTAACTTCCCGGTTGTTTTTCATAGTATAAAGCATTATTCTGACGCTATGCTACACGATAAATTCTAGCTCATTTGCAAGAATCTCATATTTTGCTCATTTTCTCACATCCACAGGCCATTATTTTTCTTGGCATGTTTTCTCTAATTAAGGTTATTTCCCTCTTTGTCTCATCATAGGCAGATATGTCTAGTCTCTTATTACTTATCCTAACTCTGGACTTTAGTCTAGGGTCTAACTGAACTTATGCTTGACAGTTCTTTATTTTTAATTAATAATAATTAATTAATTAATAAAATTTTTTATTCCTTTATTTTTATGCTTCTTATATAGAAGAACTACTTATTCTGTTACTTCCTGTAAACTCACATTTATTCATTTTCCTTATATGTGGTCATCAGGCAATTCCATATGACTTTCAGAATAGCTAAAAGCTGTACTTGAACATATACGTAGGGAATCCATATTATTTTTTATAAATTATTTTTTATCTTGGTTTCATATTAGAGGTAGGATATTATTATCAAATAAAAAATCAATATGTGGATTATTTTATCTATGAATTTCAAAAGATACTAACGAGGGCATTACATAACATTCATATCAAAAGGGAATGGTGTCTGATAGGGTTGAGAACACGGCACGAGGTAATCTCTAAGGTCCTTCCATCTCTCAAATCCTAAGACTCCTTGGTTCCTCTAACCTAACTGTGAAGGATGAACGATCTCCCAGCACAGTAAACATTGCACTCACAGAAACTTATAAGTTGAATGCCCTTTTTGAGAGTATAAATATCTCTTTTGCATTTATAAAAGACAGTGAACCTTTTTTCCCTATTTCATTGAGTTGAGAAGTCCATGCTAAACCAAGAGACACAACCCTAGTTCTCCCAGCACGATGATTTTCACACACACACACCTGCGTCCTCTTCTTACCTAGCTTGACAAGGCGGAGCATGGAGGTATTGCTTCCTCTTTCAGTGCAAGCGGTTACGGAGAGGTTGTAGATATCTCCTGGAGGCAGGCTGAGAATTGCAGTCATGACATTGCGTGTTACCTGCAAGATCGTCCAAATCAAGGATTTCACCTTCTAATGACCTTGAACCAGAATACCATTCCAAACAACTACAGGGCTATCATGAATATTCTCTCCCTGTTCTGAGCTGCAACCCACAGTTGATTAAACCTTATGATATGTTACTTCCTCTGAAAATGATAAATGCCTCAACTGAGCCAAATGCAAGGTAGCTCTAAACATGCATAATATATATCAGAACATTTATGTGTTGAATTTCCATGTTTGAAATAGGTATTACTCTAGTATTTTTCCTCCTATTCACAGCAAATTCTAGAAAAGGCAATTACGAGGTTGCCACTGATCCAAACATTGCTGAGCCTCAGCTGAGGAGCTCAGAAGAAATCTAGCCATGTCTACCAATACCTGGCTTCTTAACTAAAGACTCCATTTCTCAGTCTCTTCTATAGCTGGTCGGGACCATGTGACCCAATTCTACCCAATGGATTGTAAGAGAAAGTCGCTTGGGCATCTTAAAAGTCTATTCACACCCTGTAAGTGCTGGGCATCTGCATCCTGTCTTTTCCCTTCCTGCAGGCTGGAATATGGATGTAGTAATGGGGAAGGTTCACCCGTGCAGATGAGGACTACACAGAAGGGCAGACAGGGCAACAAAATAGAAAGAATTGAACCTCTGGATCGTCCCTTACAGCAGAGGTGCCCTGCTAGTCCTGGGCACCTTGACAGAGACACAAACGTTGACATTCTTTATGCCACAGTCTTTTAAACAAATTTTATTATAGTCATTTAGTCTCTCCTTTAACTAATACACCGTCAAAAAGCTTAATAAGGCAGGAGAAAAGAAATCAGTATTTCCAACGTACTCAAATATTTAGGTGTTGGGGACATGTGGAGAAGATAATGAAATATATTAACTGTAGTTTTCTTGAAAATGTTTGGTATCCTGAAGCAAAAGCTCAAACCATAACTTTAAATACAAGTGACGTCAACACTTACAACAATGACAACTCATGAGTAAAGATGAAAAGTTACGCCCTATGAAAGGCGGCATTTCATCGTTGTTCACTATTCTATCTCCTGAGGCTAAAACAGTGCCCACTGGCATACAAATACTTGTTTAACGTCTCAGTAAATGTTTGCTTAATGGTTTTCGATAGTGTATGCAAAGAAATGTTCAGATGCCCAATACTGGGATTCAAAGAAACATACGCTCTTTTTAATTTTCTTCTTTCCTTCTGCAACAACCATCCAGTGGAGCATTCTAGAATGGGAGAGGTCAGTCGTGTCATCCCCATATGTCCAACTGATGTATAACAGACTGTTGAAATATTCCACAGAAGTGATTTCTGGAGCAACTGGGGCTACAAGGGAAGACAGAGGCAGACTTTAGTGTAACAGACTACTAATAATTGAAGTACTTACCATTAGAACATGAAATCCCATATAGAGTTAATTTGGAGAATTAAAATTCACACCACATGATGGTCCTTGGGACTCTTGGACCTTAGTCTTAAACTGACCTTCCTCTTGGTCAGTAATGTAGTGAAGTTTGGTTGTACAAGGGGGGCACCTGTTCTGGGGACCCTACCTTGTGTGGCTCAGACACCAGACAGCCAGACCCATTTGTATCTGAGGACAGTAGGGCGTTTTATACAAATTTCAGTGACAAGATTCCCTAAGACGTTCACTTGCTTGGGTATGCTTGTCGCATCAATAAATTAATATTATTAGGCACTGGTGAACTTATTTTCCAAGCAGTACTGAAAACTCCAGGGTCCTGTAAAAATAAATCTTTTTCATTGTGGTGCAGCAGAGAAGTTTACGGGAATAAAGGACAGTAGGATCAATGAGGAGAGGAACAGAAAATAAATGTTATGTCTACAAGATAACAGGACCACGTTATCGGCAGCGTCTAGCCCAGTGCTTTGCGGAAGCTAAGAGCCTTCTAAATAAAAGTTGCTGAAGCAAGTATTAAGGGAAGGAAGGAAGGGATTTTTAAAAATCATGCTCCAAAGCAAAATGCTACACTGAGTTTATTCATTTATTTTTATATTTTCATACATTTAAATTTTAAAAAATTCCAACTGGGGAGGAGAGTTCACCATAAGCCTTACAATATATAATCCCTGAAAGCATACTTGAATTACTTTTTAAAGTAGCTGATAATTCTGAAGATTTTAACAAACAAATACACAGTTGAATTTAAATTCTATGCGATGCTGGTGTGAAGATGCAGCCCCCAACCAACCAACATTTGGAGGAGAATTTCTACAAATCAAAAAAGACTTACTTTCTTTAACATGCACTATTACTTATAACACACATTCATAACTAAGGATGCTTTCAAAAGCAATTACTCACTGAAGCAATTTGTAACAGAGTAACCAACACACTTCTGCCTCATGATAGATATGAGTAACGTTTCTATAAGTTCGACAATAAATTCTTGAGCTATCAGCAATGTCTATAGTAAGTAACACAAACCCACATCATATTGCAGAATATTCTAATAAAGGATAATAACCCTGGTTTCTTTATAGCTTTTAAACATATCTCTACATACTTCATCATATGCAAGTATCTATGCTTATATTTCTTCAAAGTCTCATATTCTAATTCGACTAAAGACAGGAAACATATTTAAAATTGCAAACCTAGAATTACATACCTAGCACCTCACAGAGATGAGGTCTTTAGCTTTTTCTATTCCATGTTGCTTTAAAATCCAGCATATTGCTGATAGACCACCAGATGTCACTCTTTATTTATTAAACATTATTTGGTACACTAGCATAATTATGAACTTGCAGACAACGTTGCTTAATGAAGATAGTGGACTTGAGGCCCTGATACATCAGACCTCATTCAAATATTTTCTTCCTATGCTCTGTTGTATTACACAATTTGGCAATCTGAATGACATTGCAAACATATCTTACTTGCTTTAGAATTGAAATGAGAGAAGAAAGGCAAAAAACTGCTAAAATCTCAACTAGTTTTAAATATAGGTATAAAAATAAAACTCAGCTACCATGTATATTTTAATAGCGATTTAGATTACATCATTTAATTCTCACACTACCCTAGGAGGTATTATGCCCATTTTATAGATGTGAGAATGGAGACCATCTGTGTCGCTATACTTAGATAAGATTGTGGACTGCCAGTGTCAGCTTGCCTTAGTAGTTGGTCCTAGGAGAAAATAAAAATTCCCAGTGATCAATTTATCGGAGACAACAGACTGCTCACCTCAGCGAGTAGCTTGCTTTATCCACCTAAACTATTATCCCATGATCTTTTCCTGTCCCCAGACGGTTCCCGGCTTTGAAAGGCACACCTAAGCCACTTCAGTCCAGAACTCCGGCTCCTGTTAATACTTCATTTCTGATGTTCCCCTTCTGAGACACCACGAGACTGTCCAGGCAGTCAGTGACTTAGTGCAGTGGGTCCTAATACACTTAGTTCTGTTCTACTAACCCATTGTTAGGCGATATTTTGAGTTGTACCAGTGAGAAAATAGAAGTCCAGGATCATTAATTTGCTCAAAGAGGGGAGGGTGTAGCTCAGTGGTAGAGCACATGCTTAGCATGCACGAGGTCCTGGGTTCAATTCCCAGTGCCTCCATTAAAAATACATAAATAAACCTACCCCCCTCCAAAAAAAAAAAACCAAAACAAACAAACAAAAAAAGACAATTTGCTCAAAATTCTACACCTGGAAATTAGCAAAGCCAGGTCTGCTCTAGCAAGAGTTCAGAGGTGAAGTCTGGGCTGCTCTGTCTGAGAAGGAAAGAGCATTCTCAGAGCATTAATCTTAACAAAGTTAAGTATATGATTTATTGATACAGTGAAGTTCAATTATAATTAAGTATGTGATTATTAAAACCATCGAAAGTCTAACACAGGGCTTGTTAAATAATTCTTATTTTCTCCTTTTATGGTCGTCTTTCATTTCTCTACTCTAAAATTACTATTAATATCTGGAACAAAGACAACTCTAGATCGTGGCCAGAAAAGAAAAGTGACGAACTATATAAGCTGGCTGTATAAGAATTTGCATGATGAATTTCTCTCCGTCGTTTTTTTAATTGACAAATGTCAACAGAGTAAAGCTAGATGTCCAGGGAGGAAAATAGTTTGCGAAAATCATTCTTCATCTAAACACTATTTTTTTTTCTTAGCTTTTCTCAGTGTAACTCTAATTACAGCAGTTCAATCAAAAGTTCTTGAAAACTCTCAGTTCCAACAACGAGGATTGCTGTTCCCTTGATGAATTTCTTCTTCCCGTTGGTGCCTCTGCCCAGCTCCGCTGTCTCTGCCGTATGTTAGTGAACTAGATCGTGTAAGGCTCGGAGGATCCGACACCAACAGTTTATTAAGTGCTTAAATTTTGTGCTGTGCATTTTGCTAAGCAGCTTATTTAACTGGGAATTAATAATAGGTAATGATAACAGATAATAAATACTATAATCGTCTCTATTGTACACATGAAAAAAACTGAGGCTTAGAATTGCCTTGCTCAGGTTTACAGGTGAGCCGTGACTCATACGCAGGCACACCATCTCCAAGCCTGTTTCACCTCCTGCAGTGGATGATGCTGCAGTCAGCCTGTGACTTTAAAAATGGCTTAATTAGTAAGGAAATGAGGGCATTCTAGCAAATATGATTATCAAATGGGTAAAATCAATTGAGTGCAGTGTGAAGCTGAAAGCTCTGCCCGCTACGTCTCAACTCGAATCAATTCCAAACAGGGGCACATGAATCAAGGGCAGTGACTCAGAAAGAAATCAAGGGCAGTGACTCAGAATAAAAATTGTATTTTAATTTTTAAAGGCTCTCATTTAAACAAATAATGAATTTTCAGAATCAAGTGTATCATCTTGCATGCTACTGATACTTCATCGGTCCCGGGTGACTGGCTAGCACTTTCTGGAGATGTGTCCCTTCAGAACCTCCTCAAAACAGTGATCTCTCCTCGTGGAACCACTCCCCACATGCTCACCTGTTATGAAGCTTATGGTGGAACTGTCACAGCAGCTCAGTTCTGGGTCTCCCCACGTCACCATGGTAACTCGGAAGTTGTAGTACCATGCTGGCAGCAGATTAGCTATTCTCTGAAAAAAGAAGACAAATGAGTAATGGGGAAAATCATATTTTTGGAAATGATTTACGTACTTCTTTTAGGCTATGGAAAAATAAGTAATTTTTAGTTTTGGTTCTGTGCCTTTTTGTATTTCCCAAATTTTCCATTAAAAATATTATTTTTGGAAAGAGGTGAGGTGTAAATAAAGTGACATACAAAAATATAACGTAATTTTTAAAAAGTGATTCAAAGATACAGAGTAAAATACTTCCATTATTGGTTTCCTTTTGCAGCTTCCTAAGTTACATCACATGAGTGAGACAGTCCTTATCTGTAAGTGACTGTCTGTACACGTCCTCCTGTTTCTAAGATGAATGACCTTTCACAACTCTATATTCTCCCAGCTTGGACAGTAAGCAGGCATCCATATGAAGTGGCAGTTACCAGAGTTGTCAGCTGGGTAGAGGACAATTGTGCACTTCATGTGTGACCTATAGGTAACCAGCACTTTAAAAATTATTCCAGCCTTAGAAACAGCAACCTTCACCTGCTCTCTGGAAGAACATCCTCTAATGGCCTGACATCATAGATTTTTAAAGGTTGTTTTTTGGAAGGGGAAGGTAATTAGGTTTATTTATTTACTTACTTTATTGGAGGCACTGAGGATTGAACCCAGGACCTTGTGTATGCTGGGCAGGCACTTTACCACTGAGCTATACCCTCCCCCTTAGATGTTTCCCTGATTTGTTGATGTCAAGAGCAGTCATCACTGGAGTTAAAACCAGTGTCAACTAATTATTGAACAACTAAAGGAAATCTCTTGTGTTTCCCTCCTTAGGAACAGAGAGGAACAATAAGCACTTGAGAGCGCCACTAAAATGTGGGTTAGCAAATATACTCATTTGAAAGTGAAAGCCACTGGCACAATTTTTGCTCTCTCTGTCTCAAAAAAAAAAAAACAAAACAAAAAAACAAAATTAAAAGCAAAAATAACCTCAAACCTTGAAAACAGCAAGCTACCTGTGTGTATTTACAAAATGGTCTAATTTATAGATAACTTTTCAGACACATTTGGTACATGAAGGCAAGTCTGTTTACACAGGAAAACATGACAGCTGGTTAAGGACAGGTTACCACTGATGCAGTTAAGGAGACAGTCGCTGCTATTTCATAGTAGGTCGTCCACTCTGATGTCATTGTAGTAGGATTGAAATAAAACATTTCAACCACGTATTTTCTGAACACTCCTAAGTAAGGTCTGGTCCAGCTCAAAACCACTGCCGTAGGACCCAAGGGATAGAGCATTAAATCCTTTATTCCAGTTGGAACTAAGAAGAGAGGGGATTAAAAAATAAGAAAGCCAAGAAGCAATGTTTAACGTCTTTGCAATGGCTTCACACTTGTACTTAATAGCTAGATTTTTCATTCTTCTAATACAATCATTGAAGACTAAACATACCCGCCTGAAATTTTCTTTTTATCAAATAATGGAAGCTAAGGATGTCTACCAGGTATACAGTTGTAGTCATTACTTACTCTGAAGGTGGAATATTGAGTGAACAAGTCGGAGCCTCCCAGATATGATGATAATGATTTGAGTTTGGACGTTGCACCCTCCAAACAGTATCCTGATTAAGCTACTATTCTTGTGGGTGGCGACTTACCAATAGCGAAAGTCACAGGGTCTGAAGGTGGTCCAATCAAAGGGCCTTTTCTTAGGTACATCACAACCTGGTACTGGGCACCAGGGACCAGATTTTCAATAATAGATTTGCTTGAGTTCACCTTTAAACCAAACACCCAATAAGATTTATTTAGAGCTGGGTTTTCAGAATGTGACACAGAGGCTGAAATTGTATTCAGGGACACTTTGTGAATCCACAAATGCCTTTGAAATCTAGAAGCCTTAACTCATGCTGGGGAAGATCAGATTTCAAAATTAGAATGACTTATGGTTTATGTGAATACTGAAGTGAACCCAGAACATTCAAATTCTATGGCTGGATTTAATAAGTCCCGTGAACTGCTTTATACCCATCAATGTCAATTGTAACTATGTACACTGGAGACACACCAGCCTCTAACCATAATCAAATCAGCAATACCGTAAGGATAGTCTGACATCCTAAACTGTAGTGTCAGCTGATTACATAAAAACATCAGTGCAGGAATGCCTTTAGTCTCTCATCACTTAGAAGCATATAGTATCTAATTAGAGTGATGGAAATGACCTCAGAGATTATCTAGTCCAAATCTCTCATTTAATAGAGCAAGAAGGGAAAGCTAGAGAATGGCCGAGGTCATTTATTTAGATCAGCGTTGCTACTGGAAGCCTAGCACCGTGATCTCTGCTCCATGATACAGGCAAGTCACAAGGCTGAGCAGCAAGACACAGTGGTAAGCACTTTGCAAAGTGACTGTGACAACCTGCCAAGGCTGAATCAGGAAGAAACAGGCAGTCTGAGCAGACCAGTCACTAGTAGTAAAATTGAATTAATAATAATAATAATAATAATAATAATAGTAATAGTAATAATAATAATAATAATAATAATAATAATAGTAATAATAATAATAATAATAATAATAAATAAACCTCCCAGCAAATGAAAGTCCAGGACTGGACTTGTACAGCACAGGGAAATACAGCCATTATTTTGTAATAACTTTAAATGGAGTATCATCTATAAAAATACTGAATCACTATGCTCTACAGCTGAAACTAATATCGTACGTCAGCTATACTTCAATTTTAAAGGTACGGCGATAAGCAATTTGCAAGACTCCTGTGACCCAAAAAAATAATGTTGTAGAGAAAGTCTTTCATTTAGGGGTGAGCTTTTTTTTTAAACTGTTATTTAAAAAAGAAACAAACATTTAGTTATGTAAAAAATGTCACATAGAGAAGAGTAGTGTGAAGAGCTAGATGAGCAAAATGTATGCATTGAAGTCGAATGTTGGTGTGCACAGGAACTGATGCCTCAACTAACAGGTTAAGAAACGTGCTGCTTTGCCCATTCGTGCCTCTAGTATCTAAGACAGCCATGCTTTGTGGGAAGAACACAGGTTCTCTATTAGACTGCCTGCGATCAAATCCTGGCTCCACCCCATAGAAGCGTGGAAATTTATTAATAATTTTTAACTTGTTTATGATTCTTACTTTGACTTCCTCAGTGATAAACTATCAGTGATACTATCATATGCATCATGGAGCTTAAGGGTCCCTAAACTACAGTGTCAGTAAAGTTAACTCATGCCTCATTAACCTTAGCGCATCTAAGGGACGTAAAATGGTAAAATTACTACAGAAAAGAGTATGACTCAGTGAAGAAGAATATTGTTGACAGCTTGCCTATGCTGTAAGTTTTAAGTCTCATCATGGTTTTAAGAATAAACACAGTATGGTGGTAGCCCACAGCAAAAAAGAATGTGAAAATGAATATATGTATGTTCATGTATAGCTGAAAATTGTGCTGTACACTGGAAATTGACACAACATTGTAAACTGACTATAACTCAATAAAAAAATTGAATGAACATAGTATTGGTCATATGATAAAAATGTTAAAACCTTTCCAATACCAGAAACTAATTCTACAACAGTAGAAATTGGATAATTTGAACTGGTACAACTTGTTCTATGTCTAAGTAGGGGAACAGTATAACAAAATTTCTTTTCCAGTAACTTGATCAAAATAAGATTAAGTTGAATTAATAAATTCGCCATTCCACATTTTCTTTCCTATTTACACTCAGAATTTCTTGCCCGTGTTTTAGGATTTTAATCCTGCTGGAAGCCGTCTAGACTGTTTGTCATCTCATCTGACACCTTCATCTGATAGAGCATTTCCTGAAGAGACAAACCATGCATAAGAATGCGAATGCTATGTGGAAATAAACAGTACTGTTTTATTTCTTTAAGACATATTTTAAGTGATAAAACTAATAATGATCACAGTAAAAATTGTCCACACTGTAGAAGAGTGAATGAAGCCAGTTGGAAGTTCTTTCTGTCCTCCTCCCACCATCTCCCACATTTTGGCAGGCAATCCTCTAGACCTTCCTTCATACATACATGCATAAATAACACGATATTGAACCTATAGATATTACATTATCAGCATCACTCCGAACATTTCTCTTCAACTTAACACATCATAGACACGTGAACAGACCTGCAAAAGCTACCCTTGCTCACTCCTTTAGAATATTTAGAACCACACAGCACATAGAGTGCAGATGGTTTCAGGGGGGTTTTAATGTTTCTTTGGTTTGATAATATTTTAGGCAGTAGTTGACTTTAATCATTCAAATGACTTTCATTTGAATGAATCCTGGAATCAGAACCACTTAAATATGCTATCATAATAACTTCATCCTAGGGAAATTACACTGCCTTTTTAAAAAGTAAGAAGCAACAATGTGTACATAGATATCACACTACTAAAAAAATCAGAAGAGGGCCAATGATATGGCATATGACCTTCATGACAAATTATAAACACAAATTTCCCTCTAATTGTTGAGTATTTGCTGAGCCACCAGCCTCACTTCTATCCTTTCATAACTTTTTCTTTATCCTGGACCTACTTAGGGGTGGATTGGAGGCGGGAAGGGGAAACACTCCAGTATTAGGCTTACTAAATAATGCGTATTTTATTCTCTAAAGATTACTACACACTCCTCCCCCAATTTTCACCCCATCTTTGCATTCCAATATCTCTTCTCTCTCATTTCTAACTGGTTTAAGTCTCCATTTCAGAGAACTCAGTAGAGTCCAGTGTATTTCCAATTAGGGACCAGTCTTATCTCTCCTCAGCTTAAGATATAGGAGCAAAGCTGTACCAAAAGAGCACAGGAAATATTTGATAGACTTTTAAATAATGGGGCTAAACTGGATAATGTTGTATAGCACAGGGAACTATACTCAATAGCTTTTAATAACCTATAATGAAAAAGAATATATATAATACATATATATATATATATATATAGAACTGAATCAATCACTATGCTGTACACCAGAAACTAACACAACATTGTAAATTAACTATACTTCAATTGAAAAAAAACCCCAAAAAGAATGGAGTTCCTTTGAATCTGAAATGGTCTTATTCTACATTTTGTAGCCCTCTTTCCATTAGTCCTTTCTGTACATTTAGTAGTTACTCAAGTTTCTATGGAGAACCTCTAGAACCTCTTCATTTTCTTCTCTGGACCCAAAAAGTATTCAGTTAGATCTGCGTAATAATAAAAGCTAGCAATTTGGGGCACACATGACTATTACTGTGTTCTAGGCGTTGCATTAAGCATCAAGTCCTTTTATCTTTATTACAACTGTATGAGGTTGGATGTGTATCTCTTGATATTACAGATTAAGACGGTAAGACTTATAAAGAGCTGAAGCCCAAGGGTCTGAAACCCCAGTCAGTTTGATTCTGGAGTCTGTGCTTTTAGTCAGTACTCTTGACGCTGTCACGGTGGGCAGTGAGGGTGACCCTCCCCTCGTGCAGCTCCTGCAATCTGGCCAAACAGCACTCGCCTGGAAGTCAGATCAGTTGAGCCTGGGTCTCAGTTGTACGACTCTGGGCAGGTCCCTTAAATATTCCGCCCCTTAGCTCTGTCATTTCCTCATTTGTGAAGCTTAATAGATCAATTTACCTCTCTTTCCGAGTTAGTCACTTCTTACTTATACATTCCTACAAATTGTCACCCAAACATTTATAGACCAAGCAGTCACATATAAAAATAAATATACATCCATATATTGTATGATGTTCCTTAATTCTGAAATTCATGATTGTAAGTCTTTGCAGTAAAAGCACATTTTACTTCAAAGAATTGTCTGGGTCCTCATGTAACTCCGAGCACTGCATCGACATAGGATTATTAATGAATAGCACTGCAATGGTTGTTGGGAGGGATACACCACAAAATCCCTTTCCCACGAACATTTGCATATAAACTCATATGCAAAACAGCAACCAGACGTGAATTACATACATATAATGAGGACAAAGTCAAATTCAGGGGCACCAATGTACCTAATTGAAAGGCCAGACACTAAGCTTCATGAAGTCAAGGTTCAAACCAAATTTGTTCTTATGTCTAGCATCTCACACAGGACCTTCCAGAACAGAAAAGTCGATGGAGCGGTGGGGAGGAGCAGGGGCACTAGCAGCGAACCTCATGGGTGATTTAGGTAATAGATAAAGCCATGATCCTGTGGTACAGGTGATGAGATGATGGCAGGGAAAGAGTAGGGAGAATGAAACCATAAGAGAGTGAAACATTGTGATTAATCATTAACCTGGGTTCAGTGTTAGAGTCACTCTTCTTTTTGAGCTTCATTTTGAATTTTCTGTTTAATATAATCACCGTATCTCTGAATATAGAACTGAAGGAATGTTATTATTTTTTTCTTTCTGGATAATGGATGCTTCAAGCAATAACCTTAGTTGCACAGATCCTGGTGAGAACGTCTTCTGGATTGCTTGAGAATGGCCACGTGACTCTAGGCCAGTTTTTGAGACTTTTTGAACTGATGCTTCCCCTTTGAAAATGTGTGTGTGTGTGAGTGTGGTAGGGCAATGGATGATGATGATGTAGTAATAACATAATCCTCAAAACGTTCTTGTGATTGAGATAACACCTAGCACAGTGGTCTACTTTCTGCCCTCCCAATATTTCAAATACTGGCCTCCCTGCCTATAATCCTTAACCGTTTCGTTAAGAAGTCTTTATCAAAGTGCACTTAGATCAGCTTCTCTTAGATTTATTTGTAACTCACAATATCTATCTCTACTTTTAGCCTTCAGCTTCTATGTAAAAGATATGTAACTTGTACATTAGATGGAGCAAGAAGAATTGTACCAGGGAGCAGTCAAGTTCTAGGTCATGTTCTGCAGGAGCAACACATTTTCTACCAATGTAGAGTCAGTCGAGTTGTGTACGCTCGGGGAAGGAAGCTAATAAGCTGCACAGTGAGCTGTGATTACTGGTAAATCCGTTTAGCATATTTACTCTTTAATTTAATTCAAGTTGAGAGGTAGCCTCATCTTCAAGTAAGGGCTTATTTCAGCACTCTAAGGCTTCCGAGAGCTCCAAAGGCCATGATTCTTGGATTCATCTTATTAATTTAAAATTTCTCATGCTTTGAATTACACTAAATGCCTAATTTTCATGGGATAAATGGAAACATTCCAAATAGCTTTCACATGGCAAACATCTTTTTTGAATATGTATTAAATTTCCAGTGTACGCCACATGAATTGATAACTTAATTTTTTTGCCTTTAGGCCAGAAAATATTGTGTTTGTAAGACCCCAAGAATCAGTACCTTCGATCTTAGGAAAAAAATAAAAGCAGGTTTTAGGAAAACAGGCCTGGGCTCCAGGCTTCCTGCGGGTATTCACGGCATCTGTGAGCAGGGTCTGCTCTGGGGCCCAGGCTGGCGGCTTCATTCAGTACTGATGATCTGGTGTGGGCGTTCCTTCCCATAGCCACGCCCAGAATTACTGATTCCCACGTGTCTCCACTTGCCTCTTGCAGTCCCTTGTGCTCGGCTAACTCCTATTTAGCCCGCAACACTCCTCAGTTAGGCTTAGTGAGGGGGGAAGTTTTTCACTTTATGTACATTCAATTTTTCAAATTTTTTTCCGTGAGCATGCATTATTCCTTTATAGTTAAAATGACAAGGAAAAGAACTAAAAAAAAAAAAAAAAAAAAAAAAAGAAAAGAAAAGAAAGAAACTAAAACAAGCAAATACTCCCCCAAACCTTCTGTTTGGTTGTCTCCTCCCCAGGAGGTGTTCTGACCGGTTTCCAAATCCTCTTGTCCTAGTCCATATTTATTCATGCCCTTCTTTCTGTGAACTCATAGGGCTTCTCAATTATCCACTATTTAAAATTTACTTTTTAGTTTTTTACTTAAGTATGGTCGGCTTACAATGTTAATTTTTGGTGTACAGCATAGTGATTCAGCAATACCTATATATATATATATATTCCTTTTCATATTCCTTTTCATTATAGGCTATTACAAGGTATTGATTATAGTTCCCTGTGCTTAACCTAGGCCTTATTTTATACTCTGCGGTAATTATATGTTCATTTCCCCATTATCATCATTAGATTATAAACTCTGCAAGAGCAGGATGTACGGAAGCTGCCTAGATCCCCAACATCTATCCCGGCACCCGGCACATCGGAAGTGCTCAGTAAATTCTCTTAAAGGTGGGATGAAAGCAAAGGGAAGCCGGTGGCCCTAAGAGGGAAAGGGAAGGCAGCTGTGATGGAAGCGCCCTGCGCGCGCTGGGCTCCTGGCTCCGCCCCCCGCTCGCGGCACCGCTACCCACAATGCACCCGGGAGGCCCCGAGGCCGGTGCCGAGCTCCGCGCGTCGCCCGCGGGGCCGTGATGCGCGGGGTGCGCGAGCCCGTCCGCCCCGCCTCTGCGCTACCTGAGTGCAGTACTGCTTCTCTAGCCTCTGGCTCTCCTTCTGTTTCTGGCACGTGAGTGACACCACAGACACGATGGTGCCGTTGTAGTTCTCTTGGGAAGACGTCCAGGACATCAGGGCCGTGGTGGAGCTCAGAACGTGGACGCTCACGTGCTGGGGCTTCTCGGTGAGTTCTTCAATCCACTCTCCCGAAGGGCCTGGACGTTGCGAATCAGAGCACAAGGGAGGTTTCACGCTGAGTTGGTTGAGCTACAAGATTCTAGTTTTAAAAATCAGGTTGTGTCCCTTTTGCTCTTGGATATTCAAAGTTAAACTGGCAGCCAGACTGACAGGGTTTTACATCCTCTGCTCAGCAGCAGCCTCCACTGGGTGACCAGCCATTAACCCGAGCAACAGCGTGGCGGCCGCAGCAAAACCAGTTCCGCTGAGACAGGAGCTCCACTTCGTTTGTTACGTGCATCTGAGACTGTTCTGGTAAGTTCTTCACCAGAAGGAATTTACTTCTCTTTTAACAAGGGGTGGGGGGTAATTTGAGGACACGGTGGATTCCTCACTATAAAATACCGCCCCCAAAGTGCCCGCCATTAGCTTTGTTCTCTTGAATTTCCAAAGTGGTTATTAACACAGTGCCTGACACGTAGTAAGGACCCAAGAAACGTTAAGGTGATTATTATCTCCCAAAAGCCCCTGTTAAAATGCCAGTTCTTTTATTTACTTAGGATACATTTCTCAGTTCTTTCCTAGGAAGCTGTATTCCTGGAGCCCAGGAGAGAAGGGTCTGTTGGGGAGGGCAGTCCCAGGCTCACAGTAAATGAGGCAGGGGAAATAACAATAAAAATGATAATGATAAAAATGATGGCACAGAGCTACGGCCAGACTCTGTTTTAAGTTTATGTGTGTTTACATATTTGAATCCTTTACTTTTTAAACTAATCCATGAGGTCAGATCAATACTAGTATTAACATTGCTTTCAGATGAGAAAACTGAAGCAGAGGTAGCCTTAAGTAGAGCTGAAATTCACACACAGGAAGTCAGGTTCCAAAATCCATGCTCTTAATCCCTTGTATGAAAGTTCCTGGAGCTACCATGAAACAGTGAAAAGCTTGTGTTTGGAGACAGGAAAATTGGCCGCAAAGTCGGTTTTGCTCATTATTAGTGATGCAACCTTGGGCGAATGATTAACTTCTCTGAATCCCAGTCATGCATCTGTCAGATGGACAAGTCACAGAACGTTAGGATTGAAAAGGACTTTAGAGTTGTAATGCCTTATTCTCCTGATGAGGAAACGGGGCCTAGAGATATGAATGACCAGCCAATGTCACAGAAGTAGTAAGTGCCTGGGAACCCACCCACCCCTCCTGTCTTCTGGGTCAGGGCTTTGTGATAAGTTACCATGATGCCATCTGATTAGCCTGCTTCACAAGACTGTTTTTGGGATCGAATGAGATTATAATGTGTTAGAGAACTGTTTAAATATGAAGTGTTATTACAATTATACATATTATTGGGGTACTAGGGACACAGGGAGAGATGATGGGAAGCAAAACAAATTCACTCACTTAACGATTTTACATTTGGACTGACCTGATTATCAACCCAAGGTGATAGGTCACTCCAGGCTCCGTGGAAATGGACTTTGCTATAAAATATTGCTAGAGTCTAATTCTCGTCCTGACACTAGGGAAAGTCACTACACTTTCTGACTCAATTTTTATTTTCACCTGAAAAATGGGATAAAACAAATGTTCCCTTCATAAGACTGTTGGAGACTAATGCAAATTTCTACCTTAATTTTCGTCTCTGAGCAAAGCCTTCAAAACTACATAAATACAGTATCCTTTTAAAATCAAAGATATATACACAGTACACCTGAATAACTCATTATTGCAGAAAAAAATATCTGAAGCTCTGAAAACATTCTTTTATTGGCAGAGAAAATGCAAAATTTCTAGTGCTGTATATTTTTCTAGATGAATATTAATATGCATTTCTTTGAAACAGTCATATTTTTGAGCAATCTGACACTTTCTCAGCAGCTCTGGTCAATTTGGATGCTCTAAGAGTAGACCAGAGTACCTGACATCGGAAAGTGGTTCAATAAGTATCTGTTGAATGTACAACAAAATTAATAAATAAGCAAATAGGATGACCCCAGCCAAGGTTTTACAACTTGGTATGAGAAGCAAGATGTACACAAATAGAATTGATCCGGAAAAATACCACACTCAGATGAGCTCTGTGTTTTGTGTTGTACACTAGGAAACACAGTAGAAATTCAGAGAAGGGAAGAGCTAATGGCCAGAAGAGTTGTGGGAGTTTTCTTGGAACTTTCAGGGCTTCTGTATTGGCAGAAGGAAATCTCTGGGTTAATGAAACATTTTTAGCCTCATGGGGGAAAGCTCAGCACTAAGCTTGCCTCTCGTTCTGAAGTGATATCACATCAAAGATCTCCCGTAACTGACAGACATGCAAGGCAGTCACAGGCATTTTTTCCGCATGTCTGGTGGTCACCAGTGGTGACATTTTTTGTTTCTTAAGTAAAATGGTTATGTGGGATATTTTCAACATTTTTAAGTTGCTAAAGAAACAGATCTCTTCCCTCTGTCCCCTCCTCTTTCCCCCACCCATCTGTTTGGGGATCCTTTGATGAAAGGTAGTATCTTGCCTCTGGAGGAGATACAGTGGTCATCCTTTGTGGAAAGCAGTTTTTATCCATTACCTTCTGGTTTTTCTTTCTGCTGATCAGAGACACATTTATCTCCTTGTAAACTAGGAAACTGATTTTTGGCCTCTAAACTTCTAGTAAGTATAGTCAGATTAGCAAAAAACATGACAGACACGCACTATTTGTGTAGATTTTAAAGATGAGCTGTTGCCCTGCTATTATCCCTTATGGAATCAGAAGAATCTGCCCTAAGTCTTGATATTGGGGCTTTTATGATGCTCTGGCTTAAGTCTTGTGCTAACTTTTGGAGACCACCTAGGTCTTACTACACTTGAATCTCTGGCTTTCTTTGAAGCTCCCCAAGCTCAATACTCTAATGAGACTTTTCACAGAGTCCAGCCATATCAATTTTTATCATGGCCTCACACAAAAGTCCTATTTCCAAAACTGGGTGTCCACGTTCTTGGAGAGTTTGTTATGGCAAGTGTGGAAGGTCAGTTGAATACATGTTCAAGTATCACAATAATAATAATAATAAAAATCCTCCAGTTAAATCCGGAGGTAGGGTTGCTACTATTAAACATACATTTATTTCCTCCACTGTCAAAATCTCACGCATCCGGGCCTCTCATGACCTTGAAAAATTCTCAGGGTCTCTAAGGTTTGATGTATAATTGGTGCCTGAGTATCATTAATCTCAGCAGTTCCATTGTTCTAGCTCCCCTGTAAATGCAAGATAATTTCTTTGGTACTTACTGATATAGAAGCTGAGTGATTTTGCTGACTGACTGTTTCGCGTTTCACAAGATCCCGAGGAACTGAAGGTTGTCACTGATAACTTGTATTTCCCAGGCTCCTTCAGTTCTGCGACAAATTCGTGTGCTTCTTCACCCACTGTCAAATATTCAGTAAAGTTTTCTAAATCATGTATAAAAAAAGAGAATATATATGAGCTAATATCTGGAAGGGCCTTTGCTCTAGACAAGTCAGTTAGTTTAAAAACAGTATTTTTTATATTTTGCCTCCTTCCTTTTGTCAGGTTCAATTATACCTCTAATCTAAAATTGCTATTAAAAAAAAAGAAAACTTAGAGTTCAAACTGTTTTTCACGATACTTTTAAATAACCAAATTAAAATATGGTGTCCAAATCCATAAAATAAGGGATGGATATATACTGCATTCTTAGATATTGTTAACCAGTAAAATTGTATGCACAAAGCAGAAGTATAACGTTAGGGGAAGATATTAATAATCAACTTTCTCCTTTGGATATAAGGGATTAAAAAAAACCCAGTACCAAATGTCATATAAGTTCTTTGTGGTTGCATTAAATATCCATAAATGCCTTAAAATATATTGAATTGTTTCTAGGCAGAAATCATCCTTCTGGATATATTTTCTGACACTAGTAATATTTTTCCTTCATTGGTTTGCTTCCAGAAATTTTAGCAGTAAAAATGACTTTTATATTGCTTCAAAGTCCATCTCCTACTGCTTCTTACTTCATTTGAAGTTGTTATTATCATCTGGTGACTACGGTGGCCTTCAACAGAACATACTGCGGTCAGATAAAACATGATTGAACCTTCATGGAAATAGGCATTAAAAAAATTCTGTTATAAGACTCTATTTTCCATACAATATATTGAGGAACAGAAAAATAAAAGACAGATTAAGCGAACTTTTTAAAGAAATATGAATAATTCCAGGAAAATGTTAAGACTTTTGACTAAAATAATTGGAAATGATGGAGGATTTTAATTTTATATATATTTGGGGATGGCTGATTGCTTTATAGTCTATGTATTGCTCTATAATCAGTATAGAGGAATCCACAGATTTTGTATTTTATTCTGTTAAATAAAATAGGGGCAAATGATATGTCAAAAATGAGACTAGGTGATTTGACTGCCCTTCCCTGTAAATAAGGTTGTCAATTTAACCTCAAATTTTGATGACTTGACAACCTTTGCCCACCCAAACTACTAGCCTGGAAAGTATCAAATGAAGTGCATTATGTTAAAAACAAAACAAACAGCAAATAACTATAAAAACCTACCAAACAGTAATTCAGATCTGAGTCATGACCCAAATTTACTGAATGCCACGGCCCTGCTTTTCATAAATTAGTGGGTTAAATATGGAGAATTACCCTCAGATGCCAGCTGAGTGGATACAATATATAATATTAATAGCTTCAGTGGAAATACCAGCTACTGTTTATTTTCTGTTCTACTACCGGCTCCTCTTTGGGAAAAATGTGAGTGGTGCTGGCTTCAGGGGGCACAGCCTAAGGGGAGTGAGAGTAGCTGCATAGGCAGGACACAGGTCTGACACTCTTGAAAAAGTAGCCATGTTGTCAGAAAGATGCTTTTGCTGATTCCTCACAAGTTTGTGTACTGGAAAACAGAACGTCTCCCCAGGATATTTTGTAATTTGTGATGGTTAGAACTGTCATTCAAAATCTTCCCAAATATAGTTTCCTCAGTGTCCTGGGGTACACGAAGTGTCAGGTAATGAAACGTACACATTCGCCCGTACTTGCAACCTATCAACTACCCAAACTGGATTCTGACCCAATCTGTTCATTTTTGTTTTCTGGTTTCAGTCTGCATTGGATACTCAGCTAAATTATTCCTTTTCTTCACCATTTTTCTTTAGATCTTAACTGTGTACCCTCAGTCTTTCTTCCTAAATTTCATTTTTAACTGTTTCAATTTCTTTTCCTTTGCACTGTTCCTTATTTCCTCTCGTTTCTGATTACTTTACCTTCTCTTTCTATGTGGATATGGAACCCGTCAAAGGCGGTGGGTGGTTTTGGTGGTAACCAACTCAAGATCATTTGTACAGGGAAAATAGAGAAAGAACTGGCTGTTGATTTCTCAGTCTCAGTGAGCGTACTGTTATTTTCATATTCCACGGGAAGAACACCGACAAATTCATCTTCACTGTCAGGAGTTGCAGATGCGCTGTCCCACCAGTATGGTGGGGATGCGGTTTCATAGTCGCTGCTGTTAAAGTCAGGCCAACCAGAAGAAATGTTGCCAGAGGGAATTTCAGGAGTTCCATCCGTGTAATGGAACAGTTTGTCTTTTCCCATTGTATCTTGTGATCTCATGAACGGTTCCTCCGGGAAACTGCCACTCTGTTCTTCCCAGTTGTTTTTGTTCAAGTTTACAATACGAACTGAGATATTTTGCGGTGGGTAAGGGGCTGTAAGACAGAGGATTTTTTTTTCAGGTAACTTTTAACTATTATAATGAATATTTAATCTATTGAGTCAAATACACAAGCAAATTTACAAAAGAGTGTTTAGTTGTGCTTTTACTGTATAGATAATTTACATCAAGAACAAGTGTGGTTTCAAGATTTGCAGATACTAATATATGTAAAACACATAAACAACACGTTTATACTGGACAGCACAGGGAACCATATTCAACATCTTGTAACCTATGATGAAGAAGAATATGAGAACGAATGTATGTATGTTCCTATGTGACTGAAGTATTGTGCTGTACACCAGAAACTGACACAGCATTGTAAACTGACTGTACTTCAATACAAATATATTTAAAAAAAAAAAGAACAAGTGTGGTTTTGGGTACACAGACGCCTAAGATTTTGTGCATGGTGTGCACACATTAAGTGTATCACCAATCACACTTCAAATACATTGCTTTGTGATACTGTGCTTGTTCAAGTGGTGATTTAGCCACTCTCAAAGCAGAGTTCTGTGTATATTTTTCAGCTTATCACAATCTCCTTTTTAAAAAAAACTCAGTCTCTGTCCCTAAACCTTTCTTACAAAAAAAGCAGCTATTGTGCACTTACAGCTCTCAAGACAAACACTTCTATGACACAGTTGCACTTAGGAGAGTTGCATGTATGAACTGCGTTCAGAAACAGGAACACACATGTTGGAAATTAGTCTTCACTCCTCACCTCTCTAAAATGGAAACTATGTACACAAAATGAGTTTATGAATTATGGAAACATAGTAGAAAATTATGAAGGCTCATCACCTTGGTCTCTGCCTGCAACAGTTTCTACCTATCCTTCAAACAGAGCTGAACTATCACCTGTCCTATGAACTTCTAATAAAAAGTGACCTCTCCCTCTTTTTGTGCTGTTATAGAACTTTGTGCCTGTTTGGTAATATTTACCGCGTCCTGCCTTGTGTGAGTGTCATTAGTACCTCTACCATTTTTGAGGACAGGGAACTGTCTCACCAGACTTTGTCTTTATCTCTTTTAGTACTTAAAATAACTCCCGGGTAAAAGGTGCTGAGTAGTGTTTCTTTATTTGAATAATAAAAAATACAGAAAGAATCTTAGATTTTTATTGACATGGAGTGAATAACTTACTTAGCTGAACTGGTTTCTTTGCCTTGGCTTAATTAATGAGAATTATGACATCTTAGACTTTCAGATCAGCAGGGTCTCGGGGTGATCTACTGTAACACATTCCCTGTGTTTGTATGAATAGTATCTCCAACATTCCTATTGAACACTTGGGCACAGTAGGCTTGAAAAAATGTCAGTTATATTGGTAGTGGCTATGGGTATTTAGAACGTGTATGTTTATTTTACCTATCCATTCTTCCATCTGCCTACCCATCTGTCCATCCATTCATCTATCCATCCATCCTGTGACTGTTCTTCATGTTAGTGATGCTGCTAATATTAAATGCTGCAAATTTCAGATACATCTGAATCCCAATATTTTCCTTTAATAATCTGATAATCTATACTAGAACGTCTCGTATCTGTTCTTCTGTCATATGGGCATTTTTTCAGGTTGTAGAATGACTGATGTCTACCTGATCCAGTTAACTTACTTAATTATAACTTTTGGTGGTATCATGTACTTTTTTATTCAAAGATTATAAATCTGTTATTACATTGACATTTACAATTTTTCATATTGAATATTTTACTCAGTTCCTTTTACATTGATAGCAAATTTGTTTCAGATTATTAAAAATATATTTTCTTTCTTAGCTCTGGAACAGAGTTTTTCTTAGAATGATAGAAAGTATGTGTACAACAACATATAATTTAATAATTGTTTCCAACAAGTTTGACTTACCAGTTCTTACCAGAAGACTTACCGGTTCTATGCTTTTTGGGTTCATGACTGACACCACTGTACTCCACAAGAGTGCTTTTATTAAAAGTTGCCTCAGATACCAGCTGAAAGGTGATATTACTATAACATATCCCTGGCAGCCAGTGATTAAATACTGTTTTTCCCTTAAAGAAATCTAAGAAGAAAAAAATCAATTACATTAAAATTGTGGTCTTCTAAATGCCACATATTTCTAGAAAGTTCTAAATAATTCTTATTAAGTATCCATGAAATACTACTGGCATGGTTAGTAATAAAAACTTGATAGAAGACTAGAGATGAAAATTTGGACTTTTAGACTCAAACCTGCAAGGCTTTTTTCTGCAAGAATTGGATACAATTGGAATTAAATTTTTATCATAGGAACATTTGGTGTACTAATTAGAGAAGATAACATACAGAAATTATAGTGATTAGGTTTATGCTAACCATTTACTTTAAGAAAAAAACCCGAGGCATTTTGCCAATTTATGACTTGGGAAAAAATAATTTTACAAGAAATGTTTTCGCTAGAATCACTTGTAGAATATACCCTATTTTTAAAGTGAAATGGTTTGTCTGTCATTTGGCAAGTAGGACCTGCTTGAAAAAAAGAAGAAAACAAAAAATTTGAATTTTATTTGAAAAACATTTTATTTGGAAAATAATAATATATTAAAAAATCCAATCCAACTTAGAAAGAAATGAGTGAAAGAAACTAAAAGTACCACTTATTGAATGAAAAGCCAAAAATAACTTAAAAATTAATTAACTTAAAAAAGAGAGTGTATTCCTTAACTTATTTTTAAACTCATGGATTTTAGCTTAACAAAGTTAAGTTAACAAAGGAAATTTTCACTGACTGCTTTTCAATCATTTATGAACTTACAGTTTTATGTGATCAATAAGCAAATAAGGTCCTAATTATTAATTTGCAGATAATGCAGTAATTTGTGGAGTCTATGTTTATTTGTTTTTTTTAAGTTTGAAAGAACTGTAAATTCACTACGTATGTTTTAAACACTGTCTCATTAAAAAAAAACAAAAAACAACAAACGAACAAAAACCTCCCCGAATCAGGATTTTGTAAAAATAGCAAGTTAAGGTGGCATTTTTCTGGATATTTTGCCTTGTGTTTGCAGACCTGTCCTCTACCTGGCTTCCAGATGCAACCAGTCAACTTTGAGACCATCATCTACACCCCCTGCAGATAAATGTTAGGGCGCTGTGTCCTGAGAATATTTAAATTCCTCCAGTTCAGTTCAGTTCATTCCCCCAAAGCTGAATGCCCCCTCCCCTTCTCTCCCTCTCGCTCTCGACCCCTCTCCAACCCTCCCCAAATAGTCTACTCAGAGAAGGTGACCAGGTTCTTTTGAAATGATTAATTCCTCCAATCTCTCTCGTCTCTCTCCCTGCGCATGGGGTCCCCAGCAAGCCAGTAAAAATAGTGAAGCCAATTTTCGTATGTTAATGCAATCATTTAGCTGGTTGCACTGATAAACATATACCAGAAAGCCTTGTCTTTTGCATTGGAGAATAATCTTGGACCAGCTCCATGTGAAACTTTGTGAAAGGCACCTCTAGCTTCCCAGTTCTAGAAACGCCCTAATACACTCAGGAGGAAATCATTAGGTGAGGTGCTTCTAAATTTAAATTTGAATTTGTCTCCTGCACCAGACATGTAGGAATAATATTTGGCAAGAGTAATTGTAAGTCATAGTAGGTTTTCTTATGCTCATGCATGACACGTGACTCTAAAATAATGAACCAGACAGTCTAAGACTTCCCCTACCATTTTTTCATGAATTAATAACTATTTTTATTGGTTCACTTATGACCGAATAGTGAATTATAAGACCTCTTCAGAACAAGAGCAAGAGAATTTGGCAAAAATCATGTAAAAAAAATTAGTCATCACTTCTCATCTTCTTTAGCCTCTTACCTTTATATAACATTGTCCGGAAGTCTTTCCCTTCCCAATAGCTTATGTTGACTCTTGTGAAAACGTTATATTTTTCTGGATAATGAATTTCAAACAGGACTCCTGTTTCAGGAGAAGGTTTATAGTCATATATTGAAACACTGGTTACAGGTAGAGGTTCTGCAGAAGAGAAATGAATAGAGAAAGGGGAATTGGGAAAAGAGGAAAAGGCCATTATCAGTACTTGGAAGTACCAAGGATCACATCTATCAGAACTTACACGTATTTTCATTAGTTTAGTGTCTCACAGATAATTAAAATACGTTAGATAAATTGTTTTCAGTCATTCACTTTTGCAAATAATGCTACAATGAATGTTTTGGGACAAACCTAACCCTAAACCTTACGTTGGAAATCCTGGATAGTAGAGTATGCCCATCTTCAACTATATGAGATATTGTGAAAGTGTCTTCTAATTTTGTGTCAATTATCTGTCTGTCAGCAGTGTATGATAATTCTATTTCTCCATATTGTTTTCCAACATTTGATTGTATCAGCCTTTAAAATTTTTGCCACTCTGAGGCTCGTGAAATATTGTCTCATCTAACTTCCTATTCATAAAGGAAGTTGAGTATCTTTTTGTGTCAGTCATTCAGTTTCCTTTTTCTTAGAATCGTTTGATTCTTTTGCCTGTTTCATGGGTTCTTTTTCCATATTTTCCTGCTAATTAGTAATTTAGCCTCTGTCATGTCCTACCTCCCCATTGTCATTTTTTATTTTGTCCTATGCCTTTCATCTGGGTTCATCTTTCTTGCTGAAACACATAATTGAATAGTTACTTAAGTTAGAGTGTAGGTGTTAAATTCTCCTAGGCTCTGTATTTTAAACAATGTCTTTATTTTATCTTTATTCTTGATGTAGTTTAGCTGGGTATAAAATTCTGGGTAGACTGATTTCCCCTCAGTACTTTGAAGATATTGCTCCATTGTCTTCTTGCACCAACTACTGCAGAAGAGAAAGCTCCTATCAGTTTAATACTTACTCCTTTGGAGATACTATGCTATTTGTCTTTTGGTACCTTCTAAACTTTTTACTTACTTTTATTTATGCTTGGTACTCTGCAGTTTCTCCATCACATATCTAGGTGTGGTCGTAGTGTTGAATTATGCTCTGGATACTTAAAATGCCTTGTCAGTCTGTGGATTCATATCATTATTTAAGTCTTGGAAATTTTCATAGTCATTTCTTCAAATATTGTGCCAATCACCCCCTCCATTCTTTTTTGTAAATGCTTAATCTCCTCAGTTAGAGCCTCTCCCACCACACCTGTGAATTGTCTCACTGTGCTAAATCATGGAGCAATGACAGTATTATCTTTTAATTTGCTAACTTTACTTAAGTGTTATCAGTACAGAATTTATCTCACCTATTGAAGTTTTTCAACTAGTTGCCTTTAGATTTGATTAATTAAACTAATTTTGCCCTGTTCAGCCAATTAAAATATTAAAATGAATAACTGTATTCTTTATTTATGAAAATTTATCTTTATTTATGTGTATTCCCTGTTTTTGTTTTGTTCCTGCCAACTTTTGTTTCATTATTTCTTAACCTTTTTAACAAGTGTAATTCTTTCATTTATCACTTTGTACATCATACCATACATAAATTTTTTTCAGATTGCTACATAAGATATAATCTAAAATGTTGTCATCTTTATGTCTACCTTTTTTTTAGCATAGATTTCTTTCTGTGTTCTGAAGTATAAGCCCAGGGCCAAATTTTGTTTTCTCATTGCCCGATTTCTTGCTTATTCCTTGCTGTTTCAAGGCTTCTTCCTTAGCATCCTTTCAGCTCACAAAAACCCACTGTCTAAGCAGGGCATATAACATTATTTTGGGGCTCTTGATATTGTGGATGGTATAGTGGTTCTCACAGATTTATCCCCTGAGTCAGAGGGTAACTAACCTTGGTCCTTGGTAGTAAGCCTGTGTGTCCCCTGCACCTCTAGGCCTCCATATGTGCTCTTTTCACAGGCAGGAAGAATCTTTACTTCAAGCAAAGAGCCTGGCTCTGGGCCATATCTAGTGTGGAGCATTTCAATTCTTCCTTTTCTCTAGGGGGCAAGACTGAATACTATCTTTTTTTAGACCCAGTGCACAGAGGCTTCATGACTTCAGACCACTTCCCTACTTTGAGTTTCTGTTTTGCTTCTGATTCATGGAGACACCTATCTTATTTTTTAGCCTAGCAGCGTATTTCTGGTTTTCTTTTTGCTTCTGTGGTGGGAACAAAGATTGTATGACAAAGGGGGAATTTACTGCATTCTTTGTACCAAAAATTTTACCATGAAATGCCCATTTTTCTTTTAATAACAAAATTTTAATAACATTTGCTATGGTTATTATTTCCTTATTAGGTGTCCCACATAATAAAAACTGATGTTCAAATTGAAGAATACTTTGTGTTCCTTAATTACCTTTGAACTATTCATGACAGATCATGAATAGGACAGACTTTAAAGTTTTGAATGTGACTATCTTAGAAAATAAAAAGAAAAAAACAAAAGCAAATGTGGAGCAAATACTGCTCCCAGAAAGCAGAGGTTGTTCGTATCTGCTAAGTGCTAAGAGATGCTTCTTTCTGAGATTGCTCTCTTTTGATGAACTAAAACTAAAGAAGCTGTTGGATCAGTGATCAGCATCCCTTGCTTCTGATGTGACCAACATAAGAATATGTGTCTTCTGACATAGTCCTCTCGAGGGAGATGGATGTGGGGTTAGTCACTCACTTCTGATGGCAGGAGTAGGGAAAAGGGACCAGTTTAGGGCCCAGACCAAAGCTCTTGTCCTATGTATAGATGATAATTTGAGACCTGAACTGATGATTCAGCTGTATCCAAGCAGACCACTGAGGTGAGCTGGCAGCAGCATGGGAACCACTGTGGTCCAGGAAGGATTGTTACCATCACACCCACTAATTTAGTCAAGTCTTCATCATTTCTTTTGTAAGGGAACAAAATTTGTCACATCAAAATGTGTCTCTGGCATGAGGATTAATTTAGTATTTTTAAAAAACAGAAGACTCAAGAAGAACCTATGATCTTCCCCCTAACTGCCTTAAAGAATTTAGACGTGAGGGCCTATTACCCACATAGAGCTATCACCAGAGGTATCTGCCAGAATACGGGCTAGGATGGTTGGGAGGAAAACTCAGCAGGGCCTAGAGATCAGAGTCCTCTGTGTGTCTTCGGTCTCTGCACAGCCCAGCAAACGTGTTTACCAAACATTTGTTTGTCCATCTCTGTGTCAGTTGCCTTCCTCCCCTTTGAAGTCCCAAACCACTACCCCCAACATCCTCTTTTGTCTTCAGCTGAAAATCATTTTTAAGGTGAAAGTTTTGGCCATTTTGATGAGTTATCAGTTTTCCTGGGTCTCTCCTGTATTATTAAATTTTAGTATGATTTTCCCTTGTTAATGTGTTCCTCATCAATTTAATTCTTGGACCAGCCAGAAAAACCTAGAAGGGTAGGAGAAAATTTCTTCCTCTCTGACACTTTCCTGGAATATTTAAACCACTTTCTAAATTATTCTTCCTGCCTCCAGTCTTACCTTCATTTTTCTTATTTATTTCTGTTCAGAATTTTTAAGCCTGCATGCTACTTGATACTCTCTGTCTGAAACTAATCACCTCCACCTCACTGACTTTTCCCTGCCTGATCTGTTTTGTTTCTCTTTTACTCCCAACCCTGTGAGCAATTTTCTATTTCATCCATTGGTATTAATTATACTTACTGATCTTCTACTAGATGCAACACACGTTGTTAAGGAGTCTATTTAAATATTTTTAGTACATACAATTTTACATTATTTCATAGCATCCTCTGTGAAATCTACAGCCCACAAACCAAATCTGGCCTGCCACATGGTCTTGTATGATTTATGAGCTAAGAATGGTTATTTATATTTTTATAAGGTTGACAAAAGTCAGCAAAAGAATAATATTTCATGGCACATGAAAATTATATAGATTTCAAATTTTGGTGTCTTTAAATAAAGTCTCCATAGAACAGAACCGTGCTTATTTATGTATTGTCTATGACTGCTTTTCTGCTGAAACAGCAGAGTTGAATGATGGCAACATAGACTGTAAGGCCCACAAACATAAAATGTTTATTACTTGGGTCATTACAGAGAAAGTTTGCTGGCCCCTGCAATAGATTATAAATTAGCGTCTAAGAGAAAGTAATAATCTGCTGAAGGCTACATTATGGTTTCCAGATTTCTTTGGCACTGAAGTTCATGCTTTGATCCGCTACTCAAAATCCCTGTTTGGTAATCTGTCCATAGCAATGCAGGATTCAAGATCCTGTGGCTAGCAACTCTGTTACAAGAAGGAAATTTCCCCAATCGAATCATGTGATGTCATTTCTTTGTATAAGATCTGTCATCATGCCTCACTTATAGATTAAGGTCTGACCTCTTTTGTAAAGTATTCAAGGTGCTTCCCAATTTTCTAGCCACCTTTCCTGAAATCGCTGATGCTTTCCATCTTCAGTCTTGCAGTTTCACAAGTGTGCCATGCTGTGCCCGCCTCCATCCTTTACATACACGATTCCCTTTGACTCTGACTGTAACACTTTCCATTCTTTATTCATTTGGCAAATTTTCACTAGCTTTTAAATGATTGTTTCTTCTGAAGTGCCTTCCCAATGTACCCTGAGAAAGCTGGCCAGTCTCTTACATAATTCTTTATTAGCATTCATCATACTTTTGTAATGTTTTGTCTTTTCCCCTATTGTACACCATCTTTGAATATGGGTATTTTATTTATCTTTATTTCTCTGCCACCTAGGACAGGGCATAGAGAATGCAGGCAGTAAATAAAATAAAAACTCATTTATTTTTATTTATAACATTATTTTTATTTATAATGGATGATATTTGTAGAATATTATATTTGTAGAATGTCTCCATGTGTGTTCCGCAATGTTTCCAGCCACTATTTCTAGGTCTTTACCAACACAAGAGACAGCTTTGTGTCCATAGCACTTCCCAAATTTCTAAGAAATTGTTTTCATGTATTAATTTTGCCTATTAAGAAACTGCTCCTTCTCTCTAAAGTGAACACAATATACTGAAAGTTCTCAATCAGTTAAATATTAATTGGATGTCAGAGCCTAAGGGTTGGGACACTCTTTTGAACTGGCCAAGGGACTCGTTTGTGCTGAATTTATTCCTTGCCAGGTTTCTCAGCTGTCTCGAAGAGACAGCAGACTCAGAACAACTGTAGAGCAATATCAAAGGACTGCCCCAGGGCCAGTTGCTTTGTCACTGCTTATTTCATGAAGACAGGAATCTAACACACAATAAATGACTGCAACAAATGTACCCTTTTATTTTCAAGAGCAGTGTGTCAACTCTGTGAGCAGATCCTACAAATGTTTCCTAAACTTTCAAGAAAAGCTTCCTGTTAGAAAAATAAAGGAGGTGAAAATTCATCATCAGCTGATACATAATGGAATTCTAGAGCTCAGAAGTAATCTTCATCATCACGTATTCAATCCCCTCTCTTTTAAAGGAGGAAGCTGAAACCCAAATATCACCTCACACTTACTGTCACAGAAAAATTTGTGCATTAACCACCAATTCTTACATTCCCAACTTATTATTATTGGTCCAATTAAAAGGCAGAGATTTTTCAGATTGGGAAAAAAAGCAAGATCCAACTCTATGCTGTCTATAAGAAACTCATTTACATATAAAGACGCAAGTAGGTTAAATTTAAAAGATGAAGCAAGTAACCACGAAAATACTTTACAAAAGAACATTAAAATGTCTGTATTAATATTAGACAAAATAGACTTTGACACAAGGCATATTATTTGGGATAAAAAGGAGCATGGCATATAGATAAAAAGGTGAGTTCATCAAGACGACATAGTAATTCTGAAAGTATTTGCATCTAAGAACATAACAACAGAGCTTCTAAATACATAAAACGTAAACTAAAAGAAGTGAAAGAAGAAATTAGACAAATGTACACTCTATGTCAGTCATTGCTAGAACAAGTTGACAGCAGATCATTTAGGTTGTGGAAGACTTGAACAACCAACTTGACCTAATTGACATTTATTGAAACTTCACCCAAGTGCTCACAGAATGCACAACAAGATAGGCAATGTTTGGGTCCATAAATAAATCTCAGCAACTTTCCAGTAACTGAAATGGCAAAAGTGTGTTCTCTGGTCATAACAACATTTACCTAGAAACCAATAAAAAGATCTCTACAGAAATCACCAAATTTTTGGACATTCAGCCACACACTTCCAAGTCCACATGTCAAAGAAATCACAAAAGAAAATAGAAAATATTTTGAATAGAACTTACTGCAGGTGCTAACATATTAGCAAGATAGTCCAGAAATCTTTCATCAACCTACTTAACAAATTTCTTCGTGAACCGTTATAAAGAACTGACTCCTCCAGCTTTGTCTGATGGGAGTAGCTGAGTGCATGCTAATGAGTGTTGGATCAGCAAAAGTCACTGCAGTTTTATTTTGCTCTGTGCCTTAGTCATTTTTTTCCTGGCTCTCTCTCCTGTTACTTGCTCAACTAAATTGAATTAATATTTATTGATCACAATTAAGCATAAGGCTCATGGTAGGTGCTTATGAAACTGTGAAGATAAGGCAGAGCTTCTGATTGCAAGGATTTATGTCATAGGCATTTATATACCTAGATCTACTGTCTGGATCTATTAACTCCCGATTCACCATTTCTGAAGCTTACTTAAGACAGTATTTTAACAAGCAAGTTCTTCCTTTAATTCCACTAGGTCCTTGATTTGTTCATTATATTGGTCAACCTTGAAGGTCTTGGGTCTGTGCCATTCCTAATTTTTAGGACTCAGTACTGATCTTGGGACTCTGCCAAGGGAAATGTTAATTAATTTTTGACAGACATATTAAAAATATGTCCTTTAGCTTGGTTCTGCGTTCTTGCTTCTTGATGTTTCTCTTTCCTTGTTTATTTTTCCTGAGAGAAAATATCACTATTTCCTTTTCCTTAACTGTGGCCAGAAAGATCATGTATAGGTGAGAATTAAAAAATTACTGTCACCGGAAAATGTGTACTGTGGAACAATGAGCTAGAAGGACTTTGCTGAGACATTAAATTGCTCTAGTGACAAACCTACATCTTACAGATAACAGTTTTTCTTCCATACCTCAACATATACAGTAGAGTCGAATTTTACTTTGCGATTAGCTATTAAAATCAGAGGGTAAGATGAAAATCACATACAGTTAAAAACCATTCCTAAGTAATTTCTAATATCAGCATGACCTCTTACGACACGCACTTACTAAAGGCTAAAACGTCAATGAATTTTTTTCCTTGGCATTCTTTTGGACAGTGGAAGCCTAGGCTATTTTGAGGGTGAGGTGGGGGAGAGCAACTGGTAAATAACAATTTCTTTTTCGTCCTCTCAACTAAAAATGCATAATTGAATTTGAGCCAGCAAAGTACAAGTATAAATTCATTGCCTCAACAAGCAAATTGCTTAATATGAGAATATATGTCCTAGGAAAAAAAAAAACTTAGTTCTGATCATAGTATTAAATTGTACAGCAGAAAATTATATGGTCCAATCATGAATCTAAAACTGTTATTCAATCTCAAATACACTATTGAGGTTGACTTTTGTTTGGTTGAGAACACGTTTTTGTGTAGCAAAGGTTACAGTAAAACCTGATCAAGCCTCGGTAAGAAAGTATATTCTTAACGTAAAGCAGAACTTTGAATCTTGTCACTTGACTTCAAAGCCACTGATCTAACCATTCTGGGCGGACCCTCCCTCAGTGAGACCCATGGGACCATACACAACGAAGAGACACAGAGCACAGCATCGCACATGACGCTTACTTGTTAACACAGTGATCGATCTGGATGGCTTGGTAACCACATTTCCATTTACCACTACCAGGGTAATTATATAGTACAGGCCATGATAACTGGCCTTAAAGATAACGGGAGGAGGCAGAGTACTGTTGAATTCCTCAAATTCGAAGAAGTAATTTTTTGATTCACCAGTTATCTTCACAACATACACAGATGATGGACTCATCACATCTGAAGCTTCTAAAGAGACAGCGATACTGTTGTCATCTTGGACTCTGACATGGAATGTTGTAGCATTCTGTTTAAGAAAAGAGAAGTAAAAGAGAAAATGGAGGTCAAATTTCAGGTTCCTCGCAGTAAAATTATACTGAGATAATTTCCCCAAAATTTACGTTGTGATAAGCATTGCTTTGTGAAATAGGGTGACATAAGTATTTTAGTGTATAAGGAAAAGCAGAAAGAGGGAGATTAACCCCTCCTGGGACTATTCATCTTCTCAAGTTTTATTACGTTTAGGATTTCTTCTCCACTGAAGAGCTGCTTCCAGTTCAAAGATTGTGCCATGTAATACACACAAAATAAACATCATGGAACTGCGTAAAGATGAATGAATGAAAATCATCTTGGCGCTTGACTTCCGGAGAAGTCCTTGGTTTCAGCTATGTTGAAGAAGCTGTACGGTTTGAGGAAATATTCTATTTTACTTTGGAGGGAGTAACACTATGGTCGTCCTAGGAAAATTCTAGAAAAATGTTTCAGAGTAGTTATTTCCTCTCTGACTTCTCGTTGTCAGCTCTGAAAACTAAAAAAAGTCAGGACTGAGAAATCTGTGATAATCCTCCTTGTTAAAGGTTAGCTGGTCCTTAATAAGAGAAACTAAGATGTTCTTTGAAGAAGGAACCAGACTGAGGCTCCATGGTCACCGATGGAAAAGTCAGCAGTTAGTGGACTGAAAACTTTGAAAATGTGTATGAGCGGTATTTGAGAAATCATCTGTGTAGTTGATTTAAATATTCCTTCCCGATTCTTTCCCACACCCCACAAGCAGAATCAGCCCTTGTGTTCTCTGGTCTCAAACAAGACTCGTATACTTCATGACACTTGCTGTTTTGCTTTTAATTTACCTTTTGTGTACATGGTGTCCAGGGCAAATTATTTCTTAGATTTGAGCCTCAGGTTTCTCTTCTATGAAAGTTGGGACAGAAAAATTGCTGAAACTTATCAAAGCCTGACAAAGATCCAGGTACTAAGCTAGGCAGGCTATAAACACAGTTATCTCATTTAATATTCAGAGTAAGCTCAGAAGTTAGATACTCTTATTTTCAATCTCAGTTTGTAGCTGAGAAAACAGAGAGCCAGAAAGATTAAGTCACTTGCTCAAGATCCCACGTAACCGCTGACTTATACACAAGTCACAAGACTGAGCCTCGTTGTTCCACATGCCTCTGCCTTCTCCTCTTGACTTATTTTGCTAACATTGAGTCTGACACACAGAATATAGCTGATAAGTGTTTGTTAAATGAATGAAAGAATTGCTGATTGAATTAATTAAATGTGGGCATTCTCCTCTTAGAATTAATCAACTTATTGATTGCGGTACCTCACATATTGTCAGCAGCTAAATCAAGCATGCAAGATGGATCATTCCCCAAAAGACACTATACAAACCAATAATATACTGATATTGTTTCTTTCTATTTAATTTTTTTTAAAGAAATCTAGTTTTTACAGGTCCTAGTATTTATAAAGAATACCTGGCCAATAACAGAAGTTTAATTTCATATTAACATTCAGTAGACTTAATTGTGTTCATGACATCCCTACCACACTAGACTGTAAGTTCTCTAAGGACAGGGACTGTGTCTTATTTCCAGCTGCGTCTCCAGCTCCAGGACCAGTGCCTGCCTTATGCCAGATGCTTTGTGACCTGGTGACCTGGGCAGCCCTGCAAAGACTTCTATAATATGGGATTGTCAGCATGGATTGATTTCTTGACTGTCTCTTTTTCCAAATTGTCTCCCATCCTCAGATACAGGGGTATGTTTCTAAAATTGAATTCTGTACTTTTGGGACCAAACATAAACTGTGACCCATTCTACGTAACCAGTGGTCAGGTGGAAGTGTGAGGCTAAAGCAAGTACTGAATATCCAACAGCCCTGAAATCTAGTTTTTATTCATTATTGATTATAGATGCTGATTCACTGACTCAAAAAATAATATGTTTATGAACATCAAATATATAACTACTAAGACTTTTTTTAACTCTGTTTTAACAGCCAGTAACTGAAAGTGTTTGTAATGATGAAAAGAGGAATAAATAAACTCAATTTTGTAAAGTGTTTGAGAAATATATGTCTAATGTGTCATGATGCTTTGTAGACAGTTAAATCTTCCAGGGAAGGGAGCTAATCTTCCAAATGCTAACAACAGCTTTGGGGATGATTGTATCAGCCAGGAAAATACGCATTGGCCCGTGTGCTCCCAGGTTGCCAAAAATAAATCAAGGGTGGGCTAATCAGATTCAGTCAGTGGGACTAATGAGAAGGCAGCAGGCCAAGTGCGATCCAGGCAGTGAGCCTAAAAGAAATGTCATCTATGCTATTTCTTTCTTCTCTGTCCTCTCTGCTTCAGCTTTTCCTGGAATCTATATCCAGGAGAAAATTCTGAATGTACGCTGTAGGCATGTCATCCCTGCTGAGAAGCAGAGCAAGAAGGCAGTGTTAAAAGTCATCGAAATGGATCCGGTAAACTTAAGCAAGGCCAATGCCGATTTATTTGGGGGACAGAAAAAATGTGTAAAACTTTTTTTTTTCCTGAGACTGGTAACGGTATTGCTTCACTCTGCAGTAAAAATATTTTCACTGAAATTTCCTTTGCATAACAAAGTTTTATATAGAAATGCCTCCAGTCCAACACCCTCATTTCACACTTGAGAGCACAGTGGTGCACATGGCACACAGCTAACTGATGTCAGAACAAGGTCTAGGGCGCACATGTTAGACGCCCTTGGGGTTTCCCCTCCCTGAACTAGACGTCAGATGCTTGAGGCAGCAAAAGGGGCCTGGGTACTTGGCTTCAGCAAGGAAGGGGGAACCCAGGAGCCTATAACCTGTTCCTTCACCAGTCCTAGGAAAGAGAAGCTACTGGAGACAGAGTGGGCAGCACTAAAGGGAAGAAAAACACAGGATGAGTCCCAGGGCTGTAAGACAAGGAAGAGAACTGGCCACAGACATGTACCCATCACAGGCCTTAGGAAGTCTTCCACCATCCCTGACAAGCGGAGCAACTGTGGTCTATTGACCCATCCCTTGATCTGGACCAGGCTTTGCACAGGACATTTTATATATATATATATATGTATATATATATATTTTATTACTTACAACCATCTTCAGAAGTAAGTTATTATTCCCATTTTACTCAGAGAGATTAAATAATTTGCTTAAAAACACAGCAGTAGACGTGGAATCAGAGATTCTGAGCGTCTGTTCCTTCTTCGCAGCATATTGCCCGTCAGAACATGCGAAACCCCAGGGATCTCTCAGCTGCATCTTCGTAATTTATAAAATCAGAGTAACTCCTATAACTCATGGCATTTTTGTAAGGGTAAAATGGCTTTTGTAAAAATGTTAATAGCGTGAACTCAATGAATATCAGTTGTATTTCAAAAGTTTCTGTGTTTCAGTGAAATTTTGAGCCACTCAATGACCTTTAAACTACAGAGGTTCTATAAACATTCATATAATTAGCTTGAAAATCCTGCAGAATCCTGTAATTGTATTCTCTGGATGTTTTATTCACAGAAGCTTGGGGAGCTACCCATTTATTAATTCAGCCACAAACATTAGCTAAGTGCCTGCATGGCGTGAGGCATCGCCCTAGGTGTTAGCGGAAGACAAGGTATTTGAGCTCCAGTGAGAGAGGCACACCCAAATGCACAGTCGTAACCCAATCTGAGTGTTATTACTTACGGACTTTTAATTTTTTACTATTTTTGAATAGATAAATGATCATTAAAATTTTTTATTGAAATATAGTTGATTTACAGTGTGTTAATTTCTGATGTACAGCATAGTGATTCAGTTCTACATATATGTATCATTTTTCATATTCTTTTTCATTATAGGCCATTACAAGGTATTGAATATAGTTCTCTGTGCTATATAGTAGGATGTTGCTGTTTATCTGTTTTAGTATGGTAGTTAGCATCTGAAAATTCAGAACTGCCAGTTTATCCCTCCACTTACAGACTTTGAAAACCTGTCCGGTTGATATCTGCTTTTACTGCCAGTCTGGGATCTCTCCTTAGATTGTACCCTCTTCTTTGCAGCTCTGCTTCTTCCCCGTTATAAAACCAGTAAGGGATGCTGATTACGGTGGCCCACTCCCAGGGCAGAGCAGGAGGTGCCTGGACTCACTCTGGGTACATCACAGTGGCCATCCCCTCTCCAAGAAGATAGTTAAGGAGATGCACTTGTGGACCAAGCCAGCCAACCAGAGTGCCTGCTCTGACATTTGATAACCAGAATTAGTGGGAAGGAGCCTTTTCTCCTCTGGTCTCAAGTATGTATGGATGCAAAGCTGGAGAAGTCAGTGTCTGTAATTTCTGCCCTGTGGAGATAGCTGCTTGAGGGAGGCTGTCTGATTTGTTCTGAGGCCCCGGTCTCAGTCTTCTTAAGGCCCAGCCTCTGTGCAGTTTGGTGACATAAGTGAATAAATCCCAGTTTATGGTTTAAATTGCTTAAGCTGGACTTCCAAAATTTGCAGCCAAAGGTCTTGGTCAATACAAGAAAATAGTTCAGCGTTACAAACGCGTAGAGAAGAAAGTAATTCATTCTGCTCCTCTGGATGGATATGAGGGAGGATTTCAGGGTAGAAATGGTGCTTGAAAGATACTCAGGAGTTTCCCAGGGGAACCAAGGTCAGGGAAGTCATCTGGAGAAGGAAGAGAACTCACACTGCTCCAGAGGGGTTAGGTTGTGGTCGGATGCTCAGAGGAGGGGCTTAATAGCTCAGTGCCAGCTGTGCTTTGTTAGGGAATCTGGATATTTTTTAGGTCAAAAGAAATCACGAACTGCTTTTATGCAGAGAAGTGGCGTGATTAGGCAGACCACAGCTTAGAAAGGCTGCTACAGATCGGAGTATTGACCGGTATGGTTAGGAGGTGGCTGACTGGGTCCATCTAAGGCCGGCAGACAGTAAGGAGGCTGTTGTTACAGTTCACATGGGACCTGATGAGAGTCCAAGCAAGCGCTGCCTATGTGACCTGCCGGTGTGACATGCTTCTAGAACATTGTCAGTGCTCCAGCTGGCAGCCCAATAAACGATTAGACTTACTAGAGGGCATTTTAGAGGGAACATAGAAAATGCTGCTGTGCTAAGGCTACCCCGTAAGAAGCAATGGGAGGCTCGGTTCTTTTTAACAGTAACAGTAGCTAATTGTTACTACAGTATTTATGATCTATTTTTCTCATTGATTTTCTTTGGGACATGTAAATTTTAGAAATTGTATCTTTTTAGGACACTTAAACCATGGTTCCCAGAACCATTCTGACTTTCACTCTACTTATCTGGTAATCAACATTACCCCTTTTCACGAACAAGACTGGCCAGCATTCCTTTCTCTATTGTGCTTGTGTGCAGCAGCCTCAGCGAACCTGTTTGACTGAAGGTTACCATGGGAACAGTTTCCAGGCCCTACTGTGCTGACAAGTCTCAGGACCTGTGAAGCTATGCCTGGCTGATGACTGACTGGGGAGGAGCTGGGTCCAGAATCCGGGAAGCCATCACGATCATTTGTTCTCCACAGTCCAGTGATCAGGCAAATTCTGCAGATATGTGACATGCTTCTGGCTTAATGTGTTACCAAAAAAACAGAGGTTCCTGACAGGTTAATTCTGTGAAACAAGCATTATATTTTCATAAAAGGAAGCACTGACAAACATAATTTTGCCTGAATTTTTAAAATTCTCCATCTCTCCTCTCTAGTTTTACCAGTATTTATCGTTTTTTAAACGGTTTTACCTCAGAAAGACGCTTGTAGAAATGTAGCTTGTCCCACGTATTGAAAGAGAATGTGAAAGATGATGGCGTTAATCATTGATGAGTTTAGTCACATTTCCCCACAGGCAGGAAATGTCTCTCCAGCTGTGACACCCGTTAATTAAATCCTGATGGCAGTTAACAAAGAGTGCTGTGTGCATCTACCACACACACACACACACACACTTCACCGCGTACGTAGGTGTGGCCCTTGTGACCTCTGGTAAGCGCTGCCCTGCAACTCCCCTCCTCGTGGGGTTGTTCACGTTGCCAACAGAAGAACTTGCAGACCTTTAAAGCAAATTGCTTCTTGTGCCCTCCACCATCATTGGGATTTAATGATTTTCCTGGAAGACTGCTCCCTCCAAGCCAAATAAATTAAGGCCCAGAAGTCAGAGGAGATGAAGTGCTATGTACTTAACATACATGCTCTGCTCAGCGTCTACCTTCATGGAGTTTTAAAAAAAAAAAGATGAGTGCTTGCTGTATGCTTGGTGCTGAGGATAAGATGGTGAAGAAAAGAAATGTGGTCTCTTTCCCAGTGAAGTTCAGAGTCTACAGCAAAAGAAAGGAAATACACCAAGTTAAACAATTCAGTAACTACAAGTGAAAAAGGCCTTGCAAAGAAGTGCCTGATGGCAAAGGAGGCTCTAATCTTGAGGAAGGAAGCGTCTGTACAGGTCAGTACAGGCTGCAGTAAGAGTTCGCCTGATGGTGAGTTGGAGAAAGAAGTGATCTATGAAGAACAGTGTGTATGAAGATTTGGGGGCTGGAGAAAACATAGTGTATCTGAGAAATCAGAATGGTTAAGAGTGGAGACTAGATCAGGGGATGCTCTGCAAGTTTTTCTTAAAAAGTTGAGGCTTGTTGCTCCAGGCAGTGGGAGGGCCCTTAACTGGTTACTGAGCAGAGGAGTAAAACAATCAGATTTGCATCCTGTAATAGAAGCAAAAGATCATCATGCTAACCACTGGCTCCCAAATTCCTGTTGGAGGAACTTTTAATAAAAAAAAAACTTAATAATGAACCCCTTGGGATAGAAGGGAACAGTCTAATGGTATGATCAGGGGAATCTAGGCAAACCAAGATAAAGAAAAAGACAGCCAAACTGGCATTCAAGTTCCAAAGAAAAGAATGGCCTATTGCAGAAAGTAAAGGGGAGACAGAGGAAGGAAGGGGCTGGAAAAAGCACGGAGAGAAGGGACAGCATGAGGGTGTGACACTGGGACACAGAAGGAGCAAGCAGCCAACAGAAATGTCCAGATGGTGAGGAGGTCAAAGAGCGTTCTAAAACTGGGCATGCCTAATATTCCATCTGAAGTTAGCCTTTTGAATGGTAAGCACTCCTCCATCTCCTCAGACCCTGATCTTTACTGATGAGTGCCACAGTCGGACATACTTTGTGTGAGTGGCTCATTTGTGGGGCTTGCTGAAGGGGCTGAGTTTCACATGCATGTGTTAGGACACAGGAGTGGTCATCGGGGAAAGTGGCACCCAAGGCAAGAGGAAACGGGGGGAATGAAAACCTCCTCCAAATTAGCAAAATTCCCAAGGGGATTTGAACCTCCATTGGAAATGGGAGAAAATTTAAAATCAATTTCATTTAGGTCTCAGGGTGGGCAGGAAGGTCCTTCTGGTTACAGTGCTGAGAACTGGTTGGAGAGGACAGGCAGCAGTAGGTGTGATGGAAATACTCTAGGGGAGAAATTATGGTGGCTCGGAAGAGGGTGGGGTCAGGAGAAATTTAGAGGGAATATTCCTCAGAATTTAATGACTTGAGATTTGACGGGTTGTGTGCTGCTTGTGGTGTTGATTTTGTACCCATGGTCACACCTCGTCATCATTGTCATCACTGTCGTATAGAAAAGACTCAGGTGAGCAGATATGAGCAGGGTGGGAATAAGGCTGATGTGTGTAATCAGTTTAGTTTGATGCATAACTTGGGGCATATCCAAGGTGAAAGGCCAACTAGGTGGCGAGATACGTGGATCCAGAATTCAGAAGACAGGTCTGGATCTAATATTTGTAAGAAACTGACTTAGAGATGGAAGCCAGAGCCCTGGGAACTGGGGAGATACCACAGTGCAGTGCTATGACTTCTACTATTAATAGCACTTCTATTAAGAATCTACTTTGTGTTAAGAACTTTTTAGGCATTACTTTGCTTAAGCGTCTTAACAACCCTCTAAAAATAGATATTATTATTATCATTTTCCCGATTTGTAATGGAGCCTCAGAAAGCTTAAGTAACATGCCTAAGGTCACATAGATTTTATGTGGTGGACATGAGCATTAAATCCACGTTTCTCTGATTCCAAAATCTGTGCAATAACCTTGACACTCAGCTTCAGGTCTGTGCCACAGACCATCTTTTACCTTATTCCTTTGCAACCATGCGGTGTGAATGTCACTTTAAGATCACTTGTCTTTATTGCATGGGGAGTTAGGGGACATTCAGAGGTAGTGGAAAGAAAAGTCACTCAAAGACAGAGAGCTCAATACAAATGTCACTTCCATTACATACAGACTATCCAGTAGAGATCCCATGGAACCTTCGTTTCTGCATTCATAAAATGGGGAGAAAATGCCTACCTTACAAGGTGGTTGTGAGATTAAAATGAAAAAATGGAATTAAGATACTTGCCGTATTTTTTGCCTTGCACATACTGAGTGCTTTATTTTGGTGGTTTTTTAAAGGATAGCAGTTACACCTAATGAATTTGACTAAGGAAGCTCTTATTGGCCGCACTGCAAAGCTTTCTGAATATGAGAAGAAATCTAACAGACAATAAAAGAAATTTTTCACTTGCCTAGGACCCTCAACATCATAATACGACTCTGAAACAATCATGCAGTTTTTCAGTGTGGACTTTTCAGGAAGAGCGGTAGCTCAGATTTGCTGTTACTTGAACTAGTTATAAATATGATTCATTTAGAAATATTATTTTTTATTGTCTTTGTAAAGTAGCTTCTAAACTAGTCTCTCTCCTGTTTCTCCTTTCTTCGGATTACTGAATCATGAGTAAGAGAATTACAAAGTTACAGGGTCTTGGTAAAACAATAGGATTATGAGAACAGGATTATGAAGAGTAAGGAGCATAAAATTTAGGGTAAGAATTTTCTTATTAGATTGTTGAACACAGGCAGGTTATGCAGCCTCTCTGAGACAGTTTTCTCATCTGTAAAATGGGGTTACTACTTCCTTTAACTATATTTTGTGATGACTATTTTGGGCCATGTTTGTAATCTACCCGGCACAGCTGAGTGCATTCCCAGTGCCCAGTAGACAGCGTAGTTCTGATTATGTGAATGTTCTGAGTTTAAAAACTTGGAGGGAAAAAAAAAATCACTGAGCTTATTATTCACTAGAAAATAAAATCCAGATTCTTTAGCGTGACACTTAAAGCTTTTCACCATCTGTCCCCAATTTACCATCTTATCTGTCACTAGTTCTCTGTCGAGAACTCCATGAACCCCACAAACTAGTCAAACTCCCCATTCCATGAGCACATGGGCTTTCATGCCCCTGTGGTTCAATTGATGTGTTCCTTTTGCTTGAAATATCCCTTCCCTCACTTTGAATATCCAATTCTGGCACTTATCTCCATCAAATGCCACCTTCTTGGAGAAGTCTTCATGACCGCCCCAGAAAGGATGAGTCTCTTTCTTCCTGTAATCCCATAGTCCTCCATCTAAGTCTCTTCCAGCACACATCACTCAGTACATGGGGTCCTACAAACTGTGTAACAGGCCGATTTCTCTTACAGCAAGGGGTGGAAATCATTTTAAATGACTCTTGCCAAGATTCTGCTGTCCTCGGTTTAAGTATTCGTAACATCTACTTGGACCATCAGAGGTTAACATTTTACACATTCGTCTTCATTTCACAACGTTAACTTTAAATTGTCACTATTTCTTACTTTCCATAGCCTCAGCCAGCACTGAGGCTATTTTGAATTACAAGAAGGCTGGACCAACAATTTGATTTTTATGTTTTATAAATGAAGCTCAGAAATATCTTTGTCTTTGGGAACAGCTGTAAAAAGACAGTATGCAATTTACTGCACCAAATGAAAGCATCCCAGTCTCTGGGAAAAGATGGCACTTATAGAAATCGTGCCGTGGTAGTTGGTATGGAAATAACCTTACTTTTACTTGACATACTACACTTGTTGTTAATTGGCATTTCATTATTAAATATTTTCCTATTGCCTTGCACAAGGTGTATTTTAAAAGGTGAAAAATAGATATGTTTACATCACTGAAATAATTTTAAAAGGTGGTCTTTAATCTTTGGAAAATTTTGATGGCACAGAACCTAATGGTTAAGGTGAACATTTTTCATAGGATTCTGTACAGAAATATTTAAATCTCTGTCTACATCTTTGATTACTGTTTTAGTTTCTGTTCCTAAGGGCAGCAGCTATTACTGGTAGCATGATACAAATACCTCATCCAATTTGCAATAATCTACACAATTTATGTTCAGCAAAAGGTCTTCAGTTGCGAAGCTTTACGTCATAGTAAGACTTAATGAAGTTGTAGCATGCAGTGCTTTTACCAAGTCGTGGCTGAGTGTGGGATCCACGTGATTTTTAAAAACCAATATCCACGTGCTTGAAGTTCTGAAACACACCTTTCCTTTTTTGAATATCCTGAAATATAATACTTACAATCACTATTAATTTTCCGTTTGCTAACTACTCTATTTCTTCCTCCCTGAATAATATTCCACTTTTCCCTTCTTCTCTTCCTCTTTCTTTTTTTTTTTTCCATTTTTTTCTCCCTTTGTATTTCTTTTCATGGTCTGTCGTCTTATGCTGTGTTTGGTTGGTTTTGTGTATACATTTCCTGGTAGATTTTAACCTCCCAAAGACAGAGAATCAGACTTCACTTACTATCCATCACAGAAACTAACATAGTACTTTGCTATTTGGAACTCAGTAAATACTTACAAACTTAAATCCAGTCATCCATCCAAACGTTACCCTACGTTTATTGAGCCTTTAGCCATATATTCTTACTGTGTCTGTTCAGCTTATTCTTATGTGTCAGACTATTTCTTATTACAGGTCAGTTTCTGGGTTATTACAGCAAAGTCATATCACTGTATTTTAGAAATAAAAGATTACTCCGCCAAACTAAGGTATTAGGGAGAGAGGCAAGGACGTAAATGGGGAGAAAGCAGGACTTGGATGAAGAGGAAAGACTAAGGGAATATAAAGAAAGAATGGGTGAGAGCTAATGAAGAAAATTAGGAGTAAGTGTAACAGTGAACAATAAAAACAGTGGTGCAGTAAGACTGGCTTTTTGTATCTTTGCTGGTCAGGACTCTTACCTGTGTTATCATATAATATCTGCCAGAGGAAAAAAAATCAAGCTAAATTTTGATTAGTGTCTCAATTGTTTCCTTATCCACCATCCACCTGCCTTTCTTTTCTTCTGTGGCTGTGTTATAATTTGTTTCAGATTTGCAGATAATATATCCTTAAAGACTCATGTAGAAACCATTAACAAATCATATGTTGCTATGGGAACTAATAGAGATTTAATCGTCTAACTGCCCACGCAGAGGCCGTCCATCCACTTGGCTAAGATGGTGCCGCAGAGATTCAAATATGGATGGGAGACTGGACTTCAGGACCCCTTTCAATTTATAACTTCAGAGAGTTATGAATTAATAAAAGCTGAACCTATGAGTAATTTCTAAGAATATTAAGAAATGTATGCCAGATTTCCTTTTAGGTCATATGTACCCAGGATCTTTTTTTTTCAAAATGACCATTGCTCTCCAGCCTTTTCCATTAGCTTAACCTTCAAGGAAACAAATCATGGAACATTTACTGGAAGAATTTAATAATGCTTTATGACAATTCAATACAGTATTTTCTAAATACATTGTTGCAGAATTTATAATAAACATGATTAATTATATATGTTTAGTACATAACAACTTGATTTTCGGTTTCATTGGAATAAGAAATACCATTAACCTGATGCATTTGTTTAGTTGATGAATGCATCTAACTCTTTGTGTAGTCCCTTTAGGATTCAAAGTGAGAAAGAAATTTTTACTTATCAGATAATTATAATTAAGCCCAAACTGACTGCTGTGATTAAAGAGAGAAGAGAACTGTAGTAACAGTAATAGCTAGTGTATATTAAATGCCTAATATGTGCCAGGGTTTGTTCTAGGTGTTTTAGATTAATTATGCCTTATCCTAAAAACAATATTTAAAGTGTATTACTATTATTTCATCAATAACTAGGAAGTGGAAGACGTAAGTCAAATGGTAATCTGTAATGCTTTCTTGATTTTAGTTCCAAGAGCACGATTGTGAGCAAGGCGGACTGGCTTCAGACCTCGCAAAGTTTAATTTTCAATGAGCAGGAATAGGAAGAAGCATCAACTATTATGCCAAGAAGCACAGTGTACTCTGGCAGCAAGAACACCTTACCTAATGCTGATAAAGTTGATGCTTAAAAGATAGTCAAGACTCTGGTAAACAGGCTGGAGTGTAGGGGATGTTTCAGGCAAGAGGGGCTGAGTAGTATGTTCAGAGACAGAGGAGAGCACAACATCTTCAAGGAGCAGGAAATGACTTGAAGATCATGTCCAGGTGTCTGGGCATCACCGGGGCCACTGAAGGGTTCTGAGCATAAGATGACCAGAGTTAGATTCTCTTTTGAGAACAAAAGAACCAGCAGTGGTGTGGAGCCCGCATTGGAAGAGGGCAAAACCAAGCAGACCAGTTAGAAGACTGTAACAATAATTGAAGCAAGAGTTATCTGGACTTTGCAGTGGCAAAGGAAACAAGGGTGGCAGTGAGAGATCTGTTAAGGAAGCATTAGTAGGTCCCAACAAGTTGTCGGGGTAGGAAGAAGCCTGGAGAGTCTATTGTCCTAACCCCTTCATACAGATGACGGAACTCAAGACCTGGAGATGGGAAAGAACCTGCCTAGGGGTACCTGCCTGCTTAGAGGAAAACTATTAAATGCAGTTTTTCTTAAACCCACTCCAGTGGTATTTCCATTGTGGTATTTTGACCTCCCAAATCTACCCAATCAATCAATTTTTCCCATTTCTGCCGTAAGAAATAAAGCTTACTTAAGTGGACTTTCTGCAGAGATGCAAGGCAAATTTGGCAGTTGTATGCAAGTGGTTGCCTTCTAGGGGCAATGGAGACCACCTGCAGATTTTCAGTTTTTAACAACAAATGAACAAATCCCTTTGAAATGAACCTGACATGATATATTGAATACTTAGTTTCAAGAGAACAGCAGTCCAATATACCAATAATTTTTCTTTTCTGTTTAAAGACAATAAGATGCAACCCAGCTTTGTTGCTGGCAAATTTAGCTCTCAAAACCTGCTTCCTAGAGCCTCTTTTTGTGTGTGGCAACTAATAGTTACAAGGCATAGGTTCATGGCAAATTCAGGAATCAACTTTCGGATACGTCCACTAGGAATTCTACCAGACATTCACTAGTTGTCTTGAAGTTTAGTAATTCCTTCATCATGGAGTGTGTTATCTTATTCGTAGAGCTAACTTTGTGTTTTTACTAAGACCCAGCATAGGACAAAATTGTCATGAAATCGCTCCCAAACTGTGGTTGATTTTATGACCATGAAGGAACCCTACCAACTAAAAACTGACACTTGCCATCTGCCTCTTAAAGGGTTGAATCACGTTGGCACTTCCCATCTATCTGTACTGGGATTAAATCTCTAGCCGCTGCAGCCACTGACCTCCAGCACTCCCTGAAAGGAGTTCAGAGTGGAGATCAGGAATGAGGCGCTCTGTGCTCTGGGAAAACTGGCAGAACAGGCCTTCAGATAGTTAGATACTTTCAGGAGATTTTATGAGCCCAAATTCTTGCACCTTCTCATATCTAGAAAAGCACTGAAATCGTTAGTGGTGACACCTGCTCCTCCTGACTAGCATCAAGCCTCTGCCTAAATGCGTGCTTGACTGCACGTGCCCCCTTCACTGAAATCATACATCGTACTGAGCTCCCCCCGCCTCTTTGGAGCAGTTCCTCAGAGCTATCTGAGAGGCTGTCTCCCGGGCTATAGCCCTCATTTTACCCCAAATAAAACTTAATCCACAACTCTCACGTTGTGTGATTTCATTTCAGTTTCAGTGCTGCCTTCCTCATCCAGGCTTTCGCCATCTCTCTTGATCCAGTGAGATCAGAGATGGCTGGAGGCGAAAGAGTTAAACTCATGAGTGTGGTCACATCCAAAGCTAAGGAGGCAAGTTCCTGCTGAGACAGGTACCCTGCTTTTCACTCACGTTGCTTTGCCTTTTTATTCTCTGTAAGTGGACTGGAATTGAGCAATGAGAACCTGCTGTGTTTTTTTGTTGTCAGATTTACTTATGCACAATTTTGGAGCTGAAGTTCTTTTATGACATTTGTACTTTCTACTGCTTCCCCCGCCCTGCCCCTGACACCCATTGACAAGGAGAAAATTTGTTGTTGGACTGTTCCACTTGCCGTAAGAGTTATGCGGTAAGAAGCAACCATCCATCCATAGGGCTGGTTCTCTTACTCTTTCCAGGCAGCCCTCTGCTGGGGGCGGTGGGGGGGCTTGATGATTCGTGTGCTAAATGTAGGTTGCAAGAAGCAGCTACCAAAGGAGTCGAAGGAGGTTGGGCCACTCGCTGTGAGCCAACATGACGAGTGGTAATTACCCTAAGCATGAATAATGTAGGCCCCTTGCAGGTGTTACTTTTTTTGTGTGTGTCTTCGGGTGATAAAAAGGAAAGAGGGAAGTACAACTTGGCCTGCTCTTTCCAAGCTGGCTTACCCCAGGAGAGTCTTTTTCTCTCTCCTTACTTATGCAGTGAGATGGATCTTGGCGGCACCTGATGGGATCTTTCCCTACTTTGCCTTTGGGCCCCAGGTAGATAAAAGAGGGCTGTCTGATGCTCCTGTTATTTTAGCTGTTTCAGCAACTTCTTCTCTGAGGACCCTGTGGGGCCTCTTTGCCCCCCATCCCTTTGGTGAGATGGGGAAGGGACTAGAAGGTTTTGAAAGGTATATTTTTCTCATTCTGCTTCTTCTAGTCATTCCTTTTACCCTGACCAGGTGACTTTAATTACAGAAGTGTGGGCGTATTAGTAAAATTTAAGCCTCAAGTAACATGAAATTTATGTAATTTTAAATACAAACCCCACAAGTGTAAGAAAAAAGTCGGGGATAATTTCTTTCTTTTCAAATTAAAGAACACTAGAATAATCTACTGAGGAAGTACACTCCATTATGCATTTTCTAAACATATTAATACCATATTAACAAAGCCTTGGAGTCCTAAGTGATTCACTATTTTTAAAAAACCTATGTATTATAGTACTTTTCATTAATATGCTGTAAATTCTGCTTTGCAAATACCAATTTCATAAGTGCTCTCTATCCCAGAAGAAATGAGTTTATCTGAGTTGGATTTGGCAGATACATTTCAGTTGAGCTGTTTCTGCTCTTCTTATTTTGACATTTGGCTGAGTTTTGTTCCAGGCATGTCAAAGGCCTGCCCTAGGGAGATAAGGATTAATTAATTGAAGACGACGTACAATGCAGAAGGTAAGTAGAAATTTGCGGACTTGTTTCTGTCAGTTCAGATTGAATCATTTTAGTGGAGCATTATTTTTTTTCCTTAAATGGAGATACCAATGTATATTTTGTAAAATAAAGAAAAATAATGATTATCCATATGTCATGGGCATATGATTGTTAGTTAAAAAGGGAGGAGAAAAAATCTTACTTAGATATAACTGCAATTATTATTAGGTTAAACCATATGAAATTACTAATATTTAATCAAATACTTCCTTGAAACTGGGTGCTTTGAAAATAAAAACCAAATAACATCAGCCCTTGTATTTCCATACAATAAATGCTTCTTGGGTACCTACACTTTTTCACATTCTAAGGCTGTGTACTTGATTGATGGGGGCCCCAAGCCAGCTTCTTATCAAAGTATATAGAGACATGGTGATAGAGATATAAAAATATTGAGCAAATGATCAATTCAGAAATAATAATTCACTTCCATGAGTCATAATATTTTACTAAAAGAAATATATAATCATGGTGTAAAAATTAAGAATGTATAGGAAACAAGATACTAACAACAAAGGGAAAAAAGTCCCTCGTAAACCCATAATCCAGAGGTAGCCACTGTTACACTTCCTGACTCTTTCACCATGTTACTATTTAATTAAAATGAGATTACGTGCTTTACAAAATGCTTTTACAAAAAAAATCTCTGCACGTCAATAAACATTCTCTGCTTATATTGATTTTAAGTGGCTGTATACTATTCCACTTTTGGGTGCTTGAAACTTTATAGCATTTGCCAATTACAGGGCCCATAATGAGAAAAGAAGTCCTATGTGCCTCAGTAATTATTACTCAAAGGACGATCTGTGGGACAGTCTAGTCTGATAGCCATTTATTAATCATCTGTGGCAAAGTAAGCACATCAATTGAGGGTAAGCATTAAAAGTCATTTATAACAATTTGTCACAGTATGCTACATTTGCTGTCATGCCATAAGAAAAAAAATTTGGTCTTGTACTTTATATGTCTCCTTTAACTTAATTTGATTTTTTACATATTTGTTTTTGATGAAAGTACTGGTCCATATAGATTGGGGAGGGGGGACTTGTTCCTTTAGTATAGATAGTTCAAAAAGTAAAACCAATCTAGCTAGACTGATGGAGAACTTCTTGGCCCAGAAATCAGTCTGAGCCAATGGCTGACTGATAGAAATGTTTTCAGTAATGTAGCAGCTAAAATTTGGGGGAGTGTGGGTTGGCATTTGGGGTGACATGTGCTCTGCTCTCCATGGTACTGAACCATCATTTCTCACTAGAGCCTGGTTATTTCTTCTAACCTTGGATAGCTGATTACTCCAGATCAATCTTTCTCAGAAACTCTGAATTAGGAGAAAGAAGGAAAAGTGGGTGCTATACAGTGGTTAATATGGAGAAAGAAAAAAATTGATAGAGGTAAAGCATTTTACAGGGAGGCTGCCAAAGAGAAAAGAGATGCTTTGTGAATTCATTTATTTCCTTAAAAAAAATGGCAAAAGAACAACAGATTTATATCCCATGTAGTGCAAAGCTGCACCAGGAATGACATTAATAAACAAATTATTTTTGAAAGAATGACAAAATACTAACCAAATGAGACTACATGACCCATTTGTCACGTCAGTTATACAAAAATCCATATGATTTTTCTTTGCCTTAGTTTTAAAGATAGATGAAAAACCGTGCTCTGTAAAACTATCCCAAATCATATAGAAGCATGTCTCTCATAAGTCATTATTTGAATGACTCATTTCACATACTTTTGGAAGGGCTGTCATGTTGTTGATAGTTAGAATTACTCTGATCTTCTGACAGTTGGGAAGGTCTATTACCCCATCTCAGCTTGCTGCCCACATGTTATGATTATGGGAGGTGCTCCATATATAATAGTGACTGAATAATCTGATCAGACCTTCTCTGCCTTTGAAAATTAAGTTAGAAACTGGGGACATGGGTATTTTCAGGAGCCATACCAACAGAGATCCTTGGGAACAGAAGGCTGAGAGCAGGAGCTATGTCCTGTACCACAGCTGCTAATGCTTCTTTGCAGTAACTCATTATTTTGAAATTGGCTGTCTGTGGTTCTTGCAACCTTAAAAGGACAAGATTATACATATACTATAATTATTTAATCAAATGTGTATTTTCATGTATTTAGCTTGTTTCACATTGTCTATTATTATTAGTGATACACTGAACATCCCTATAGCTGAATCTTTGTGCACATTTGACAGATCTTTTATTTATTTATGATTTTATTTTTTATTTAGTAGCTCTTACAAATGTCAGAAAATTTTTCATTCACTTGATTGAAATTTTAGTACTTACTGAAAGAAATCGACTCAATTTGGCCAGTTTGTCAAAAGGCTACTATAAAAAGTGTGTTTTATTAATCATAATATCACCTGCAAAAATTGGAAAAAAAAATTCCCAAGCACATATGTGTACGTGATACTTTCCATGTTTTCTGTGGACAATGCTTGATGCGCAAATGAATTTACAAATCCCTGGCACAAGTATTAGGTTGTCCCCTTCTCCAGGAAATACCGATCTTTGCTACTTCGCTATTCATCTTGAGAGGAAACAGAGCACTTGCCGTTGGTTTCTTTACCTTTACTTAGATGAGAGACATGCCACCAAAATGAGTTTACTTTTAGTGTTACTTTGTTGCTTGTGGATTAAAACCAAAATGCTAAATAGACACCTACCTCTATTTTGAAATTTGATGTGAAATGGGAAATTCCTGCATTTGAAAATAAAGTAGTTCATCTGAGTTTACATCTGTTTTCATCTGATAAAGCAATAAGTTTTAAATGGTTGAAAGTCTCTTGTGCTAAGATTTGATAACCTTTGTAATAAAAATAGAGGAAATAATTCTGTGAGGCACATTTTACCGGACTGCTTGTTTTCAAATATGCAACTTTTATGCATCCTGGGTGCAAAGGACCTGTGATACAGACACACAAAGGAAACTCAGTGGCTGCACTGTGACCCAGAGACCAAGTATATGTTCAGCAAGTGGACAGAAGGCTTTGGCAGATTTTGAAACTTAAGATACAGGACAACATGTTGTCTTGGAAAAAGAGAAAATAACCTGCTGAGCTCAAGATCACAATGAACGTTAATTTAAACAAACTAAAGATGCTTGAGTGGTCACGGAGTATTAGCTCCGATGGCTGCGTGGTAACATGCAGCACAGTTATGGAGAGAGGCGTGTTCCTCTAGGATGAGGATGCAGGTTTAAAACGAATTTCTTAAAATTGGAGGATAGTTGACTTACAATATTGTGTTAGTTTCAAGAGTACAGCAAAATGATTTAGTTATTTTTTTCAGCTTATACTCCATCATAGGTTATTATAAGATATCGAATAAATTCCTTGTGCTATACAATAGAAGAAATTATTAAACAATGGTAAACAGTTTTTGAAATTATATATGGTCCTTTTGGTTATAATTCCAAAATCTTTCACAAAGTTCTTCTAATATTAATATTTTTTTCTAAAGTAAGAAGCTGAATAGAAGAATGAGTGAGCCCTTTGATAATTACCTGAATTATTTTCATTTGCTTTTAGAATTGCATGCACATAAAACCTATTTCATTGAACTATAATAATTATTAGAACCATTAAAATGATAATTGCCTCTGAAAATAACCACAGGTTTCTTTTAATCTGGCAATTAGATTGCTCACCCACTAAAATGTTTTAATTACAAAAGGAGATAATTTAACATAGCATCTTATTGTAAAAGGTTTGAGAAACTGAGGTGAGAGAAAAATGAAATACTTCATGATACGTTGAGTGGAAAGAAATGATTAAGTGATGTGACTTTCCAGAAGGTACAGTTTTTGGAGGCACAACTTCCAAAGTGTGTGAAATAATGAATTAATCACCATCTGAGATAATGAGGGATTCCAGTCACTGTATTCCTCTCTCAAACCCAACCTCATTCTTTTGGAAACTAAAGCAAGGTCTCATTTGACCACAATTCTGGTTTTTAGTCTAATATCGTGATACCTAGCAGTGTCTCTCTTGAAAATGCCCACTTTTTGTCAAGGGCCAATACGGGCTCCTGGGCCAAGCACCCAGGGCATCTCGGCCTCGGACTGGAAACAGTAACCAACCGTTTTGTCCCTTAAGTGACTGGAAGTTCACAAATTGATCGAACATTTTAAAATTGAGGTCAGCATCAAAATACTGGGTACAGTTTTAAGAAACAAACGACTTTACTATTTCCATATGTTCTATGTAAATGCTGCCGTCAGCAAAGCTGAATCTTCACTGGGATGATTTGAGAGTTTGACTTCAGAGTGGTCCAGATATCATTGCACAACACGCACATCACTGACTTGAAGCGGGGTTTGTCACCTCTTATCCTTGCAGGGACATTTCGGAACCGCTCGTAGGCTGAAATCCCACGTCCTTCCCTCATCTTCTTGATTTCTCTGTAGAACCTGGCGTTACTTAGTGCTTTTACGTGCTCTTCTCTGGGCTCCTGTCACACCACAGACTCCTCCCCTAGCCCATGCCTGCCCAACCGTCCTCTCTGTCGCCTCTGCCTCCCCCTGACAGCTCCTTCCACCTGTTTTATATTCATATCTTAGACTCTCATTGTTTCCTCCTCTCTACTGTCTTTGTTGGTGATTCATCAGGAATTGTGGTTTAGTTACCAACCCTCGTGCTAAACACGCTCAGATCTGGTTCCCTGCTCTTGGTATTTCTTCCAAGCTCCAGACCTGGGTACTCAGCCACCTCCCTGAAATACCTACTCGAATGTCTGAAAGACACTTCAAACTCATAGTTCTCAAAACAAACTAAACCTCGCCCCTAAACTTAACTTTTATTTGGTATTCCCCTATTTCAGAAAAGGATCTGCTATCCATCCTTTGCAAAATCTGAAAGTGTGGGAGTCAACTTCAACTCTTCTCTTTTATCATATTTGATTTGAATTTACCATTTCAGATCAATGAGGGAAACAGTGGCTAATATAATAAAAGATGTAACATTTGAGGGGGAAAAATGGTCTCTAACTCAAATTGTGCAGAATAATGAGTTGTCAATTGATTTAAGTTTTAAAGCAAAAAGTCACAGAACTGTAGTATTATTATAAGAATGTCTAGGAAGTAATTTTTATAATCTCTGAGTTGTAAAGGTCTTGTTTAACGAGATATGAAATAGAAGTATTATTAAAAAAGAAACAGAGGGTCACGTTTTAAAGAAAGCAGCTTAGCATCTGGCTGAAAGTGTGGACTCTAGAATGTGTCCTGGACTCAGACCTACTGACAGGTTATGAAACCTCTCATGTTCAGTTTCCTTACTTGTAACTTGGAATTATTAATATCTTCCCCCTAGGGTTGTTGTGAGGATTGAATATGTTAACACGTTTAAAGTCACATTAGAAAAATATCTGGCACCCAAGTGTTTGTTCGCTAGACTTAAAAAATAAAACTCACGTACGGGGTAGAACCACAGACAAAATAACAACACAGGCAAAATGCTGTAGAAGCATAAGCACCACATAAAAATGACAAATGGGGACTGTCAGTCTTCGTAATGAGTTTCTACAAGTCCAAAAGCAAACTACAACAAAGTATGAGCAAAATAGGTGAAAAATATAAATCAAAGGAAAATGGAAGCCAAGTGGCTCAATCTCACTCTAACTTCTGGTCATTGGGAAAACACAGACTTAAATGGTCGTGAAATCACTGCAGCTTTCGGAAGGAAGCACTGATGCTTCAGGGAGAAGAGGGGCACCTCTCTAGCCTCCCAGGTAAGACCTGGTGGCCTGTGGGGTGACAGTCCCCATCGAATGGCCAGCACAGCGGGGCCCCAGCTCACCCTCACCACTACGCTTGAGTTGCCCTGGCCTCACATCCATTCCTGAATATGTCACACACCTCCTGAACATCTGCTGATATTTCCTCTGGCTGAAACGTCCTTTCTTCATCTGGGAACATTCTCTACATCCTTCAGGAGTCAGCTCAGATGTTTTCCCTTCTGGGAGATCTTCCTTAGCTTCTCGGGAGAAATAAAGACCTTTGTTTCATGCACTCATTATTTTTTCATCTGTACATTAACTGTGGGTTGATCACCATCTCCTGACTTGTTTTATCACTCTGTGTGCATCTCTCCCAAAAGATTACAATCTTCCTTTCTTTCTTTAGGACCAGCACATAGTAGGGACTTAATCTTTGTAAATGATGAACAAGTATTTATTTTAAAATACTTCCTTTCTGTTTTCATGGATAATTACAAGTTGATTCCACAGTAACGGATCCATTCGTATTTAAAACATAAATCATACATTTTCAAATGTTAAAGGAAAGTGGGATATTTAAGCAACAATCAATGTCATTTTTTAATTTCCATTGTCATACTCTAGTGGAAAAAGCCTCTTCAGAAAAACAAGTTACCTTGTCAAATGTGTGAATTTTGATGTTCTATACATACAAGATTTAAAATAGAATGTGCTGTCTGTAAATAAATGCAAAGATATTTCACTGAAAAGGCGATACATACGCTGCATTTCCTTTTCTTACAATATTTATTTGAGAATATTCAGTTACAGCCTGAAGTGCTAGAAAAATGCTGATGATTGGACATGCTGTCCAGCAAGTCAGAGGTGCTTCTCGTTGTTGGCTGCCTGTCCTATTAGCCTGTCATATTTTAAAAGGCTAATGAATTCTTTTTTGATGACCAGACTCTTCCCTGACTTTTGCACTTAAATTCTCAGCTGGAGGAGGGTGAAAGCAGAAAGACAGGATGGAACTACCATAAACTGCCCCTAGCATCATCTCTTATCATCAGCATTCACAGCATCAAGTCTGAGTCATCTAAATGGGTTAGAGAAGTAATTAGGCTATTGACAGGCAGAAGCTATGGTTGCGCGTGAACCTATGATTACCCTATTTCTTGCCTTTTGATTCAGCATAATACTGAAAGCCAAGAAGCAACTCTTAAAACCAAATAAACTGAGCTGCCATTGCACAAATGTGAAAACAAAACAAAACGAAAAAGCCCTCTATGTTCCCCAAATTATGTGATAGATGGGAATGAATCAAAATGTTTGCATTCACCTTAAGGCTTAAGCAATCAGAAAAATTGGGTTTATGAACAGAGTAGTCAATGATATCTGATTGTTCAGAAATATTTAAGATTTATAATAGTCATTAGAATAACTCTAATAATATTTAAGTGCACTTAGCTACTTACTTCACACTCTGGTCCAACACAGCTCATCTCAGTTTACACTTCTACATGAAATAGGCTATAATTAAATACAGAAAAGATTTCCAATTACGAGCTAATTCATGTTTTACCAGTTTATTCTTACATCTTAACCTTCTGCCAAGCATTAATTTGGAAGATAATTAATGGTCTAAACGTGTAAGATCAATAAATTATAGGAACTCTAAGAAACCTTTGAGAGCATCTCATCCAGCCACCTTGTTTCATGCAAGAGGAACTGGAGGCCCACGGAAGGTAAGGGGTTCTCCCAGGGTTCACAGCAGTCAGTGGGGAGTAGGTGAGAGCGCAGCTTCCTCTCTCCCAGCAGGGGGTGCTTTCCACCAGGTGACCCTGCCTTCACCCAGTCTTCATTTTCTCTAAAATGATTCTCTCCCTAAATGCATCGTATTTTCTCTTTCTGACCTTCCCCTTAAAAAGTTAAGCAAACAGATAAGAATTTGCCTTTGCATATCAATATGATCATAACTTTTTAGCACTTAGGGAGAGAGATGTAAAATGGGATGCACAGAAATTGATAGATGATAATTATCCCATTATTACATGGAGGAGAAATGTTCTTCAGTTTTATGTGACACGAGACTCTCATCTTTAATCCATGTTTTCTGCTAAAACAGCAGCATTGCTTTGTGCTGTCTGATTAATTGCTAAATATTTACCTTCTTCTAAATATTTTATATCTTATTGCCCAGTCCCTCATTTATTATAGCAAACATTTCTTATATCTTGTCTTATTTACAGGGCCAGGAAATATGAGAAGGATGTTGGAATTAGCCACTAATGAGATGAGCCCAAAACCCTGGGGCCACATCCCTGTGCTGTCAATTTACAGGCGTGTGGTTTAGACAAGTCACCTAATTTCTCTAAGCCCTGATTTTCTTCCTGAAAAAATGAGAATTCTGCTATTTGGAGGAGTGAGAAAAATGTATATAGGCTGAACCTTATTCCATGGGCATTTCTCAGGTTAAAAATGTCAAATATTGGCTGTGTTATTTGGTTCAAACTAATATAGAAAACATTTGGCACATAGTAGACACTCAACTAGATATAATATAATTATTATAATTATCTTTCAAGATACTTTTCACCATTTCGTTCATTAGAATGAATTAGAATTAGAATTAGAATTAACATCCTTATACCAAGTCGTCATCTTCGCATTTATGTAGTGGCTACAAAATCCTCAGTTTGGCGATTTCCAAATTCTACCCCCTGGGGAAAATTATTTTGGATTCCTTGCAAAGCTTCACTTAGCAACTCTGTGGCAAAAGAAATATCTTAAATGGAATAATTCCTTTTTTTTTTTTCCTTTTCTTAAATGGAAGGCTTTGCATTTTTTTCACTGTTCTCTTGTAACTAGATTTTAATAATAATAGGCAAAATGTTTAAGAATGTATCATGAATCAGGTGTGGTCCTACGAATGTCATACATCCTCAACAATACAGTGAAGTAGGAGCTAATACTGTCCCACTTTGAAAATGTACAGCCCAAGGTCACAGAGCTAGTAAAAGCCAACCTGATGTTTGAACTTCATACCCTCTTCTGCTTCACACTAGAAGTCACAAATAAACATATTTCCAGGGATCTTGAAGAAGGCGGAAGCAGTCTGAATTGCTTCATCCTCTGGCATGTACTCTTTTCTGACGTTTTATAAATGCTATTTTTAATGGGGAGCCTATGGCTACATTGACCTTTCTTCAAAACTCCTGAGTCTGAAAAATTAGATCGCATCAATTAGCCCCCTTCTTACTGTCACTGGAGCATCTTAAAATGATAAATGAACCAGTGGGCACAAGTGAAGGGGAAGGAGGCTTTTCTCAGTGAGAACACGAATGTTTGCAAAAGCTCAGAGCTGATCTGTGCCTCTTTGGTCTATGCTTCTAACTCACCTTTGTTCTTTCAAAATGACATCTATTTTGATCTTTGGTGAACTCTGACTTGAAAGTCTAACTAGTTTAATGTGCATTAGTAACGCTGTACATTTTACATTGTACAAAATGTGTCACCTATCATGCAAGGTCTGACTCTTGAAACTTTCAAAAGTATCACAGGTTTCTACTTCTATTACATTATTTGTGTGTGTGTGTGTGTGTGTGTGTGTGTGTGTACGTGCGCGTGTGTATAGTGTGACTGGTCCCTACGATCACTTCCGCTGAAGACCCTTTAAGGAAGACCAATTATATCTACACCTCGGAAAGCTTATAATCCAAGCCAGGAAACAAGAAAACCACAAGAACAGGAATTGAATCAGGCAGATCACTCATTCAGCAGACATCTGTTTAAGCTCCTCGCTGTTCCAGGTCCCAGGAATCTAGCAGCGAATACAGTGGACATGAAGCAGTAACAGGGAAGTTACTTTACATTAGTAATTAATCTGTGCTATAGTATGAAGAACTTGGGGTGATGAAGCATGTTCACATTGTGGGGAGTAGAGAGGCCCCCTGCATTTCATCTCTTTGCCTGTGCACCCCAGAGTTCTTGTCTATAACGAGGTCCTCAAGCTTGTGCTTGAATGGAAAGCAGCACACTGTTGCCTTCATTGAAAAAGTCTTGCCAAGAAAAAGATAGTAGCTGAAATTGAGAGCATGCCTAGTGATGTAGGTAATTTATATTCTGGCACAAGGTCCTATATCATTCTACCAAGGTCCTTCTCCGGCTGCAGGCTAGTAGGAAATTGTTCCCAGACGGGCAGCTAGACTTCTGACCTTGCTTGGGACTGCACTGCCCTGGACTACATCCCGCCTTGTTGAGCGTTATCAGTGATGGACCCAGTTTACAAAGGCTGTAATTGGAAAGCATGCTTAAGGAGAGTCTAAATCTTAGTGTTAATGGCCCTGAAGAAGCCCAGTTCAGCGTAGGCTTCGGAGGCAGGGCAGATAGAAAAGAGAAATTAGAACAGAACAGCGTTCCTGTCCTTCAGTTACATTCCTTTAATTACTCTGGTTAAGACTCTACCATCAGCTCCTTTGTGAGAAGGAATTGGAGTGTGGTCAATACTTACCAGGAACTTGTTAGAGTAACATCTCAGACATAATGTGTGTGCAAGTCTCCTGGGGACCTTGTTAAGAATTCGATTCTAATTTAGTCAGTCTGGGGCAGGCCCTAGTTTCTACATTTTTAATGAGCTTCCAGACAATTCCAGACTTTTAACAAGTCACACTAAGTCATGATATGTTTATGGTATTTCCAATTCATTGCATACATTATTTTTTTTATTATTATTGAAGTGTATTCAATTACAATGTGTCAGTTTCTGGTGTACAGCACAGTGTCCCAGTCATGCATATACATACATGTATTCGTTTTTGTATTCTTTTTCATTAAAGGTTATTCATTGCATACATTATTATAGCAAATTGGGTTCAGTCATTCTCAATATACATTTTTACTGTTTTAATGAATTACATATCCTCTATCTAACTGTTGTATTCAAAGTTATTAAAAATTCATAAGTAATATGTGTAGAATTCACTTATTGATGTCTATATTTGCACAGGTATTATTCATTAATTTTTAACCTAGTGCTGGCTTCCTTTGCATTTAGTTGGACTGTGTAGAAATAATGGACTTGACCATTCCCATGAATTTGTTCAGATGGTTCCATAAAGCACCTGAGTTTAGAATCCCCCGGCTCTCAGGAAGGCATGAACAGGGCTAGAATAAATAAGAATTAAAGAATCTTTCAACTACATCCAATCTGTATCAGTACGTATAGACAGAAACTCAATATAGAATTTATATCCTGGCCACTTTTCCATTTCTCCTCATACGGTATATTGATTTTTCTATTACTGTTTGTCTCTGGCCAAGCACTGACACAAGGGCAGATTCAGAAAGGTAATGAAGAGAAAGCCAGGGAACTCGAGTGTTGCTGTTTACAACTTAGAGAAAATACCGCCCAGTTCCACTTAGTCACGGAGAAAAGCATGTTGAGTTGCCAAGAAAAGAGAAAGTGGCGAAACCGCTGCCAGGATGTAAACAAACTGTCGTTTCCTAACAGAGGCCTGTCGATAAAGATCCTGAGAAATCAGATTAGCAGAGGGAAGCCAAGAATCATGACCATGAATCACAGCAAGTGGGAAACGTTCAGTAAGCTTGAGACTCGTGATTCATTCGTTCGTTCACCGTGTCAAGGACATGGCACTGGCAAAGGTTCCAAAGTCTTGAGTCTGTGCCTTTCAGTGCTGCTCAATAAAATGTGTTCAGTGAACATGAGCTAGACACTGTACAGATACAAGCAACACGAAGATGAAGAAGAAATCATCCCCGGCCTCAAGTGGTCCACTGCTTACAGGACTGATGGAAGAATAAATTAGAGATTAAACAGGATAAATGCTGTTTGCCCCACATCTGAGTTACACAGTCCTTGAATGAAAATGGATGTCATTGGGGTCCTGATGATAAAAAGCTCTTTATCATGTGATTGACCCTTGTTGATATAATTTTCTTTTTCTATAGCAAAAAGGAAACTTCTCTCTTCTTCATGACAGCCTTTCGATAATTGAGGCTGGCTACCATAATTATATTTAGCTAGTTCTTCAAACTAAACACTTACTTCTTTTTCCAAAGAATAGTAGAAAGACATATATTTAATTCTTGGCGTATTATTTTACTTAATCAGTAGAGTGTATCATACATTCATCTTGTCTAACAAAAACCCTGGTTTATAGAAGAGAAAATGGAGAAAAGAAGGAAATGTGGGGACAATTTGAAACAGTAAGTTTCTCTTACCTTCTCTTGAGAAAGCTACTGATTAGCTGGGAGACAGCAAAGAGACCATTTAGGGCACTTTGCCCCTGGGCAGCTGGATGGGTCAGCAAGGAAAACAATTTGGGTTATTTATGGATTTTCCAAAATCTGAGTGTTTTCCTGTGAAGTGTGCACGGCAGCTGTCTCTGTATCCTGTCTGTGTTCTTTCTTAGCCTCTCCATCTTAGCTGTGCCAGCTCACCACCTTTTTTCTTATTAGAACTTCTCATGCACTAAATGCTTGCTAGATTCTGCACCATCTTGGTGGAGTTAGCTTTTGAGCTTATTTCTGAAGAAATTAATGGGCAGTGTTGGCCTCACACTCTCCACGGTAACATTATAGTCTTAAGAAATAATTGGATGGATTTAGACCAATTTGGCATAGAAAATCAAGTATAGATTCGAGAATGGTACTTTCTTAAATAGCTATATTGGATGACTAAATTTCCTCTTGCAAGGAAAAATAAATCTCATCCGTTTCCTCCCCTTTTTTGTGCTTTTAAGAATAAAATGTCTTGCTTCTCTTCAAGCAATCAGATAATTGATTTTCTGGCCAAGGTAATTGTGATGAACAAGAGCCACCCTAAAACATAATTCATACTATGACTGAAGCAGCTAAATAAATTAAAATTTGAAATAAATACTGTCAAAAGTATGAATCAGACCATTAGGAGGACACTGAACAGCAAGGGCACACTTCCAACAGAACAAGCCTAAACGCTTAATTTACTAGAATAAAATAAGTTTTTTTGTTAGTTTGGGGGGGGGCTTTTTTTTTTTTTTTTTGGCAGAGGATTCAGTTAAGAGAAGGCAGAATAAAGAAGAAAAGAAAAGGCAATGTTTCATGCCAGTGCACCCAGCTAGATTCTGATTGAGCCATGAACGTTTGCTCAGGACCTGCTAGATGCGGGGCCCTGCGCCAGAGGTTTGCATGCTTCTAACTGAGCGTGGGACCTAGAGAATGGCACCACTTGTATCATTTAGGGGTTTGTGATAAATGAATCTAAATCTGCATTTTAATAGGATTCCTAAATCTCATGAATATCATTCATATGTAGAGTTTAAGGCACTCACTTCTAATGCAAACAGGAGATCTCACATTTCCTAAACATTTGTCAGGATGTGTTAAATTATTTCTAGGAATCCGGGTTTTAACAAGGGACCCAGGAGATTGTTATGATTAGACCAGTCTGGTAAACACTGAACTGGATAAATAACTGTACGAGCAGATGGGGTAAAGATCAGTTGTTTCTCTTCTAATTACCGTGCAATTTGTGCTTTGTACTTATCAGATAAGTGGCAATATTTCTTTAGTATGTTGATGCTTAAACTTTAAATTTCAATATGTCACTTGATGCCGACTCAGTATTTCTAAACCTCTTTAGCTGTGGAACGCTTTGCTCAAAAGCAGTATTTTCCCACTTAAAATCCTTTAATCACTTAAAAACTTTGTTTAATCTCAAAAAGAGTGTGATTTTAAAATCTAATAATGTATGTTTAGTCAAAGAACATAATCATCCACTATAAAATACACCCAATCATCAAATGTAATAAGAACATCTATTCATTGGCCTGTATTTTTCTGTAAGTAGAGAAAGGGTTTTGTTTTGTTTTATTATTTGGCTTGTTGGCTTAAAACCACACACATTCATTGTCTTAACAGCTCTGGAGATGAGAGTTTGAAGTCACCTTTACTGGGACAACATCGAGGTGTCCTCAAAGCCATGCTCCTTCTGGAGGTTCTAGGGAGCATCTTTTCTCCGGCTTCTAGGACTTCATTCCATGTGTAGCAGGAGAGTGGGGCATGAGAGGATGGCCATTTCCCGGGTCTTAGGAGAGTCCTTGGGAGGCACCCTGCCAAGTGAGGGCCCATGGCTTTTTGCAGAAAAGAATTCAGGAATGAGCCATAGTAAAGTGAAAGTGGATTTATTCGGGGAGATACACACTCCACAGACAGAGCGTGGGCCATCTCAGAAGGCAAGAGAGGCCCCAGGAGGTACCCATTCCACAGAATGCTGTCTGGTCCATCTCAGAAAGGAGAGTGGCCTCAGGGTAGAGGGCTGGTTAGTTTTTATGGGCTGGGTAATTTCTCATGCTGATGAGTGGGAAGATTATTCCCACTGTTTTGGGGAAGGGACTGGGATTTCCAGGAATTGGGCCCCTGCCCACTTTTTGGCCTTTATGGTCAGCCTCAGAACTGTCATGGTGCCTGTGAGTGTAGCATTTAGCATCCTAGTGCATTATAATGAGGCTCAAGGTCTACTGGAAGTCGAATCTTTTGCCATCTTGGGCCTGGTAGGTTCTAACCAGTTTTGTCCTATCCTGTTTTTCTCAGTGGCTGTGTCATTCTTTTCATGTTTGTGCCCTAACCCCTTTCCTTCCTGTCTCACATGCATTTCTGGCTGGAGGCCCCCTCCTTCATCTTCAAAGCCAGCAACATAGCATCTTGCCTCAGCTGTCACAGTGTCTGCTTCTTTTGTTCTGCAGTCAAACCTCTCTGTCTCCTTCTTATAAGGACACTAGATCACCAGTTTATTACAAAAAGATGTAATTGAGGAACAGCCAGGTGGAAGAGATGCAGAGGGCAAGGTATGGGGAAGGGGCAGGAAGCCTCTGTGCCCTGACCGAGTGTGACATTCTCCCCAAACCTCCATGTGTTCACCAACCTGGAGGCTCCACTTAAGGTGTTTTATAAAATGTAATACTGTTTCTAGTAATTAATGGCTAGTACTTGAAGGCATATCTTTCAGGCAAATGTAAAGATTATCAAAGATTATCAAATATACATGTATAAGACACAAAGTAAACATTATTCAAAACAATTACTTAGGTTTGTTTATAAGTCACTTTCTTATAATGACTCAACTAATTATAAGTAGGATGACAAAAAATAGAAGTTATGGGAACATTAATTAAGGGTTTTCTTCATCCCCAAAGCAGCAGCAGCTAAATGTATATCTTAAAAAACAAAAAAGAAAAAAAATTATGGGTGGTTTACCCAATGAACCCCATAATAGCCTTTCTCACAGAAAAATATTTTATTTTGCAGCATTTTAAAGCCAGATTATAGAACTGCTCGTAAAAAAAAAGCTATACTTTTTTTGAAATGTATACAATATGTTATAGCTGACATTGTACCTTGGTTTAAGGACATACCAAATATTGAAAAATATCTAATTTCTAAAAATTGGTTTTCAAAAGGAACAGTATCCCTTAGGGCAGGAAATAATAACACTGTGTGTTTTGAAGTAGTGGAAGGCATCTTTCAAATGTTATTCTCACCAGAAAATCTGGCATTTCTGGACTAAAGAGTGTTAGTTTCAGGCATAAGTGAGTGACCCAAAGACATTTTGCAATTTTGCTGACATGTGGGTCAGAGGCCAGTGAGTGAAGACAATAAATATGGTAGTAACAAATCCTGGCAGAACATCCCACATGCCCCTCAAGGAGGCTTGATGGCTCTCTCCTTATTCAGTGACACTTAGATTGTTTTTAGACTGCGTGAATCGTGCAGCTTGGCCAGTATAACTCATTTTCCCACAAATTGTGATAGAACCAGGTTAAACAGAGTAAAACGATCCCAAATCATGAGGAGTCTTTGTGGTAAATCATAGACTATGCAGGGATTAAGATCTTTTAAAAGAAATGGAGTAGTATGAAATCACTTTCCAAGTAGACGGCATTCTGATTGCCTGATTTAAACATCATGGTAGTATTTAGTGTTGTCCTTTAGATTTTCTGTCTTAAATATCAGATGGGTACACCAAGCTCTTAGGTCAAAGTTGAATGTGGTCTAGTGTCAAGTTCAGACTTTAGAATGGTATTAGAATATTCCGTATCAATACCTAGTCAACGGTGATCACACTGAGGTCCCAAAGCCCCGCTACTTTGGTGTCAGCTTCACAGATACTCTCACCTTTTCTGTTCCCTTTCCAAGAGTAAGGCATACACTCAGGAGGAGAAAGGAAATCAGAGGATTAAAGAAGTTAAAAATAGGACCGCTTCCTCTAAAGCCAACTTGCTCCATCATCAGGAAAAAGCCCTGCACATGAAACTACTGTCTACATTTTACATGTAGTCAGTGGAAGCAAATATTCAGAAAAATTTAGGCAAATAACTAACTTGGACCATCTATAACCAATTAGAAGGTAGTGGAGTTAAAAATTTGAATAATTGCTTTAATTGACTCTGGAAGTAAAGATATAACCTGAGTTACCAAACATCCTTCTTACTTTTTTTAATTAAGTAATTTTAAAAATGACTCAACGACCTAAAGGGCATTCATTATCTTTTAAGATACAGTTCGAATGTCATTTTTTTGGTAATCATCAACATCACATGTCTCGTAGAGGTTTACTTCCTGAGACTTTAATTTAGTGAGCTAACATTTCCTCGTTACCAAAAATATTGCGTAATCATCCATGTAATTCCTTTAGGAAGTTAATTGCAAAGGATCCTGATCTCAGCTTGGAAAATTAGGTGTCAGGGACACATAATTTCTGCCAGGATTTAAACTACTTTCCTTCCAATTTTTATTGTCAAATATGAGGAGCTATATTAGATGCAGAAGTCAATAATATATCACTCCTTCAATAAGGAACTTGTGATTTCCTGGTCATGAACGATTCTAAATTCCACTCCCCTGGCTACAGTATCCTCTCACAATACTTCCATTTCTATTAGGATGCAGTAATATTTTTACGATTGGCAGGACTTTCCATTAGCCGATGATGACAAGCAGATTTGAATCTAATTTATTAGACTCCAACTACTTACATAGAATAACTCAAGTTTACTTTTCAAGTATACCTAGAAATTACTAATGAAATCTGTTTTCATCAGAAGTATATGTAACTTAAATAATACAGAATTATTAACACAGAATTAAAGAATGATTATCAAGCTTAACATTGTGATCATGTAGCATTTGATTATTATTTGAAGGGTGGCAAATAATATTTGACAGGGTGGTGAGCCTGACTAGTGCTTTGGGGGAAAACCAGAGGACAACACTAAATAACACAGGATTATATTTAACTTCCACTTGGTTTCTAGCATATTTTTTACTTCTTTTATTCTCATTTTTGTTTTCTTTTGGAAAAATAAAAAAGATTTAAAAATACCTGTCCTTCCAAGCTACAAAGGAGTGATTTACACAGAATCACATTTGTGTGTTTGGGAAATGAAAATGGATTGAATATTTACAGAAAGTCCATAAACTCATATGATGTAAATGGTACATGATAAATAATACATATTATTATCATTCTGATCATATTATTTCAGTTTAATTAATAGACTGATACCTGATGTTTGCAATGGAAATGAAAGTAAGCAAGCATGAAGGTAGCTGCTTGATCAAAGAAAGTCTTCGGTACTATATTTTGTTTCTAATGAAGACTATTGTTATTTTTTCCTAAAATTTAGATAGATAGTTTAGATTTTTCCCCCCAATCCATCTCTCTTGGAATCCACATGGCTTTGTTCGTTGGGGACACCACGCCTGCTGCTAACTGGAGAGCCACGGGGGACAAGCCTGATCTGGGGCTCCGGCTACCCCACCCCTCAAGGCTTTACCCTCAATGAAGTTGGTCCTCACGCTTCAGAAACTCTCAGATTCCCCAAAAAGGAGATATTACAAAAATGCAGGTGTAAAATATTCTCCAAAAGAGGATGCTCCTCTAGAAGCTAAGAAACCCGGCTCCATCGCCCTTGGCTAGAAAACCCTGCCCCAACCACTGCCCCCGTCATCTCCCCACACACTGCATCAGCCATCTCTGCTCAGGTAACCTCTTGCCACATCCCCAGGATATCCCGTAAGTAAAGCCTTAGCACTAACTGTACCCAATACCCCACCTTCTTCCTTTCTTCCTTTTTCCAGATTCATCCTTCTCACACCCTCCCAGTGTAGGTGTCCTTCGTAGCCCTTCCAGCTCTCTGGTTTTCCCTCAGAGCACTAGTCAGGCTCACCCCCTGTCAGATATTATTTGCCACCCTTCAAATAATAATCAAATGCTAAATAATCACAATGCTAAATTTGATTATCATTCTCTTAAGTCCAAAACTTCTGTACAAATACAACACAGAAGGAACCACTATATTGAATGTTGAACACTGCACATTTGGTTAAAAAAACTCTCAACCATCAGTAAGGGAAAAAAACAAGCTCCATTACTAGGTTAGGATACTGAGATTCAGTGTGATTTGCCGTGGCTACACATTAAGAAAATGAATGAGAGAAACGTGATTCAAATTCAAGACCTTCAATCTTTGCATACTTTATTCTTTCCCTTTGCCACACTGATTTTCCATGGTAATGTATTCAACAATAATCTTACTGATATAATTATGCACCTGTGAGGAAAAAACGGTCATGGAATTTAATGATTTTGTGCTAATTCTGGAATTATTTATTATCCATTGTCTCTTGAGGTTGACAATCTTTCTGGGGAGATTGGACAAAAATATAAAAAAGGCAAATGTAAGTACAGAGTAGCATATGGCAAAGACATACAACAAACAGAGAAGTGTTGGGAATAGGTAATAATCACAGAGAGCTGAAATTTCAGAGACTTTCCAAAGAGAACTAGGACTTGAATTCAACCTTGAAGCAGAAGGAGACTTAAGATATTAATAATAGCAAGAACCATTTATTGGATCCATATGTGTCAAACTTAGTTCTTTATAAATATCTAATGCTCTTGACAGCTCAAGGAGATTGATATTAGTATTGCCATTTTACAGGTTAAAAGAAAATTGGGCTAAGAGAAATTACAGTGCCTTTGTCTCCTTTAAAGGGGAAAATAAAGTGCATTTGAAATTTTTCTCACATCTCAGAGATAACGTTTGTGCAAATAATCTAATAGACAATTTGACCTCTGTCAAGCTTAAAATAAAGTTTTCAAATGACCTAAAGAAAGAATGGAATTTCACATCACTGATCTACTGTCCAAAACTATGGCCATTTTATCAAACATAGGATATCATTGATCTTATTTAGGGAGAGTTACTTGATAATACAGCATTTTATCAAGTATTAAAGTAAAAATGACCAAATTTATCTCTGTTTTTCTAATGTGGGATAATGAAAAAGAATAATGAGGATACTAGCAGAGACCAGAAATGACCAACATCATTAAAAATGCTCCCACCCCCAAATAGAGAAGCGTTCAGACAAATCCAAAGGAGGGAAATATTCAAATGGTTCATATAAAATATGTATTCTTTCTGGAAACAATAGGATCTCAATCCTAGGAATCCAAAATTAAAGAATGATAAGAGAGAATACTTAAAATCTTGAGCTAGAGTCTGGGATTTTAAGGAAATCAAATCAGTCCTTTCGATCAAATCCCCCATCCCATCCCATCCGCGCCTGCTCACTCTCATCATTTAATTTCCTTATCTTGTAGGAGCAGTCAACTTTGAAATTGCTTGGCAGGCAAAGTGAAGGAGCCTGATAAATAAATAGATTATTTCAAGTCTCCTACACAAGGAAGAATGGTCATCTCTATGCTTTTCCTTTATAGTTTTCATTTCTACCCTCTTCTCTTTGAAATCCTGTAAGAGCCAATTTTCATATTTGGTGAACAAAATAAAGAATAAGAGAAAGTAAAAATGTTTGGGGTTATTGCAAGAGAAAAGCTAGAAATCCCAGCTGTAACTGCAGGGTTGGAAGTTGGTCATGGGCTATAGTACAGAAGCTGATCATACAATATACATGGAGTTTCTTTGTTCTGCTTTGACAGTCTAAGTAGACAGTAAGCTACCTGAAGAGGAGAAATGCATCTTCTGTTTTTTTCTGTTTCCCTCACAGGATCCAGAATTGCCCAAAGACTGATTATTTTTGAGGACCTTTTGGGCTAGACACTGTACTACATTCCAGGAATTCAATCGATACTTTCAGATTTGGTGATCAATTGCATCGAGAAAAGATGCTGGTAATTTTGTGTTTATGTACAAAATGAGTTTTCATTAGCCCTTGAAATAAATCGGATGATGATTAGAGATCACAGTAGGGTCTAGACTGACATTTGTTCTTAGATTTTTCTAAATAATGCTGAGTCAAAAATAAAAAAAGGAATAGATTGGAGGTCAGAATATAATGTTACCCTTATCTCAGAGATGAGGCTTATCTTAAGGTAAATGGTGAGGGGACCAGGTCCCTGAAGTTGGTAGAGAAAAAGTAGTATTCTTATTCCTGTGATCAAAAGCTGGGGAAAAAATTCAGATTGTGAACAAATTAAATAGTGCAAATAACAAATAGCTATAAAGTCCTTTGTACAAAACCACTGACTATTTTCACATCTTTGCTTTGGTTTTTTTTTCAGTCAGGATAATACTATTTAGTCTTTAAATCCTTGCCACTTTAATGAATAGAAAAAAAATCAAGGAAAGCAAAATACTGTGCTATTTCACTTTAAATTGGTACAAAATTATCCTCTTGGTATGATTTTTTTAAGTCCTTATCTTGATATGCCAAATGTAAATTGAGAGTCAGAAGGTTAACAAAATATTATAATAATCCTTTCTGAGCCTTGTCATTTATGTGACGTGGTGTGTACCCTCTATTAGCACAATTATATCTGGACGCTTTGAATCTACAACATTCATTTTTTAACTGTGACCTGATTCCAAACTCTGGAGGAGACAGTCATAAGTAGACTTAATCTAAGACCATGTCATTATTACCTCTGTTTAGCCAAGGAAGTTCACTAGAGGAAAAATGCATATAAAACAGAAAGTGAGCAAACAAAAGTCTTTAATACCAAAAAAAAGAAGAAGAAAATTAAAAATTAGTTGTCTAAATCACTTTTAAAAATGGCAGTATTTCAAGGTGGACACTGTACATGAGACTATAAGAAAAATTGATGCTGATTAAAGCATGCTCCACGACTTAAGTTTCAGGGTTCATGATTGATTTGGCTGCTCCAAAAACATGAATTTCATTTGACATTTCACAGTGCTTTGTATCTTTTCTGGGCTTACAGAAACCATTTCCCTGAATATATTCCTAAACACGTTGTGCAATTTATTTTAACAGTATCCATGCAATGATGGCATACACAGTGGCCGGCAGAAGATGGATTGTGTATGTAATTGTGATAATTACAAATCAAACCATCCTGTGAGTTAGAAATAGTGAGTTATTGTTCCAAGAGTGCTATAATGGACTCAGGTGACCCCCGAATTCTGGTCCCAGTGCTGCCACTACCTTCTTATGCTATGGTAGGCAAAAGACAGCTTGTTTGTTCAAACCATCAATTAAAATTAAATAATTAAATGACGCAATGAAAAATTCCATTCAATGACTGTAATATCTTCATCTGAAATGAAGTTTCCTTTAGAAACTATACAAACATATTTGGAATTTGCACTTGATCTCTCAATGGCAGGTGTCATATTCGCATCCTTTTGCATCTTCTTTACACTTTACACCTCATGCCATGTAGCTCGTTTGGTTCTGCTCCATTGGTAGGATCGTGTAGTTCCATTAATCTTGGTAAAAGGAAGCAGTTTATTATTAACTCATCTTCTCATATGAAAAAAAGCTTATGGTTCAGGATATATTATTTAGAATATTAATAACTAATTGACTTCTAATAAATTGAAAATGAGAAACATTTTAGAATCCTTTCTTCTCTTTAAGTGCACTGCTCTGTATAGTCAAATGAAAATAAAGATAATCTTGGATAATGGTTTCCCAATTTTTTTTTCACCAAGAAGAGTATCATTGATTTTCTTCTCCCCACATGGTTTCTTTATTATTAACATTTTGGTCTACCCAATAGGTAATAAGGAAATAATGCATATTTCCCTTTGTGTTGACTGAAGATATATAGGACTATCAATTAGAGGGTCAACTTAGTCTGAGTTACCACTGCTACCATGCTGAGATGATTAAAAAACAAGTTGGTCCAAAGCTCAGAAATATATAAAGTTTCAGTTGGTCTGCATGGTCTTCATGCAGGCAAATGAGCCATTTCCACTAGAAACACCAGAAGAGCTTTTCTAAAATTGAGAGTCCCTGGGTCCTTAGATCTTTTACTAAATGGCATTCGTGATACATTCATGTGAGTGTAACAGTAAAGCAATCAGACTTCCTTCTTCCCTTAAACACGTGCACAGAAACGTAGGTTTAGCTAACTCTCTGCTGTCAAACATTGAGATGTACTGCACCTCTTAAAGTGCAGAGATCAGCTGACATGGAGAATGGAAAGAATATGAATTCTGAGTTAGAACATCCTTATTAAACATGGTCATTTGTAAATTTTTTTCCCTTAGTCTCAGTTTATACTTATATACATGTATATATACACACACACACATATATATGTAATTCAACCTTGAAGAAAGGAGGAAATCTGCAGTATGGGATGGCATGGATGGACCTTGAGGACATTATTCTAGGTGAAATAAGCCAGACACAGAAAGACAAGTGCTGCGTGATTCCACTTTTATGAGAAAACTAAAATAGTCAGATTCATAAAATCAAAGACTGAAATGATGGTTACCAGGGACTGGGGGGAGGGTAAAATGGGGCATTATTAATCAATGAGGCATAAAGTTTCAGTCACGTAGGATGGATAAGCCATAGAGATCTGCTGTACGACACTGAACCCACAGTCCATGACTGATGTGTATCGTAAGAGGACAGATATCATGTTACGTTCTTAATAAAATAAATAAATAAAATAAAAAACTAAGATGAAAGTCAGACATAAAAGAAATATCAACATTTATCATTTTGGTTATCTAGAATATTTTATATGTGTATATATATTTGTATGCATTTGAATTATTATCAAATAGAAACATAACAGCAGTTTATACAGAAAACTCTCAGGTCCCCAGGAGTATGTCCAAAGACCCCAGGTGAGAAGCACAGCTTTAAGGCATAGTATTGTGAATTATTCCTTCAGACAAGGGCTCATATTGTCAGAATTCTATAGTTAAAAATCCCACTAAGCAGAGGCAAACAAATTTCACAAAAAATCCTAAGTCTCAAGGAAGATTTCCTATTGGGTTTTTCTTATTGCTCTGGCTAAACCTTCTAATTTAAGTCCCCAAAGCTCCTTTTATGTCCTACATTAAAGACAGGATTCAGTCTATCCCCATCTGGTTACCAAAATATTCCTGACACTTCTTCCACTTATATTGAAATAAACTGCTAGGCCATTTCTGTGTTTAAGAAGCATGACCTATAGTTAGGATTCAATGAAATGATGAGATACAATTTATACTCTAATGAATTTTAATTAATTTTTAATTAAATATAGAAAATTGAATGTTCAGGCAAAATACAAAGTTATAGTTGGCAAGGAGGAAATGTGTAATAGTCCTGCTTTTCAGTCAGCCCTGCAGAATGTGTCTAAGTCTGATTTGCACAGCAGTGCGAAGCAAGTAGCCATGTGAACCAATCTAAGGAAATCCGACCTAAGAAATATTTTACAGTTCATTTGAATAATCACTTTAATGTGTAGTGAATTTTTCGTTATTTACCTGAAGGATATCTACTCTACATTTTGTGGATAGCAATTTTGTCATCCCTGAAGGAGTTTAATCAAACTGAATGGATGATGTGAGCTGAGGCAATGCATACTCATTTCATCACTGGCCCAATCGAAACATACTACGTCCATATGAGCACATGTATTTCACAGAGAAATTCATACAGAGAAAGAGACATGGCTTTTGCTCTTTGTCGCAACTACTCTTCATTGTGATTCAGTCATCTTTCCTTAAATATTTACGGTTCTCCCTATTGTAGTCACACTGACACCAGCCAAATACTTACGATTCTTCTCTTTGGCCCCTTGTAGTTGGATATAGTCAGGTGACTAATTTTGGCCAGTGAGTTGTAAGTGGAAGTGTCTTGTGCATTACTTTTGGGTTGGAGTGTTTAACTCTTGGTTAAACCCTTAGGGAGTCATTTACCTCTGGTTAAATTTCTGGAGAGTTTCCTCTTTCCCTTTCTCTGGCACAATGACCAGCAGTATTTGAGATGATGGCTGTTCTTGTGAGCTATGTCCCTGAATGACAGTGATGGGGAGATGGGTAGAGACTATAGTCATATAAAATGATTGGAACACAAACCTCTGTTGCTTTAAGCCACTACAATTTTAGGGTCATTTGTTTCCATGTCATTACCCAGGTTATTCTAACTGATACAAACTCCATGCAACACCTTGTGCTTGGGGCCGAGGATGCATCAGTGAACAAGACAGAAGTCGTCATTGGCCACATGGTTCTTGTATTTTGATGGAGATGCTTAGCTCCATGAACTAGAATGGAAGCTACCTGAGAGTAGGAATTTTTTTCAATATTTTGTTCATGGCTGGATCTTAGAGCTTAAAAAGTTCCTAGTGCGAAGTAGAGGCTCATCTATGATTATCTGTTCGACAAATGAAGGACAAAGTGAATGAGCTAATAAAATATTGATATGTTTCACAGTGGAAATGTTCAGAGTGTGGAGACATTCCATAATGATGTGAGGTGCCCAGTCCACCTAAGGGAAGAAGAGGTGACATCCTCTTCTTCAGAGAGTGGCTTTGAGAAGCAGGAATTACCCCGGTAAGGGATGGCAGTGTGAGAAGGGAGAACGTGTTCTGGGCAAATGGAACGGCATGTGCAGATTCACTGACGTGGAATGACCCCAGTGTGAAGGAGAAATGATGGTGATTGAGCTTAAAGGCAGGGATGGTAGGCACAGTGGTACAAGGGGTGGTGGGTGAGACCACTGGGGGGCCTTGTGGGTTAAGGACTAAAGACTTTAGTCTAGGAAACTGGAGACAGCGTTTGAAGGGATTCTTATATTCAGATCATTGTGAGGAAAATAGACTGGAAATACTTTAAAAATTGGAATTTATGCAGGATATTTGTTCAATTTATTCCTGCCTCTGACTCAGAATTAAACACAGTAATCTGGAGCTTAGCAGTTTACGTCAGTCTTCTGATTAAAACCAAGCACTGACTGGTTACAAAGGAGGAACCTGCTGTCTGCACGGCTCCCTCCCCACTAACGAGACTTCGTGTAAGACCTTAGGCTCATGTCAGAAGGCAGCGTGGAGAGAATGCACACAGGATGTGCTGGAAGATAGTGTTCATTTCCATACCAGGGTCTCTTTTGAAGATCTTTGGAAGCGATTTCTTCCTAATTTGATACTAAGAATAGATTTGCTTATCTTAAGAAATATTCTTTTTACATTTTGAGGACGGGCAAAAGTTGAAGCTAATCAATTTCCCTTTCTCCGTGGTTGTGTCTTGAAACGCTCAGGACAAACGTGTGACCCACTTGAAGTAACTGCAGGGGACAGCATGTGGCTGTATATTAATCTGTCTCCTTGGTACGTTTCTGCCCTTGGTTTTGCTTTTTGTTCTTACCTCTCATTTAGGTCATCCTACTACGTTTTATAGATTCATGTTATGTCATCTTAAATGTCTTTTTGGTACTAAGGAAAGTAAAAACAAACATTCCAGAACCTCTAGTCAGGTGAAGAATAACCTGGGTGTAAGACTTAAGCAAAACACTTTTCTATGACATGACTTTTAAGAGACAAGAAAAATAGAAGGCTCATTAATCTTAGTAGATTAAGAAAATCACTCATTGGTTGCCTACTATGTGTCAGCTGCCATAGGTTCAATGGTGAGTATAAACAGGTGAGGTCTGTGCCTTTATGAACTTCTAGTTTAGCGGGGCAAAGCCTGGATCTGTGAGAAACAGGACTGTATTGTGTGAGTTCCCTTTACTGAATACTAGTAGGGTTTAGAGCCTGACCGCCTGGATTTGAGTTTGACCTTGGGCAAGGTATTTGACTTTTTTATACTTTAGCTTCTTCACGTGTGAAATAGTGATGCTAGTGGTGCCTACCTCATAGGATTGTTGTAAGGATTAAATGAGTGAATGTGTGAAACGAATTCAGAATGGTGCCTGGCAGGGTTGTATTATTGCTAGAAATTATTATTACTGATAAAGAGAATTGGAATGATGCTTAAAAGTGTCCCTGTGAAAGACACAATGGGATATCAAAGCTTCCTTTTTCTTACTTGCTTCTAAATGAAGCGCCATATGCTGTTTAGAGTTACAAGATCATTGAGAAAGAAGAGGCCTCGGGAATCATCTTGGACAATTTCCAGTTAATTCAGAAATCTCTGCCACTTTCCCAATGGATGCTCACTCAGCCTCCTTGATAGCATTTGCATGAATCTGGAGCCTACTCCTGAACAATCCAATCCATTCCACTGTGGGGCAGCTCTACTGTGATTAGAAAGCTCTTATAGGGTTAAGCCAAACTCTAAAGAAAAAAAAGAGACACTAAGAAGACTGGGTTTCTGTCTTGAATTCATACACCAGTGGTGTAATAATTTCATATGTACAACATGATAATTACTAAGTTGTACAGTTCCTTTCATTAAGTATATTATGTTGAAAATATTTGAAATATAATATGTAAACATTTAATCCACAAGTATTTACTGAGGACCCGATCTGAATCAGGCATATAGTTAAAAACTATCATTTCTGTAAAGGATTAGATTTATATGGTGTTGAAACAGGGATGGACATTACAGGGATTCAACTAAATTTACTAAATTCTTACTTATATGGTAGACAATTTAAATTTTATTCAATTCTCACACCCTTTATGGTAGGTATATTGTTCTTATGGTAAAGATAAAGTCACTAGAAAGCCAAGATTCAGAGTTATTTTTCTGAATAAGGACAGCTTTGGTTGGACCTGAAATTGGAACACATCTTTGTCAGTTTTTTCCACTGTATCCAGAGGTTTAAAGGTCAAAAATAATAACAGAAAGTAAAAATGCCCCTGTGGAGACTTGGCTTCATTATTTAAAAACTGTAAGCCAAAAAAAGGGAAGTTTATTAACATTGGTTCTGAATATTCGAACAACGCTGTGCTTCTGTGAGTGGCTGATTTCACCGGTACAGTAACAGTCTATTTATGTGCTACTCATGATGTCATTAGTGTTTAAAGTGGCTCACCATTCACTTGCATCAGTCTTGTTGTGACCACTTTAAATTTCTCCTTATCTCTCTCATATTTATCTTCACAGTGAAGATGGGAGCCGCGCTGTGTTGAAAGCATCAGTTAATCCTTCTCTTGCCTCCACGGTGCCCTGTCTGTGGATACTGGTTTTGATTTGGGGTTTATTCCTTTTACTCTTAATTCTTCAGAGTAACTGAAAACAGAGGTCTAGAGGGGTAATCCATTTCCATAATGATACATAAGCCCCACTTCCGCAAGGCCTATTTTGGGAGGATTTAAGTTTTCAAATAGGTACGGTTTTGGTAACATTGGTCCATTAGTGTTCAGAACTTTCCTGTATACTATCTGCATCTCCCTAGCTTCTCCTCACAGACTCCAATGGACTGTAAGATCCCCGAGGGCTGGAACTTCTCCTATTTTGTTCCCAGCTCTGAAAATAGTAGATTGCACATAGATGCTCAATAAAGGTTGACTGATGGGTGAATAAACTCAGACCAAACCCACAAACACTATCCCCTGGGGACCATTTCGCCTTCTCAAGGGACTGGATGGCAGGTTGTATATACTGTGGGAAGGGATAAATTGGGAATTTGAGATTTGCAGACACTAACTACTATATATAAAATAGTTAAACAACAAGGTCCCACTGTACAGCACAGGGAACTATATTCAATATCTTGTAGTAACCTATAATGAAAAAGAATATGAAAACAAATATATGTTTGACTGAAACATTATGCTGTACACCAGAAATTGTCACAACATTGTAAATTGACTATACCATAATTAAACAAAATTTTTTTTAATTTTAAAAAGGTGAAATAAGCTTGGGAAACATGGGAAATCCAAGTTCACTGAAGTATGGCTATTTCAATAAACACTGGATAACTGATGCCAATTCCAAACAGTCTAACTGAAGTGAGTCCTCAGTCTCCTGACTGTCAGCCCAAGCCAGGACCTTTCAATCAGAAAGAACTAGCTTGGAACCTAACTTCTTCATTGTATTGCCTGGAAAATGGGGATAATGATATTAATCTCTGAGTGTTCTTGCAAGGAGTAAACAACACATGTGAAAACATATTTCACAGTGATTGGCACATAGTCATTGCTTAATGAAAGCTTGTTTGTGTTCTTCCTTTGTATAAATAAAACACAGTTGTTAGAGATATAAATATCAGTTGCTTAGATCTTGGTGACTAAGGAAAGCAAATCTAATTAGAAAGAAATGTAATCTTTGTGTTACAAATTTTGACAGTAGGCCAGTGACTAAAATTGTATTGTATTGTATTGTATTATTTCAGTGTATCATAGTACCTTTCTATTGAGGACAAATATGATATGGTCTTAGAATTTAGTGATGCATTATAAGTAAAAGAAAAATACCCAGTAACTCATGTGAGTGCCAAGCTCCTGGACAGCCAGTGGTGAAACTTCCAGAGCTTGCTTTAATTATGTCAGTCGCAGAATTCAGCCACTTTCTGGGAGAGTAGTTTCTAAAAATATTTTATCTACAATATGTGGATCCTTCCACACTTCCATTTTCTTTTGTTAGACTTCCCATGGGAAGGCAAGGAATTAAGTCTGTTTTCCTATGAATGTTCAAAGGGAAGGACTATTGGAAGAGGAGAAAATGACCTAATAAAATTCTTCCTTGATTTCGATTTTATTTGCTTCCTCTACAAACTCATAAGAGTCCGTATAATGTTGAAGAGTGAGCCTGTGTCAGATGAAAACCTTAACATAGAATGAACCTATAGTCACTTTATCTGATCCTATAAATTTGTGTTTCTGGACCCTTTGTTGAATGAAGAATTCCCTTTTGATTTTTTCTTTCCCTAATCATACATTATTATCACATCATATTTAGAATTATATTTTGGATCCAACATTTTACACTTAGTTCTTAACCAGGTAAAGAGTGCTGACTCAAAGCAGTTTCTATGGAGTAACTTTAATTATAACGCATAGTGGAGGTGATGTCACCAAGATGGCGACAGAGGTGTTCCTGACTTTGCGCCTCCTCGCAAGGAGAACAGTCAAAACTATTCAAGAACAGGACACCACTGGGAGAGTCCTAGGACAGGAGGGTGGAACTAAATCACCTTCCTGCTCCTCAGAGACCAAGGCAGACCGCGTTAGGAGGGAAAGAGAGCAGCTCCGTGGGGACTGTCCTGCCTCTCCTCCAGGCCCGCACCGCGCTAGACGGAGGGGGCTCTCCTGCGCCTTCAGTCCCTCCAGTGGGAGAAGAGAATCCGGAGAGAGCAAGCAGCTCCCGCCCCCAGCGCTGTGTGCTGCTTTGTGGGAACCCCTGCTCTGATCTCCCACCACGGGGACCGCAGGCGCATCTGTGGGCTCAATCACTGGGACTCTGACGGTGATGGAGAAGGGGGGAGGGGGAAGGGGGAAGGAAGGGACCCTGGCAGATTGAGTCCCCACCCGCAATCCCCGAGTAGTAACCCCAACTGGTGGCTTTACTCATCTGCACAATCAAGTTGGGGGTGCACTCTGACCAGGGAACTCAGTGGGCTGCAGATCTGCCTGATCTGAGTCCTCAAATGAGAAGTTTCGCTGGCCCTGCAGCCCAGCTTGCCCACGCCCAGGCAAGGCACTAAGTCACAGCCCTACCCACTGCGGAGAGTGCCTTCCAGCCCCATCTGACCAGAAGGGCTGGTGACACCTCCCGGAAGCTGTGCAGCCCAGGGGCGCTCAAGCTGAGGCAGGTGGGTAGAGCTGATCACTCCCAGAGCACAGTTCATGCTGCATGTGGAGGCTTCTCATGCTCTACACCTGCAGGGGGATTAATTCACAGCCCAGGCTGAGGGTAACTCCCAACCAGAAAGTCGGTTTGGAAAATTCCTGTAGCCTGGGGTGCTCCCCCTCTCCCACCCAGGCATGGGGTGACTCCCAGCCCCATCTGACCAGAAGGGCTGGCAAAAACACCTGAAAACTGTGTGGCCCAGTGGCACTTGAACCAAGAAAAGGGCAGGCAGAGCCAACAGTTTGCAGAGCAAAGCCAGTGGCCCTGTTCAGCCAGGGAACTTGGGGCACGGGGTAGGACAACAAAGAGCTTTAGCAGTCTTCGAGCTGCTTCACCCACTGTACCCAGGCAAGGACTCTAACTCATGGCCCGGCTCGCTGCTGAATATATCCTTCAGCTGGTCCAAGCAGGGAACCTAACCAGAGTACTCAGAGAATGGCAAAGCTCGTTCAGCAGCCCTGTGTACAGCTGCACTTGAGCAGACAGCACAGCCTGGGCCTCCCCCCATCCACAGAGCAGGATCACTGGTCTCACCTGACCAGGTAATTCGGTGCACACTCTTGTCTGATTTGGGTCCCCAAACAATGAGCCCATCTGAGTCCCATCTGCTGCAGGGAAGCTAATCCACAGACCCATTTACAACTGAATGTAGTACTTAATCCTGACTGTCTAGTAAGCCTGACCAAAAAAGCCAGGCAACTGCAGAGCCCCATCCCACAGCCTCACTTGGGTAGGGCATCCAAGCCAGTGGTCCTGTCCAGTGACTCCCAGCCAGTGGCATGCCACACCACCCCCAACCTCAGAGTGCAAATAGTTGCTCACCCCACAATAGACCATAATAGCAGGCTGTACCTGTCCAAGGACATTCATACACCAGCATATGCACCCAGAAACCCAAACTGAGCCGACTGGTGAGGGTCTGTCTCTGCCAAAGCAAAACTGTCAAGTCAGGAAGACGAACCCAATTACTCAGATGTGCAGATACCAATATAAGGAATGGAGGGTCACTAAACAAACAGATACTGTTTCTATACACGAACAATGAATTTTCTGAGGAAAAAAAAAGAAAAGAAATTGACCCCATTTACCATAGCATCAAAAACAATAAAACACTTAGGGATACGTTTAATCAAGGAGGTGACAGATTTCTACTTTAAAACTGTAAGATAGTAATGAAAGAAACTGACGAGGAAACAAATAAATGCATAGGTGTTCATGGATTGGAAGAAATAAAATTGTAAAATGTCAACACTACCAAAAGCCATCTGTGGAGTCAGTGCAAACCCCACCAAGATTCTAATTGGCATTTTTTACAGAAGTAGAAAAAACAATCGTAAATTTTATATGGAATCACAAAAGACCCTGAAAAGCCAAAAGAAACAAAAAAAACAAAAAAAGGAATGGAGATAGCCAAGACATGGAAACAGCCTAAGTGTTCATCAATGGATGAATGAATAAAGTGTGACATATATGTGATATATACACGCACATGCACACGCACACGCACACGCACACACAATGGAATGTTACTCAGCCATAAAAATTGGGAAATTCTACCATTTGTGACAATATGGGATGGACCTTAGAGGCGTTGTACTAAGTGAAATAAGTCAGACAGAGAAAGGCCAATACTGTGTGATCTCACTTACATGTGGAATCGAAACCAAACAAACAAACAAACAAACTTTTAGAAAAAGAGATCAGACACATGGTTACCAGAGGGTAGGGAGGAGGGCGGAATGGAGGAAGGTGGTCAAAAGGTACACACTTCCAGTCATAGGATAAATGAGTACTAGGGATGGAATGTACAGAACAATGACTATGGCCATCATGGCTGTATGATTAGATAGGAAAGTTGTTAAGAGAATAAATACCAAGAGTTCTCATCAAAAGGAGAATTATTTTTCTTCTATATTTTCTTTTTATTGTCTCTATATGAGATGATGGATGCTAACTGAACCCACTGCAGTAATAATTTCACAACACCTGTAAGTCAAATCATCATGCTGTATGCCTCCAACTTACATGGTGATGTATGTCAATCATTTCTCAAAAAAACTAGAAAAAAATAGAAATTTAACAATACTTAAGGCTATAGTAGTATTTAGAATATCTCTATTTTTCTCCAAACAAATCATACACACCTAACTGAATTATTTTTCTGCACTTTAAAGGAAATTTTAAAACCACATCTGAAAACACAAGTGTGATTCAAATAAGTCCAGTACCAATGATTACACTTTAATTTGCACACGCACACATACAAATATATACACTCAAATACATACATTTATATAGACATGAACCTGTGCATTTTTGTGCATATTCACATATACATTTATACATCCCACATCATATATGTTCAGATACATTTTCATGAGAACACATCCAATGAAGCATCCTATGTGTTAAAAGAAATAAAGGGAATGAACGTCTGTGGAATACAGTGTCTTCCAGTAATGTTATGCTGCACACACACACACAGACACACACACACACTGGTAATCTGTGTTCTCATTGGTAAAAAGGACTCATGAAGAATTAGACACCTGCTTCTGTTTATAACCTTAAGTAGTCTCAAAGGCCTGATTACTTTGAAACAACCATACACTTGTCTTGGTTCATTGCTTAATCAATCTTTTCAGGCACACCAGAATATCCCCTTTTCCGATACAAGGGCTTCATCATCAGCGTGTGTGATCTTTAATTCTACAGTGCTGTCATATATTAAGAGACAATAAAATGAAATAGGCTGTTATCTCTTAAAAAGCACCAATAATTCAAATTTGGACAGCTTCAATTTGAGCAAGGTAATTGTGGAATTATGCCTTCCTTTTCTCATGCTGCAGTCTAACATTTAATAGTTTTGCAAATCTTCCTGCACTAAGCTACAAGCAATAAGAAAATAAAATTAAGATGTTGATCATAAAATTAGCCAATATAAGAGACTAGAGATTTGATTCCAAGAGGGGGCTGTGGGAAGATTTTTAATTATTCATATTGGAATTGGAAGAACGAAGACATTTAGGAGAAAGAGGAATCTCTTTTTACTTCTTATATCTTTGATTTCTCTCCATCATCTGAGTAAAACTCATTATTACTGTTTCAACACTAAATAAAATCATCAGCAGCCACCACCTTGCTCTGTTTCCTCCTCCCCTTCAAACCGTCATCCCTTCACTTTTCCCCTTTTCAAGGGCCAACTGATTAAATAGTTTAAACTCTTTGCCTAAGTTTCCTCAGTTCCCCTGCAACCCTCAGCCCCCTGCAGTCTGACATTTTACCCTGCTCTTCTGCTTCAACTGTTCAAGCAGAGGAAAAAGTCGTCCTATTTTCTATACCTGTTGGCCCCATTTCATTCTAAATTCTATTGTGACACTCAGTGACATTTCACATTGATTACCCCTTCTCTCTCCTTAGAGCATTTTCTTCCCTGGGTTGGTTGATTGTTGCTCTCGCTTCATTCTCCTTTCTGACCCCAATCTCTCTGTCTTTTTTCCGGGACCTTTTCCCTCTGCCTCCCTCTTAAACACTAGTGTTACCAGAGTTCTCATCCATTCTATTGTTTGTGATTTCTTCCACTCCTGTGGTGTCCTCTCCAGGTGATAAGCAGAGTTTTGGTTCAAGTCCATCTCAAATGCATCTAACAGGAACATAGAAAATCCCTGTGGTTATTCCCCAGGCTTCTGAACGTGTCTTTCGGGCAGCTACACCCTGTCCTTGGGAGAACCCTCACATTGACTACCTGACGCTGAAACTCCTGCTCTCTGCCACTGTTATAGTCTGCTGGAACCTTGATCATTTTTATATTATGCAACACCTCAAGCTGATTTACTATATTGGCGACATAAATAGTAGTTGGACATGATTAACAGCAATTGGCCAGTATTTTAGGCATCCTAATAGATTGCCTATGAGTCAGCAGGCAAACGTCAATAGAAAAAAGCTCATAGCCAAAAAATACCCTAGGGTATCAGAGCAAGGCCATTCCTTTAAGAGCAGAGAATTGTGCAACATTTGAAAAATGATTCCTGGCATGATACGGATCCAAGTAGGGCCTAATGTCCAGCCTCGGAGCACCAGCTGACTATGGGACTAGCGCTCTGTTATGTAACCCACTGAGTCATAAGTTTGGGCAGGAAGAGTAGTGATCTATTATGGAAGGACCATTCAGGATTAAGTCTGAGGAGTTCCACAGGACACAAGTAAATTACATAAACACGTGGTGAAATGCCCAAGTCACCTGTATGGCACCAAACCCCCTCCCAGCACCCAAAGCTGTGGCATCACGGGCTTCCCTAGGACGAAATGACAGAGAAGACAGCCATCAAGTCCTGATTCACAAGTAGGTTGGTGTGATGTTTGTATTCACTTGACAGGCTAATTGTCACAGTCTAGGCTCACTTCAGGATAGCTCCAAGGGACCTGGTGAGGGGACCTGGTGAGATTAGAGTCCCAGACAAATACCATTTAGAAGTTCACTTCGCACGGAAAGGAACTGGCCTGGGTTTGGGGCTCCTGGTCAGAGGGAGTGGTTTGGCTCCTCAGTCAGGACTCAGAAGAAAGACAGAAGGCAAGACACAATGAAATCTTAGGAAGACGAACATGACTGGATATATATGGGAGTGGGCACAAAGTGTGCATTTGTTCGTGTCTCATGTTAATGCCCTCCAAGGAGCACCCACCTCAGAAGAGGCACCCAGTGACCTTCAAGTAGACGGGAGGACTTGCCCTGTGCACGTCAGCTAGCCTCTTTCTTTGTCAGTGCTAGCCGAATGGCGCCATGGACAGAGTGACCACATGGGGGCAGTGGCAGGGATAAAGCTTTGCAGACTCAGCCTCAGGGCTCCCTTCCTTTAGCGTTTATCCAGCTGCTGCCAACTAGTCAGGACCAGAGAGCAAGACTGACCATTTAACTCCTACTTCCTGCCATGAGACTGCTTGCACGGTAGTGTGGAGCACCCATGGGACCATGGCTGGCTCTAATGTGTGCACAACCAGAAATGCATGACTTCAGTTCCAACCGGAAGTAATAGATATGGGGAGCAATGGATAAATGCTTCCTTGTGTTGCCCTCCAAGTCACCAGTTCTGAAACATATGTCATAAGGCCTTCTAGAAGATGCTGTGAGACTGAACAAGGGTTGCAGCTTACCAGTAACACATTTTCAAACTGGTTTTTCTTTTCCCTGTTCAGAACCACTGCCTCTCATGCTTGGCTTCTAAGATTAGAATCCCAAATAAAACAAAATACCTTTATACAAGCTGTGATCTCTGGCTTGCTTTAGAGGGAAACCTAGGTGAACACAGGACTCGAAAAAGGTTTTGAAAGAAACTTATATTCGGAGGCTCTGGGGAAACATGAAGTGAAGCGGCAGCTAAATCCTGTCTGTCAGTTTCTTGAGCCTGACACGCCATAACAGGCAATGCTGGGAGCGGAGCCACTTATTGGATCGGGGAGATTAACAACTGAATCTCAGATTGTGGAATTGAATATGAAATTCACCCAGAAAGTTTTGGCCTTACAAGAGTTGATTTAATGTGAAAGGAAGAAATGGGTTGATAGACAAAGCTGAGAGAAAGGATGAACTTATCACAGTAAATAAATAACAACAAATTATTGAATGTGACAGCAATATTTGGGGAACACGGTTAGACAAATCACTTCATTAATAAACTGAGCTCCCTAAACGAGAAACTAGAGTAAAAGTTGCCCTAAGTGTCATTCTTTACTTTCACATTTACTGTACCATTCACTCTGCGAATTCTTGTTACCTGATTATTTAAAGATTCCCTGGAAGGGAAAAAAAAAAAATACCGTCAAAATAGATCTCTCTTTAAGAAGACAGAAAAAAATAGAACTTTTTTTTTCAACAGTCAGAGGAAGGAAAGAGGTTAAATAGCTTTTTAGGATGAAGACAAGAATGAACACCTCTTTTGGATTTCCATTTTTTAACAGGGGGATATAATATATACTTATTAAACATGAAAACCTTCCTGCCAGTCGCAGCAACAATTTCAGAGAGCAAAATTACTTAAGAAACTTTACTGTTAACAGCCTATGGGTGTGCTCGCTGATAAAGACTTTTTTTTTCCAACTCCTCGGAAACTAATCAGAGCATTTTAGAGCAGCACATTAAAATGCCCACTAAATTTACATTAAATTGGACAAGTTGTTATCTACCCTACTAAAAAAACGCACACGGGGTATCTATTAATCACCGCTTAATGCTGAATATTAACACACGAACGTTTTCCCATTAAAGGGTTATTCAGCTCAAACACTGGGACCTTATCATTTTAGGTGTTTTATTATTCTTTTGGCATTTGTTAATGGCAGGCCTCTCTGGCTATTATCAAAGGTCTTTCAAATCTTATCATTTCTGAGCAGTTTAAAGTATGGGCAGAAAAAAGGCTTCAATGTCTTTTTAATTAAAAAACAGAATATTATAATAAAACTAGGATATGGGTGGATGTATAGCTCTTCTGTTGATTCCAAAAGAGGTGTAGACAATTTGTATGTAATATTTATTCTTGAATTTACATAATTGTTCCTTGAATTTGTTTGAAAAATTAAAACTTTTCTGGGTAATTTATGTATTATATTCTCACATGATAGAAATTCATCATACTTCCACTAGGGAGACAAACCTGCACATTGCTTTTTACAGTTAAAAAAGAAAAAGAATTTGTGCTTACAAGGAAAAAAAACCCCCTCTCTTTTTCAGTATTCCCTGAGGCCTTCTGCAGTGGCCTGGCTGGAGTTTACGCTAAAATGAGCACAGTTTACAGCTATGTGGGTCGCTTTTTTGCCCTCCTTGCTGAGTGCCATGATTCACACAAATCCAATGGTGAGATCACAGGAATAATCAGCCCTGTAGGTTACAGCTAGAATCTCTGGAAGAACCAGAAACAAAACCCTTGAATTCTGGCGTAACACTGATAACAGAGAAACTGTTCTTCTAAGACTGGTACCATCGGGAAGATATGTTTCTGAGTTTGAAAACCACTGTTGAAGATTTTTCTGGTTGGTTATGAAGTAAAATATTAGTGTTCCAGCATGATTTCTTTTACTTAAACAACTTGCGTTATGGGCCTGTTACACATTTCTTAGTTCATTCATTCATTCAGTAGAGATGGACAGTACCAGGTTGTGCTCTAGATATGACAGCAGATGGCATGGCCCCTGCCAAAAGTAAATTTATGGTCAAGGGGGAGAGGCAGGCGGAATTGGGAATAAAACACTAGGGGAGCAAAGAGGAAATCGTATCAAACACTGCTGAGGACATCATGGAGGGCTCCGCTGAAGAGAGAACATTTGAAGAAGAGCAGGTGTGATCAGGTGGGTGAGAACAACTTCTGGACACAGGAACAGCGTGGGGCTCTGGAGCTGGTGAACATGGATGGAAAGTTGGGAGTTCTAGGGCATCGGATCAGGCCCTGCCCCCCGTTTTTTAACACCATGTTAGGAAATTTGGGCTTTTTCCTGGGGGCAGTACAGTGGCCCTCTACAAGGAAAGCCACGCTTTTCTTTAGGATGCTCATGTTATTTCAGTTCTGAGACAGATTTGGCTCTGAGAGTTCTCATGTGCTATGTAATTTGAAAATAGAAAAGCTTTCTCACTGATATTTCAAGTCAGCCTCCGGTCTTCATCTGAAAAGATTCAAATAGCAAGTGTTAATACCTGGTGGCCTAAAATAAATGGCAGGGCCAGCACAACCATTTATACAAGCAGTTTCTGGGGAACCAAGAGCCTTAAGTCTAGATACCTGTCTGTTAGGGAGGAAGATGTGGACATAGAGGTGAGTGTCTGAGAAAGCCAGTTAAATACTGAGCATCCTTATCATGAGCAGAGCTAAGCTACACAACCTTGTGTGTGGGGTCTACAACTCTGAGAAAATGTTACTATTATATATGCTACTGACTATGGGACAGGAATCTGAGACTTTTTAGTGGAAAATAGTGTTTTTTGCCTTTATGTGGAAAGCCCACAATATATAGTGTATCTTCAATCCAGTATGCCTGTATGGGTTTAACCATATGAAATTCCCTATACGTGACTGTCTTTGGCATGCAAATGGGCAGTTTCATATGGTTCAAAATAATACATGCACACATATGTAAGATTATATAGATCAAGTTATACATGCTTATCAGGTTGTGTAATCAAATTATCTATCTATCATCTGTCCATCTTTATCTTATAGAGAGAGAAAGACAGACAGACAGACAGAAACAGAAAGAGACAGAGACAGAGGCAAAGAAACAGAGAAGAAGCACTGAAAATTGGCTTGACTATTTATTGTGACAATATTCATCAAATGTGTTTTACAACAGTAAAATGGGATATAACAATTACTAGATATTTCTAACTCCTGATAAAATGATTATTATATTTTAAGAATAGTGGAACAGAAGTTTATTTATATGATGAGAAGTACTTTATTTAAAAGTTAACTCCTTATGTAAATGCAATTAGACTCATCTGGGACCTCCTCACTCTATACTTCTATGTTTCCTCATCTGTGCCCCTTATGCTACATTCTCTGTAATTTGTTCAGATCTAATTTATAATCTGTCAGTTGAGTGTATTCTGCTAGTTAACGCCTCCTTTTAATTTTTAATGTTCATTTAATTTTCCCATATGTGGAAGTTATTGTGGTTCTTTTTCAAATATGAGTGACCAGTTTTAATAACCTCTTGCTCTTTATATTTTAGCCCTAAATTAATTTATTTAAATATACCATCTATCCTTATTGTAAATTCTGAATCTTATTAGGCAAATATCTGAAATCTCATACATTTGATTAAGTTGCTGTTTTCCTAGTCTCCAGCTTATACCAGATTGTCTCTTTAGGTTTGTGTGACTCGGGTGGGCACTCATATTTGTGAACTGTGGTAAGCTTGAGTGAAAGGTATATTTCTCCAGGTACAGAGGTAGATTCATCGTAAACAAAATATTTCTTGCAGTTTGGGGGCCCTACATTTAGCATGCCATGTGGTTGCAAATATCTAAATATGATTTAGCTTGTATTTGCAAAATCTCGAAGAGGGATTTTTTTTTTTTAAATCCCCACCCAGAACCAAGGCTAAGACAAAAAAAAAAAGTGTATAAACATAAATATCAATACAAATACTGCTTTTTGTCACTGTTGGTCAAGTTTTCTTATTGGTCACCTTCCACCCAGGACCCTCCTCCCTCTCCAGAACCAAGTGTAGACTTTTCTGGAACTGCCTATGTGTGGCTTGGTCTCCAGTCGGGTTCCCCACACTGGTGGCGCCACACTCGAGAACACTGCACCCGTGGTTGCACTCAGGTTGTGAAGAAGTTATTCTTTTCGTTGGTCCTCTGCTCTTTCTTCTCCCTCGAGTCCTGTTCTCCTCTGCGGCTCATCCATTCAAAATTACATTTAAAGTACTTTGTGTCTGGAGGGTTCTGGGAACCTTAATCAACCGTAACGTCTATAATAAAATGGATTTTAAAGTTGCAATGATTGTTTGCAGCCTACAAATTGTTGAATTCACCACATGAATGATTGCTTGGAAATCAGGCATAGAAATTTCTGGTAAAAATAATTTAATCAAATGTATTTCGTTTAAGGTTATGAAACTGCGTTTCGGCTCAAATAAATCTGTGTGGATACATTTGCTGGTTCATATATGTATCAATTTAGCATCACTACCTAAAATATTCTTATCCGGAATCTTGACAAGGGAACAATGCTTTCAGAGTGATAGTATTATTTTCTATTTTTTCCATAGGTCTTATTTGTAAGAGAAGAAGATTTTGTCATACGTGGGGAAAACTCAAAATTGTTGGAACCCAGAGATATTTTAATTGTAGCATTTACCCAAAGTGGAAATGTTTTGGATCCCTCAAATTCTGTATTATTTTTAACATTTCAAGGGATTTATTCTTTGTGATATGTGAGTGCTAGGGACGAAATTAGGTCTCCCCCAGATTCATATGTTGAAACCCTAACCCCTGATGTGACTGTATTTGGAGACAGGATAGGACTTTAAGGCAGTAATTAAGACTAAATGAAGTCATAAGTTCAGTTCTAATGTGATGGGATTGGTGGCCTTTTAAGAAGAAGAAGAAATAGATCTCTTTCCCTGTCCGTTGTGAGAGGACATCGTGAGACTGCAGCCATGCCAGGAAGAGAGGGCTCGCCAGGAGCAG